>NC_090406.1:50540715-50840715 GCF_036365525.1 Heterodontus francisci | reverse complement strand
CTTCCTAGAACAGTGTATTTTTAGTCCAGGTGCATGACTGAGTCCCAGTTAATGGAAGAGCATGACAATATCTAGGAAACTCAAACCATATCATTGGATTCAATATCAAACTGAAGGTAAAAGATAAAAGGTAATTAACTGGAAACAAACAAAGATAAAGATGGGGGCACTAGCCCAGATCAGTCATCAGATAAGATAATAGGAAAGTTTCGAACAGAAGGTGGAAGGACTCAGCTTAGATCCATTCCCACAAGAAATAGTGGAGGAGTCGCAAACACTGGACAAACGAGATTTAAAAAGAAGCGAATAAACACCAAAGTCACACAAAAGAAAATTAAATGAAGTACAGAAAGCAGAAGGGAAACCAAGAAAGACTAAGGGGGAAATGGAGACTGCCAGCGACCAAAGGATTTCCTAAACACAAAACCACTTCAAAGGTCGGGCCATATAGAGATGTAACAGTGGGGAAGCAAGGGTCCATAATATGGAAGAAAATTTCTCACTGAGAGAGTGACCTGAGCTAATTAAGAACAGCCAGCACAAATTCTAAAGGGCAAGTCACTTCTGACAAATTTAGTAAGAGTCCATTTGGGAAAGAAAACTGATAGAGGAAATGCAGTGAATGTCATATATAGGGGTTTTCAAAAGCTTTCTGAAAGTGGTGTATAGAAAGCATATTGATAAAATTAAGGCACACAATATTAAAGGCAGCATGGATGGAAAAGTGGCTTGCAGATTAGAAGGATGCAAAAGGTGATGTCCCCTGGGTTAGCACTGAAACTATTCCTCTTTCCATATTTACCTTAAGAAAGAGGGACACGGGTATAGGAGCTAAAATATCAAACTTCGCAGATGACACAAAATTAGGGATTAACCAGAGGACTTTGCATCTGTCTTCACAAAAGATGGGGACAATGCAGACATTGTAGTTAAGGAGGAGGAGTGTGAAGTATTGGACGTGATAAACATAGGGAGAGGGGAAGCTTTTTAAAAAAATTCATTCTTGGGATGTGGGCATCGCTGGCTAGGCCAGCATTTATTGCCCATGCCTAATTGCCCTTGAGGGGAGTACTAAAGGGATTAGCATCCTTGAAAGGGGATAAATCACCAGAGCCGGATGAAATGTACCCTAGGCTGTTAAAAGAAGCCAGGGAGGAAATTGCGAAAGGTCTGACCATCATTTTCCAATCCTCACTGGATACAGGTGTGGTGCTGGAGAAGTGGAGGTCTGCTAACATTGTACCTTTGTTTAAAAAGGGAGCGAGGGATAAACCAAATAATTACAGGCCAGTCAGTCTAACCTAAGTAGTGGGCAAATTATTGGAATCAATTCTGAGAGACAGGGTAAACTGTCATATATAGATTGTAAATAGTTGAGGCCCCAGCACTGATCCTTGCGGCACTCCACTAGTGACAGGTTGCCAAACTGAAAGCACCCCATTTATGCCTACTCTTTTTCATATCTTATCAATCCTAAATTTATCTTTTACTACAACTGTCCAACTTAATTTACTGATAGTAAGTTTTCAGGATTTGAGTTTTCCATTCCCTTAAACTCTCATATACCTCTCTTCTTTTCTTCTTTTGGGCCTCCTTATCTCGAGAGACAATGGATACGCGCCTGGAGGTGGTCAGTGGTTTGTGAAGCAGCGCCTGGAGTGGCTATAAAGGCCAATTCTGGAGTGACAGGCTCTTCCACAGGTGCTGCAGAGAAATTTGTTTGTTGGGGCTGTTGCACAGTTGGCTCTCCCCTTGCGCCTCTGTCTTTTTTCCTGCCAACTACTAAGTCTCTTCGACTCGCCACAATTTAGCCCTGTCTTTATGGCTGCCCGCCAGCTCTGGCGAATGCTGGCAACTGACTCCCACGACTTGTGATCAATGTCACACGATTTCATGTCGCGTTTGCAGACGTCTTTATAACGGAGACATGGACGGCCGGTGGGTCTGATACCAGTGGCGAGCTCGCTGTACAATGTGTCTTTGGGGATCCTGCCATCTTCCATGCGGCTCACATGGCCAAGCCATCTCAAGCGCCGCTGACTCAGTAGTGTGTATAAGCTGGGGGTGTTGGCCGCTTCAAGGACTTCTGTGTTGGAGATATAGTCCTGCCACCTGATGCCAAGTATTCTCCGAAGGCAGCGAAGATGGAATGAATTGAGACGTCGCTCTTGGCTGGCATACGTTGTCCAGGCCTCGCTGCCGTAGAGCAAGGTACTGAGGACACAGGCCTGATACACTCGGACTTTTGTGTTCCGTGTCAGTGCGCCATTTTCCCACACTCTCTTGGCCAGTCTGGACATAGCAGTGGAAGCCTTACCCATGCGCTTGTTGATTTCTGCATCTAGAGACAGGTTACTGGTGATAGTTGAGCCTAGGTAGGTGAACTCTTGAACCACTTCCAGAGCGTGGTCGCCAATATTGATGGATGGAGCATTTCTGACATCCTGCCCCATGATGTTCGTTTTCTTGAGGCTGATGGTTAGGCCAAATTCATTGCAGGCAGACGCAAACCTGTCGATGAGACTCTGCAGGCATTCTTCAGTGTGAGATGTTAAAGCAGCATCGTCAGCAAAGAGGAGTTCTCTGATGAGGACTTTCCGTACTTTGGACTTCGCTCTTAGACGGGCAAGGTTGAACAACCTGCCCCCTGATCTTGTGTGGAGGAAAATTCCTTCTTCAGAGGATTTGAACGCATGTGAAAGCAGCAGGGAGAAGAAAATCCCAAAAAGTGTGGGTGCGAGAACACAGCCCTGTTTCACACCACTCAGGATAGGAAAGGGCTCTGATGAGGAGCCACCATGTTGAATTGTGCCTTTCATATTGTCATGGAATGAGGTGATGATACTTAGTAGCTTTGGTGGACATCCGATCTTTTTTAGTAGTCTGAAGAGACCACGTCTGCTGACGAGGTCAAAGGCTTTGGTGAGATCAATGAAAGCAATGTAGAGGGGCATCTGTTGTTCACGGCATTTCTCCTGTATCTGACGAAGGGAGAACAGCATGTCAATAGTCGATCTCTCTGCACGAAAGCCACACTGTGCCTCAGGGTAGACGCGCTCGGCCAGCTTCTGGAGCCTGTTCAGAGCGACTCGAGCAAAGACTTTCCCCACTATGCTGAGCAGGGAGATTCCACGGTAGTTGTTGCAGTCACCGCGGTCACCTTTGTTTTTATAGAGGGTGATGATGTTGGCATCGCGCATGTCCTGGGGTACTGCTCCCTCGTCCCAGCACAGGCATAGCAGTTCATGTAGTGCTGAGAGTATAGCAGGCTTGGCACTCTTGATTATTTCAGGGGTAATGCTGTCCTTCCCAGGGGCTTTTCCGCTGGCTAGAGAATCAATGGCATCACTGAGTTCCGATTTGGTTGGCTGTTCGTCCAGCTCATCCATGACTGGTAGAGGCTGGGCTGCATTGAGGGCAGTCTCAGTGACAGCATTCTCCCTGGAGTACAGTTCTAGGTAGTGCTCAACCCAGCGGTCCATCTGTTTGCGTTGGTCAGTGATTATGTCCCCCGATTTAGATTTGAGGGGGGTGATCTTCTTGATGGTTGGCCCAAGAGCTCTCTTCATGCCATCATACATTCCTCTGATGTTTCCGGTGTCTGAGGCCAGCTGAATATGACTGCATAGGTGTTGCCAGTAGTCGTTTGCGCAACGCCTAGCTGTTCTTTGTGCAGTACTTCTGGCTGCTTTAAGTGCTGCGGATGTTAAATCGCTGGGGGCTTTCTTGTAGTTCAAAAGTGCAATGCGCTTAGCGGCTATGACAGGTTCCAGCTCTTCATTATGAGATTGAAACCAGTCTGCATTTCTCTTCGCACTTTTGCCGTAGGTGGTCAAAGCTGACTCATAGATGGCGTCTCTGATGTGGGCCCACTTGGTCTCAGCATCCCCTGTGGGAGTGTTTTGAAGGGCTGTTACAAGTGAATTTAGAAATTTTTGTAACAGCTGTGGGTGAGAAATTCTGCTCGTGTTGATGCGCGGGTGGCCCTTCTGCTTGGAATGATGCAACTTCTTTGGTCTGAGTCTAACCTTGCTGCACACCAGGGAGTGGTCGGTGTCGCAGTCCGCACTGTGGAAGCTGCGTGTGATTTGAACACTGTTTAAGGCGGCTCGCCTTGTGACAATGAGGTCTAGCTGGTGCCAACGACGTGATCTTGGGTGCCTCCATGAAACCTGGTGACAGGGTTTAGTGTGAAAGAACGAGTTGGTGATGCAGAGGTTATGATAGGTACACAACTCAAGCAGTCTCTGCCCG
Source organism: Heterodontus francisci (assembly GCF_036365525.1). Lineage (NCBI taxonomy): Eukaryota > Metazoa > Chordata > Chondrichthyes > Heterodontiformes > Heterodontidae > Heterodontus > Heterodontus francisci. The sequence goes on along the minus strand of NC_090406.1, from coordinate 50,836,461 downwards.
TTCTCATTCATCCTTCCAACGCCATAGCGCCCAAGGCAGGAGGGCCATGAGTCATGGTCGGCCCCAACCCTGGCATTAAAGTCCCCCAGCAGGAATAGGTGTTCGGTGTTGGGGATGCTGCTAATGATGTTATGGAGTTGTTCATAGAACTGGTCTTTAGCTTCAGGTGCGGAGCAGAGTGTTGGAGCATAGATGCTGAGTAGGTGTACTGGACCAGAGGTGGTGAGCAGTCGGATGGACAGTATGCGTTCCGAGCCATTTGAGGGAGGCTCTATCATGCTGAGCAAGGAGTTTCTGATGGCGAAGCCCACTCCATGCTGTCTTGGTTCTTCAGGATCCCTGCCCTGCCAGAAGAATGTGTAGTCTTGCTCTGCTAGAGAGCCACTCGCGGGGAGGCGAGTCTCCTGAAGTGCTGCAATGTCCACATTGAATCTACTGAGCTCGTTGTTAATGATGGCGGTCTTCCGAGAATCGTTGATTTGTGTAAGGTCTTCCGACAGGCCAGGACACATAGTTCTGACGTTCCAGCTCGCAAAGCGAAGGGCTGGTACCTTCTTTCCTTTTTTCATGTTGTTTGATGCGGTGTATCAGTCCACCTTTCGGGCAATGACCCTGAGCTCCAAGCACCCATTGAAGCAGGCAGACTGTGGCGGGACAGAACCTTATTGACCGGGGGCTGCCCGGTTTGAGGCGGGCGGTAGCTGTCCAGTGAGGTGCAATGACCTCTCCCACCGACAAAGGCAACCCGTGGCGCCCAGTTTCTACGCCAATTTATCTGGACTTATAACCCGTAACTGCTGCCTTCCGTGTTGTTTTAGTCGCTGTGAGGCAACTATGGAGTGACCTCTCCATGGCGCATGCCTGGGCAAATTTATGGAGGTTGAGAGTTGCCCAGTCGTCAAAACCCCCCTCTCGGCCTTTCTGGTGGGGTCCAAAGGAGTGCAGGACACGACGTTTGGCACCAGTATGGCTGCAGGAACTGCCGGAAACATGCCAAAGGTGACACATGACCGCCTACGGGGTTCCGCTCCGGATTTTCTGTTAGGGTTTACTCCCTTTGCCTTGGTCTCTCCCGAGACGCCCACAAGGCAGTGGGGTTGTTGGGGCCCCTACACAGGTGTAGGATGGTGCCGTTGGGAGGAGGGGATGCAAGGGGGAGGGGTAGAGGGAGGGGGTGGGGGGGGGGTGCAGGGGAAGGGGGTGCGGGGTGAAGATGGTGCGAGGGGGGGCGGGCTGGGACGGGGTTGTGAGGGGGTGAGCTGAGAGGGTGGAGCAGGGAAGGGGACGGGGGTGGGGGGGGGTGGAAGGGGGGTAAAGGGGGGGGGGAGGGGGGGGGGTGGAATCTGGTGCAGGTAATAAGCCATTTCCTCAGTGCCCACCATCGACGTCCGGAAAGCTCATCCACGTCCTTCGGGAGGTGAAGCATCATTTGGCAGACTTAGAGGTGATTACATTTGCTAAGGGTTTTTTTTTTGCAGTGGTTTAAATAAAGGCATGCAGCATTGCCGACAGTGCGCTGCAGATGCTCTCCGAGCCATCTCCCGCGGGCGCTTTGAAGTTACCTCTCAGATGCTTAATTTTTAAGCTCCAGTCTTTCCTCAGTTTTCATACCCTGGGGATCAGCCTCATGGCTCTTCTCCACACTGCCTCCAACACCTGAAAGTCTCCTTTGTTTCTCACTGACCAGAACTGAACACAAGACTGAAGGCATGATCTGACCAGAGAACTATGTTAATTGTATATTAATCGCATTTAATTGCATGCAAGTGGTGCACTGTAACTGGGGATTCAACTGTGCCCTATAAATAAACACATAATGGAAATGTGGTTTTGGGGTTAGGAGGTGCATGCTTGTAATGTGTAATTCCATAACTAAATGCTTAGAAGGTGTAAAAATTGGCTCCAGTTCTATCCTTCACGAACTGGCTTTCTGGAGTATACCAAACTAAACTGATTCATTAAAACGTTCTACTGTGTTGACTATGGCTGAAGTGTTGAGTTTACGAAGGTTCCTAAGTTTCTTCAACTTAGTTACTTCAACACTTTTCATAAGAGTATGTAGGTTGGTTCATTTCCAATCTCCAGGTGGAGACTGAGTGAGACCGGCACAGTTTAAAAGTGCAGCGGCAGCGTGCCGGAGTTTTGAAAAAAAAAGTGATGTCACAGGAGAGCTGCAAGGTGATTGGTTGGTGTCACTGCTGTTAGGGAACAGCTCTAAATAGCTGGGTAAGTATCTCAGGTAAGAAAGGTTTAAAAGTTAATTTCAAATATAGCAAGTAGTTTTTTTTTTAGGGAGTTCTGTACTAACGAGCACCAGGGAAGAAGGGCCCTAGAGTAACTGATATTATTGGACATTAAGATCATCCGAAGGTTTAATTTAATTTAAAGGGTTAAGTCATGGCAGGAGAGCTCAAAGCCGTGGTGGGCTCCTCGTGCTCCATGTCGGAAGCCGGGAACAATTCCAGCACCCGGGACCGGCACGTGTGCAGGAAGTGTCTCGAGCTGCAGCTCCTGGAAGCCCAGCATTCGGAGCTGGAGCAGCAGCTGGGGACACTGTGGAGCATCCACGAGGCGGAGAGTATCGTGAATAGCACGTATAGAGAGGTGTTCACTCTCAGACCGCACAGGCAGGAGGGGAATGGGTGACCACCAGGCAGAGCAAGAGGACCAGGCAGGCAGTTCAGGAATCTCCTGTGGCTATTCCCCTGCAAAACAGATAGACTGCTTTGGATACTGTTGGGGGGAATGGCCTCTCAGGGGAAAGCAGCAACAGCACAACCCGTTGCACTATGGTTGGCTCTGCTGCACAGGGGAGGAGTAAAAAGTGTGGCAATGCAATAGTTATAGGGTATTCAATTGTAAGGGGAATAGATAGGCATTTCTGTGGCCGCAAAAGAGATTCCAGGATGGTATGTTGCCTCCCTGGTGCTAGGGTCAAGGATGTCTCAGAGCGGTTACAGGACATTCTGAAGGGGGAGGGTGAACAGCCAGTGATCGTGGTACACATTGGTACAAACGACATAGGTAAAAAAGGATGAAGTCCTAAAAGCAAAATATAGGGAGCTAAGAAGTAAGTTGAAAAGTAGGATCTCAAAGGTAGTGATCTTAAGATTACTACCAGTGCCATGTGCTAGTCAGAGTAGAAATAGCAGGATATATCGGATGAATACGTGGCTGAAGAGATGGTGTGAGGGGAAGGGTTTTAGATTCCTGGGACATTAGGGGAGGTGGGACCAGTACAAACTGAACGGGTTACACCAGGGACTGATGTCTTAGGGGGTGTATTTGCTAGAATGGTTGGGGAGGGTTTAAACTAAAATGACAAGGGGATAGGAACCTTTACAAGGAGTCAGAGGAGGGGGGATCAAAGACAAGAACAAAAGACAGTAAGGGGAATAAGAAAAGTGATAGGCAGAGAAATCAAGGGCCAGAATCAAACAGGGCCACAATGAAAAATAGTGGGAAGGGGACAAGTAATGTTAAAAAGACAAGCCTTAAGGCTTTGTGCCTTAACGCGCAGAGCATTCACAATAAAGTGGATGAATTAATTGCGCAAATAGATATGATATAGTCGGGATTACGGAGACATGGCTGTAAGGTGACCAGGGATGGGAAATGAACATCCAGGGATATTCAGTATTTAGGAAGGACAGACAAAAAGCAAAAGGCGGTGGAGTTGCATTGCTGGTTAAAGAGAAAATCAACGCAATAGTGAGGAAAGATATTAGCTCTGACGATGAGGAATCTGTATGGGTAGAGCTGCGAAACACTAAGGGGCAAAAAACGTTAGTGGGGGTTGTGCATAGACTGTAGTGGTGATGTTGGGAATGACATTAAACAGGAAATTAGAGATGCATGCGATAAAGGAACATCTGAAATTATGGGTGAATTTAATCTGCATATAGATTGGGCAAATCAAATTAGTCACAATACCATAGAGGAGGAATTCTTGGAGTGTATATGGGATGGTTTTCTGGACCAATACGTCGAGGAACAACTAGAGAACAGGCCATCCTAGGGACTGGGTATGTGTGTAATGAGAGGGGAATAACTGACAATCTAGTTGTGCGAGACCCCTTGGGGACAAGCGACCATAATATGATAGAATTCTTCATCAAGGTGGAGAGTGACGTAGTTGATTCTAAGACAAGGGTCCTGAACCTTAGTAAAGGAAACTATGAAGGTATGAGGCGCGAGTTGGCCATGACGGATTGGGAAAGGTTACTTAAAGGGATGACGGTCGATAGGCAATGGCAAACATTTGTTTGCAACAATTGTTTATCCCTGTCTGGCACAAAAGTAAAACGGGAAAGGAAGCCAAACCATGGCTTACAAGGGAAATTAGAGATAGTATTAGATCCAAGGAAGAGGCATATAAATCTGCCAGGAAAAGAAAACCTGAGGATTGGGAGCAGTTTAGAATTCAGCAAAGGAGGACCAAAGGATTGATTAAGAAGGGGAAAATAGACTACGAGAGCAAGCTAGTGGGGAACATAAAAACTGACTAAAGTTTCTAAAGGTATGTGAAGAGAAAAAGATTAGTGAAGACAAATGTAGGTCCCTTACAGTCAGAAATAGGGGAATTTATTTTGGGGAATAAAGAAATGGGTGACCAACTAAATGCATCCTTTGGTTCTGTCTTCACAAAGGAGGATACAAATATCATACGAGAAAAGTTGGGGAACACAGGGCTTAGTGAGAGAGGAACTGAAAGAATTATTAGTAGAGAAATGGTGTTGGGGAAATTGATGGGATTGAAGGCCGATAAATCCCCAGGGCCTGATGGTGTGCATCCCAGAGTACTTAAGGAAGTGGCCCTAGAAATAGTGGATGCATTGGTGGTTATTTTCCAAGATCCTACAGACTCTGGAACAGTTCCTACAGATTGGAGAGTAGCTAATGTAACCCCACTATTTAAAAAGGGAGGTAGAGAGAAAGCCTGACGTCGGTAGTGGGGAAAATTCTAGAGTCCATTATCAAAGATTTTATAGCAGAGCACTTAGAGAACAGTGGTAGAATCGGGCAGAGTCAGCATGGACTTACGAAAGGGAAATCATGCTGGACAAATCTACTAGAATTCTTCGAGGATGTAACTAGTAGAGTTGATGAGGGGCAGCCAGTGAATGTCGTTTATTTGGACTTTCAGAAAGCTTTCAACAAAGTCCCACATTATAGATTAGCATGTAAAATTAAAGCGCATGGGATTGGGGATAGTGTATTGCGATGGATAAAAAATTGGTTGGCGGACAGGAAACAAATTAGAGATAAATGGGTCTTTTTCCAAATGGCAGGCAGTGACTAGTGGGGTACCGCAGGGATCGGTGCTAGGACCCCAGCTATTCCCCATATACATTAATGTTTAGATGAGGGAACCAAATGTAATATCTCCAAATTTGCAGATGACACAAAACTGGGTGGGAGGGTGAGTTGTGAGGAGGATGCAGAGAGGCTTCAGGGTGATTTGGATAAGTTGAGTGAGTGGGCTAATGCATGGCAGATGCAGTATAATGTGGATAAATGTGAGGTTATCCACTTTGGTAGCAAGAATAGGAAGACAGATTATTATCTGAACGGCTATAAACTGAGAGAGGGGAATATGCAGCGAGACCTGGGTGTTCTCGTACACCAGTCACTGAAGGTAAGCATGCAGGTCCAACAGGCAGTAAAAAAGGCAAATGGTATGTTGATCTTCATAGTGAAAGGATTAGAGTACAGGAGCAGGGATGTCTTGCTGCAATTATACAGGGCCTTGGTGAGGCCACAACTGGAATATTGTGTGCAGTTTTGGTCTCCTTATCTGAGGAAGGATGTTCTTGCTATAGAGGGAGTGCAGCGAAGGTTTACCAGACTGATTCCTGGGATGGTGGGACTGACATATGAGGAGAGATTGAGTCGGTTAGGATTATATTCGCTAGAGTTCAGAAAAGTGAGGGGGGATTTCATAGAAACCTATAAAATTCTAACAGGACTTGACAGGGTAGATGCAGGAAGGATGTTCCCGATGGTGGGGGAGTCTAGAACCAGGGGTCATAATCTAAGGATACAGGGTAAACCTTTCGTGTCTCACTAACTTGATCGAGTTTTTTGAGGAAGTGACGAAGATGATTGATAAAGGAAGGGCAGTGGATGTTGTCGACATGGACTTCAGTGAAGCCTTTGACAGGGTCCCTCGTGGCAGACTGGTACAGAAGGTGAAGTCACACGGAATCAGAGGTGAGATGGCAAGATGGATACAGAACTGACTCAGTCATAAAAGACAGAGGGTAGCAGTGGAAGGGTGCTTTTCTGAATGAAGAGATGTGACTAGTGGTGTTCCGCAGGGATCAGTGCTGGGCCCTTTGCTGTTTGTAGTTATATATAAATATATATATATAAAAATGATTGAGGAAAATGTAGCTGGTCTGATTAGTAAGTGTGCGGACAACACAAAGGTTGGTGGAGTTGCGGATAGTGATAAGGACTGTCAGAGGATACAGCAGGATATAGATCGGTTGGAGACTTGGGCGGAGAAATGGCAGATGGAGTTTAATCCGGACAAATGTGAGGTAATGCATTTTGGAAGGTCTAATACAGGTGGGAAGTATACAATAAATGACAGAACCCTTCTGAGTACTGACACGCAGAGAGACCTGGGCGTACAGGTCCACAGATCACTGAAAGTGGCAACGCAGGTGGATTAGGTAGTCAAGAAGGCATACGGCATGCTTGCCTTCATCGGTCGGGGGAGCAAGTATAAAAATTGGCAAGTCATGCTGCAGCTGTACAGAACTTTAGTTAGACCACACTTAGAATATTGCGTACAATTTTGGTTGCCACACTACCAGAAGGATGTGGGGGCTTTGGAGAGGGTGCAGAAGAGGTTTACCAGGATGTTGCCTGGTCTGGAGGGTATTAGCTATGAGGAGAGGCTGGATAAACTTGGATTGTTTTCACTGGAACGTCGGAGGTGGAGGGGCGACATGATAGAGGTTTACAAAGTTATGAGTGGCATGGACAGAGTGGATAGTCAGAAGCTTTTTCCCAGGGTGGAAGAGTCAGTTACTAGGGGACATAGGTTTAAGGTGCGAGGGGCAAAGTTTAGAGGGGATGTGTGAGGCAAGTTTTTTTTACACAGAGGGTGGTGAGTGCCTGGAACTTGCTGCCGGGGGAGGCGGTGGAAGCAGGTACGATACCGACGTTTAAGAGGCATCTTGACAAATACATGAATAGGATGGGAATAGAGGAATACGGTCCCCGGAAGTGCAGAAGATTTTAGTTTAGACAGGCATCCAGATCGGCGCAGGCTTGGAGGGCCGAATGGCCTGTTCCTGTGCTGTACTGTTCTTTGACTGAGATGAGGAGAAATTTCTTCACCCAGAGAGTGGTGAGCCTGTGGAATTCGCTACCACAGAAAGCAGTTGAGGCCAAAACATTGTATGTTTTCAAGGAGTGAGATATAGCTCTTGGGTTTAAAGGGATCAAAGGGTATGGGGCGAAAGAGAGAACAGGCTGATTTGGTTGATCAGCCATGATCATAATGAATGGCGGAGCAAGCTCGAAGGGCCGAATGGCCTACTCCTGCTTCTAATTTCTATGTTTCTATTAGAAGATGAGATTAGAAATGATATAGCAGCATTTAAAATAGAAGAGAAATATGAAATGAATTAATCAAACTCAACGAATATAAAAAGCTTAAGAGTAGACTGGATAATGCACCAAATGCCCTTCATCTAGATTTCCACAAGCCTTTGATAACGTACCACATAATAGACTAATGAATAAGGTCAGTGCATGCAGAGTCCAGGGACAAGTCGCACGGATAGCTAGCTGGCTGTAAGACATAAAGCAAAGGGTAGCTATTCAGAGCAGCTGAAGGTGGGTAAGTGGAGTCCCACAAGGATCACTGCTGGGATGACTATTGTTCACAATTAATATTAATGTTATTAATTATAGTTCACAATTAATATTAGTCTTTGAAATCAAAAATGCAACTTCTAAATTTGGGAAGGATAGCCAAAAACTGAGGAGCACGGCAACAAGAAGAATTTACTAAACTTGTAGAATGGGTATATAATTGGCAAATACATTTTAACAGATACTTGAGTTATTACATTTTGGTAAGAAAAATAAGGTCACACATTACTTGGAAAATCTAAATGGAACACAGAAGCTAAGGGATCTGGGAGTACGAATATACAAATCACTAAAAGCTGCACTGCAGGTCAATAAGCCAGAACAAGAGCAAACCAAGCACTCTGGTTTATTGCTGGAGGGATAGAATTGGAAAGTAGAGAAGTTATGCTAAAGTTCAACTGACCCTTGGTTAGACCACACTTGGAATACTGCGTGCAGTTCTGGTCGCCATATTATAAAAAGGAAATAAAAGGCTCCAGAGAGGGTATAAAGGACATAGTTCTGGTTTCATACATTATATGTGAGGTTCTATCCATCAGAAAATGATGTACAGGCTGGGTCTCTTTTCCTTTGAAAAGAGAAGTCTGAGAGGTGATCTAATAGCGATTATTAAAATTATGAAAGGCTTTGACAGAGTAGACACAGAAAGACTGTTTGCACTCGTGGGGAAGAACAAAATTAGAGGCCTTCAATATAAGATAGTCACCAAGAAATCAAATAGGGAATTCAAAAGAAACTTCCTTAACCAGAAAGTCTTGAGCATGTGGAATTCGCTACCACAGGGAATAGTTAAGGTGAATAGTATAGATGCATCTAAGGGGAAGCTAGATAAGCATATGAGGGAGTAGGGATCAGAGGGCTATGCTGACAGAGTTAGATGAGGAAGAATGGGAAGAGGCTCAAGTGAAGAGTAAAGACTAGCATGGACTGGTTGGGCCAAATGGTCTGTTCGTGTGCTGTGCATTCTATGCAGTCATTTTGAAGGTCTCCAATTATAGACCGAGCCCGACTGATAATCTGAATTGGCTGTTAGTGTAATTCTTAGCACCTCAGGATTATTCAGAAAGTGCTGTCCAATTGCAGAATCACATCTAACGTCATACATTGTGTTCTGAACTTTGCAAGAACGAGCTGGTTGAGTACGGTCAGTCCTCTGCCTATTGTGAATAGCCGAAGGGATTTGTTGTCTGATACAATCCGCGATTCGTTGGGACATAACGTCTACATACCTGGCATCGCACAGGCACAAAAATTCATATACCACATTACTCATTTGTGTGGTAGGCAGAACGTCTTTTTGGCTTGACAGCAGTATCCTGTTCGTGGAAAATACCAGTCGTGTAGCTACTGCATCGTAGCAGTGTGAAATGGCTAGCTTTAGCTGTTGAGCTTTCTGGGATATTTTACCCTTCCAGGGTAATTTGAGGTAGACTGGCATTTCTCAGGTCCGAAAGTACAGCCTTATCAATCGGGTTCACAATATGGCTCACTTACGCTTACTAGAAGCTACATATATTCATACACAGGGACCTGTCCTCTGCAGGCAAAAGGAACACGTACAGGCGTTGCGCCTTTTTAGAATTAAACAAAAGCATGCGGACAATAGTTCCCTGGGGCATTCTCCATGGCAATGCCTTGACCAGAGTGGACTCGACAACCAATCAGCACCCCTTTTCTCATGCAGTTTAAATTTGGCATTCTTGCATCTGTCTTGATGAGTGCAAGACGAAAAACTTTGACAGCATGTCTCTTTTGTCAGTCTCCAATTATCCTAGATTTATTCCTGAGTAACACATTTCTGGATTACTAAACTCGGCTACCCAGGGATTAAAATCAGGAGCTGCGATTAGTAGATAGACATATAGGCAGTGACTAAGTCAAACAGATTTCAAATTCATTCCAGCTAACATTAAAATTCCATGGTTTGATGCAGCCGGCCAGTTATCCTTCAGAAACAATCCAAAACTTCCCCATAGAAAATTAGACAGAACTGTACCCAATATAAGCAATCCTTTACAAGGAGTTTTGCTAGGTTTTAACATTTAGAAATTTAGTGGGTGAAAACACAACGCAGTGGTTAGCACCGCAGCCTCACAGCTCCAGCGACCCGGGTTCAATTCTGGGTACTGCCTGTGTGGAGTTTGCAAGTTCTCCCTGTGTCTGCGTGGGTTTCCTCCGGGTGCTCCTGTTTCCTCCCACATGCCAAAGACTTGCGGGTTGATAGGTAAATTGGCCATTATAAATTGTCCCTAGTATAGGTAGGTGGTAGGGAAATATATAGGGACAGGTGGGGATGTGGTAGGAATATAAGATTAGTATAAATGGGTGGTTGATGGTTGGCAGAGACTCGGTGGGCCGAAGGGCCTGTTTCAGTGCTGTATCTCTAAATTAAACAACTAGCTCAGACCAAAACCCAAGACAGGTGCTGTCCTATGGGCTCAAATATCCCTGCTTTGGTTTGTCAGCTTCTGTGCAAGGGCTTCCAAAGGAAAATAAACATTGGCAGTCACCTCCTGTGCAGATTGACTGCAGGTGAATGAGTAGCAATTCAGAGGAGGTGTCGCAGCACTGTGTAATGTATAACATGCCCACATGCTGAACAACCATCTGGCCTCCCATAATTCTAATGGAGTCCATGGGCTCAATCAGCACTGTGGCGGGAGCGTAAACCAACTCTGCGTCCTGCTTTCCTGGCTGAAGTGGGATGAAGGGTGCGAATTAAACAGGAATTCACGATCACTTGAATAAAACTAGTTTTCTCACAGTTCCGGGTGATGGACGTGTAGAGTGAGAGAGTGGATGTCTAGAGTTGTCCATTGTCCCTCCGTGGATGAGATACGTTCCACCACTACTCGAGATGATCTGACTTCCTCCTACCTCCATTGCAATGCCAACGGTTCCCACCATACTGTGGGTTGGCACCACAGTGGGTGAGGACACCACCGTGGTCACTTGGACTGCATTTCCTGGCGACTCAAAGTATGAGGCTCCAGGATTCTGTGCATAGAGTTGTGTTTCCGGGTAGGAGTATGCTGCACGTCTAGAAAATAACAGAAAACAAGCAGAATTTAAAAAACCTAGCATGAGGAAAGGAGCAGAAGAGGAGTCATGGGTCTGGGATAGGTGCTCAATCAGTAGTATTACTGGAAAGCAATGAATTATATTTTACTGTACTTGCCCATTGGGAGACATATAAAACAAAAATATATCACATTCTTTGAGGGTTGGAAGGGATATGTCTTTTATAGCCCTTCAGACACAACATGCACTGTATGTAGTGATGTCTAAAACACTGATATTGATACCTTATTGGGTGTCAAATCAAGTTATAGGTTCTTGACTTAGATATTGTCTCAATTACAGTGGTGCGGGTCAATCCCACAACAGTCTGAGCATTTTACGTTCAGGGATATGCCTGTCCGGCCCATAGATAACTACAATAGTGCAACTCAGCGGTAGCAATGAACTCGTCTCGACATTCGAACTGGATACTATTGCTTACACATGTACTTCTTCAATCTCTCTCTTTCAGGCTGGCAGAGCTTTCCCGCACTGCTTTCTGTTTAAAAAAAAAAATCTGACCACCTATGCAGCTCCCTGTGTTTCTATTGCTTTATTTCCCTCACTTCACAGATGGAGAGCAAAGACTGCCAAATGCCCTGACAATAGAATGGCTATCGGGGAGTTATCAATTACCAACAGAAACTAGCAAACTGTTTGTTGTTTAGTCTATTGGAGGGCACCGCAACTTAGACCGGGGGCATGGAGCTGCCACTGCAACTTACATCAGGCACATACAGCTCTGCATTTTCCAAAATGCTGCTGTACTTTATGGATTAAATAGTTTTGTTTCACATTTACTTGATATAAATGGAAAAGTGAATCTCAAGTCCTCTGCCCCATCCCAAAAAGAATCTACTGCCTGTGTTAAAGACACGAATCCACATTACCATAGGCTCTGCTTCTTCAGCTAAGTCTGCCATTGACTCCCATCTCGGGCCCCCAGTGTGCTGTTTCACACCCCCACCCCCTTCCTCCCTATCCTCACATGTGCCATCTATCCATCTCTTCCAACCCGATCCACACATTCTGCATCGTATCCCAATTTAGTGTTAATTCACATTCAATAATGGGCTGGGAGCTCACATGAAATCAGAAGGGATGAGATTGAATGAATGAATGGGATCCTTCTCAGCAGAGTGCTAGTGACCGTGATCCATTAACTTGGGCCAGGCGAGCTCAGGGGTGGGTGGACTGGATACCACAAATTGAACGGGGTGGATATTTACACATGTCCTGTCACAAGATGCTGCCAGTCTGGATATGCACAATGATTTCCCATTAAAAAGAACTGAGAAAAGCAGCAGCCTTAAAGTGAACATCTATTTATAAAATTTAAGCTTGCTGGCTCAAAGTTGTGAACATGATTCAAGGAACAACCAGTGTTACTAACAGGATACACACAAAAATGGAAGCACCATGAACACATACTCAAACCATCAGTACATGGTCTCAGCTTCTAAAGATTAGTTGGGACACTTAAGAGCATATCATAGAAATCAAGAGACCATTTTAATTCTTTATTTGCCTCTGGTGAGATCACATCTGGAGTATTGCATGCCGTTTTGGTCTCCCTTGTAGGAAATGTGGATTTTTAATATCTTTTTGTATTTGAATTTTACGCAGTTGCTTATATGCTATCTATAAGCTTTTGAGAAATAGAGAGTTAATTTTAAATGTGTGCCTTACTGAAAAGAAAATGCTGCCCATACAGTTTGAGACAACTGGAATCGCATTATGACGTGGACTAATAACATGAAGAGAATAGATATCGAAAACTATGTAACAAGTTGTGATCAAAATGCAACAGAAAAGTAGGATGAGTCTTGCAGGAAGTCTATGAACTGATGGACCTCAAGGTTACAATGGACAGTTTATACGCCAAAACATTGTTTTGAGCATGTGATCATCATCAATGTATAAACGGAAGCATTGACAAACGAAACAGCAGGACCAATCAAAACAGCAATATGTATGCATGAACCAACCAGTCACGGCTTAGGAGGAGCAACTGACAACAATGAATAAAGGACCAGACCGAGAGCGGTCCAGCGCACAGAAATTGAAGATGACAAAGGGAAAGACAAGAGCAGAGAAGTCACAAGCCGACTGTGCCATAACAGCCAGTGGAGAGTTAAGGCACTTGGATGAGGATATCAACTGCCTTGGATTTGTTAAATATGTGAACGAACATACGAATTAGGAGTAGGCAACTTGACCCCTCAAGCCTGCTCTGCCATTCAATATTATGGTTGATCTGATTGTAAGCTCAACTCCCATATTCCCACCTACCCCTGATAACCTTTCACCCCCTTGCTTATCAAGAATCTTTCTACCTCTGCCTTAAAACTATTTCAAGCCTCTGCTTCCACTGCCTTTTGAGGCAGAGTTTTCCAAAGACTCACGACCCTGAGAGAAAAAAAATTCTCTTCATCTCGGTCTTAAATGGACGACCCCTAGTTCTAGATTCTCCCACAAGGGAAAACATCCTTTCCACATCCACCCTGTCAAGACTCCTCAGAATCCTATATGTTTGAATCAAGTCACCTCTTACTCTTCTAAACTCCAGCAGATACAAACCTAGCCTGTCCAACCTTTCCTCATGAGACAACCCACCCACTTGTTAGTCTAGTAAACCTTCTCCGAACTGCTTCCAACGCATTTACATCCTTCCTTAAATAAGGAGACCAATACTGTACACAGTACTCCAGATGCAATCCCAACAATGCCCTGTATAACTGAAGCATTGCCTCCCTACTTTTGTATTCAATTCCCCTCACAATAAACAATAATATTCTATTAGCTTTCCTAATTACTTGCTGAACCTGCGTACTATCCTTTTGCAATTCATGCACTAGGACACTCAGATCCCTCTGCATCTCAGAGCTCTGCAATCCCTCACCATTTAGATAACATGCTTTTTTTTATTCTTCCTGCCAAAATGGACAATTTCACTTTTTCCCACATTATACTCCTTTTGCCAGATCTTTGCCCATTCACTTGACTTAATAAATCATCCTGATATCACAAGATTAGGTGTCTCCTTGACGGAATTCTTATTGTCTAGTTCAAGAAAAAATTATAAGTAAGCTTCTAAATCTTACAATTGGTGACCCAGATGGGACCGGACCAGGACTTGGAATATTTGGTGCTAGTGATTTGGGACCTCGGTAATGTTGGCCAGCCATCATCCACACCAGGGAAGATAAGCCTCGGGGTTGTGAGATCAGCAGAACTCGCCAGTCAGTTAAAGGCTAGTGAAAAGATGTCAGGGAAGAATAATAGCATTCTGTCGACATACATAGAAAAATTAGATAGTGTCAGACTTTGTTGACAGAATATTTAACAAAGGAGAGAGAGCTCCCTTCAACGAAGTAGGTGCGTTCATTCAAGAGACAGTGGCCAACAAAAAGTTGAAAGCAGAAAAGGCAAGAGACCTACTTTCCTACGGCGTGTTTCATTACGCCAATACATGTGACACTTGCACACAACAAAAGCAGATAGTTCAGGAGATTAAGTGATTAGAAAAACAAGTCCAAAGTTTAGAGATAGACAAGCAGCAAAACACAGCAACGTTGCAGCAACAAAGCTTTACTTGCTTACAAATTAATTCACTAATGGTTAAATGTGAGGAGGAAGAATTGAATACTTGTACTTGGTAGAATGTGAAATTTAACCAGCATTACTGAGAAGCAGACCACTCTCAGTGTGAATTGAAAATTTCCGAATTAAAAGGGAAGTTGGGTAGGCAGCAAGTGTTGGTGTTTGTCGTTACGAAATGAGGCAAGCTTCTCAGAATGGAAGGATGATCCAGATGCTTGCGTGTCTGATGAATAGATCACCCATTATTTAAAAACCGAAATACATTTTAAATTAAAGATACTGGTATAGTGTATTATTTTTGTTTAAAAGTTAGTTTTCCAACTGTGAAAAGGCACAGAACAGTTTGTTTTGTCAGAGATAAGCTTCAGAAGTTGTCTGGCAGAAATCCAATTTGAAGTTTCAAAACAATTTGCTTTAAAATTGCTATTGCTTTTTTTGTAGTTTAAATTAAGGACATGTCTTACTGACTCTCTTTTTCCCCCACATGAGGTTAAGCAGCCAACATCTGAAATTGAAAATTGGTTTAAGGGTTGAGGGGGTGGGGGGGTGGAAAAGAGGATAAATAAAGGAGATATGGCAAAGATTCATCCCCTTTTCTACTGTTGAAGGGCTGCAAGGTTTTGCTGGAAGAATGTTGAAGGTTTTATTTAACTGAACTTTTTCTTTACTTTAATTAGTTATTTGGCAAGGCACCTGAAGAAAGAACAAGACAAATGATGCAATTAATTTTCTTTTCAACAAAGCACATGCTATTCTGTTGTGTTTAGTTAATAAGTATTGGTCTGACTCCAGTTTAAATTATTAAGGTTAACTAACCTGTTAAGCTGGGAAAACTGGAATTTCATTTGTGGCCACAATGAACTTCCAAGGGGGAAGGAGGGGGGAGGTCTAAAATTCTGGATATAAGGCTTGCTCATATTACATTGGCAGTTTAGAATTTTAAATGTTTATTGGTGTGAATTGGAATTTTGGATATTTGAGATGATTCTGTTCATTTATTCATCTCAGTTATACCAAAAAAATGCTTGGATTAAAAACCTCATACAAAAAGATGTTAAAAACTTAGAAAACAATTGGAGTTTTATCTAAAATAATGCCTTCCCTAAAAGGGCAACTTTTCCTTTGAAGTTAATAATGTTAATGATCTTTGTTGTTTTCAATCCTTAAGGATAAATTTGGGCAAAGTTGAAGAAAAGATACCAAAAATAACTGGAAAAAAAAGATCAAAATGGAGTTTGGTTTGGAGTCTGTGCTCAGCAAAGGATTCAGTTTTATCTCCTTATGCCCCCACCTCAAAGAATTTAGCGCTCGGCATGACGTTGAGCTCTTCGTCCGTCGCCTTTGCCTCCAGGCTCACTTTGACCAGGAGTCCTCCCCTGACCAGCAGACCCATTCACCCACCTCCAGCATTCTCCCTCCACCTAGACCCCTCCCTTTGGCCTCTAACCCACTCTTGATCTTTTCACTGAAAACTGTCAGCGAGACAGTGGCTGTCTCAATTTCTCTGCCCCCTTCACTCACCCCAACCTGTCCCCCACTGAACTTTCTGCACTCCGTTCTCTCAGGTCTAACCCTGACATTTACGTCAAACCTGCAGACAAGGTTGGTGCTGTTGTTGTCTGGCGCACCAACCTCGACCTTGCAGAGGCTCAGCGCCAACTCTCAGACACTTCTTCCTACTTCCCCCTGGACCATGGACCCTACCACCGAACATCAAACTACTATCCAGAGAACTGTCACTGACCTCATCTCCTCCGGAAATATTCCCTCTACAGTTTCCAACCTCATAGACCTGCAACCCTAGACAGCCCGCTTCCATCTCCTTCCTAAAATCCACAAAGAGGACAATCCTGGCATACCCACTGTTTCAGCCTGTTCGTGCTCCACTGAACTTATTTCTTCTTATCTTGCCTCAATCTTTTCTCCACTGGTCCAGTCTCTTCCCACCTACATCCGTAACTGTTCTGACACCCTGCCTCATTTTGACAATTTCCAGTTTTCTGGCCCTAACCGCCTCCTCTTCACTATGGAAGTCCAATCTCTCTGCACTTCCACCCCCCACCAGGGCAGTTTGAGGGCTCTCCACTTCTTCCCTGAACAGAGGTCCAACCAATCCCCATCCTCCACCACCCTCCTCTGCCTGACACATTGAACAACTTGTCCTCACATTGAACAACTTGTCCTCACATTGAACAACTTGTCCTCACATTGAACAACTTGTCCTCACATTGAACAACTTGTCCTCACATTGAACAACTTGTCCTCACATTGAACAACTTGTCCTCACATTGAACAACTTGTCCTCACATTGAACAACTTGTCCTCACATTGAACAACTTGTCCTCACATTGAACAACTTGTCCTCACATTGAACAACTTGTCCTCACATTGAACAACTTGTCCTCACATTGAACAACTTGTCCTCACATTGAACAACTTGTCCTCACATTGAACAACTTGTCCTCACATTGAACAACTTGTCCATCAACTCCACTCACTTCCTTCAAGTAAAAGGTGTTGCTATGAGTACCTGCACGGGTCAGAGTTATGCCAGTCTTTCTGTGGGATATGTCAAACATTCCTTGTTCCAGTCCTACTCAGGCCCCCTCCCCCTACTCTTTTTCCAGTACATTTATGACTGTATCGGTGCAGGTTCCTGCTCCTGCCCCGACCTGGAAAACTTGATCTATTTTGCTTCCAATTTCCACCCTTCTCTCTCCTTTACATGGTCCATCTCCGACACTTCCCTTCCTCAACTTCTCTGTCTCCATCTCTGGGGATAGATAGGCTGTCTACTAATATTCATTACAAGCCCAACTCCCACAGTTACCTCGACTTCACTTCTTCACACCCTGCCTCCTGTAAAGACTCCATTCCATTCTCCCAGTTTCTCCGTCTCCGACGCATCTGCTCTGATGATGCAACCTTCCATGACAGCGCTTCTGATAAGTCTTCCTTTTTCCTCAACCGAGGATTATCCCCCCCACTGTGGTTGACAGGGCCCTCAACTGTGTCCGACAGGGCCCTCAACTGTGTCCGGCCCATTTCCCGCACCTCTACCCTCACCCCTTCCTCGCAGAATCGTGACAGGGTTCCCCTTGTCCTCACTTTCCACCCTGCCAGCCTCCATATCCAAAGGATCATACTCCGCCATTTCCAGCATGCCACTAGCAAACAGATCTTCCCCCTCCTCGTCAGCATTCCAAAGGGATTGTTCCCTCTGCGACACCCTGGTCCACTCCTCCGTTACCCACAACACCTTGTCCCCCTTCCCACGGCACCTTCCCCTGCAATCGCAGGAGGTGTAACACCTGCACTTTTACCTCCTCTCTCCTCACCTCCAAGGCCCCAAACACTCTTAGGTGAAGCAGCGATTTACTTGTACTTCTTTCAATGTAGTATACTGTATTCGCTGCTCATAATGTGGTCTCCTCTACATTGGGGAGACCAGACGCAGATTGGGCGACTGCTTTGCGGAACACCTCCACTCAGTCCGAAAGAATGACTCGGAGCTTCCTGTTGCTGGCCATTTCAACACTCCCCACTGCTCCCATGCCCACATATCTGTCCTGGGCTTGTTGCAGTGTTCCAGTGAACATCAACGCAAGCTCGAGGAACAGCATCGTATTTACCGATTAGGCACGCGACAGCCTGCCGGACTGAACATAGAGTTCAATAATTTCAGAGCATGACAGGCACCTCTTTTTGTTTTTTTTTCATTTGTTCATTATAGTTTGTTTCATTTTTTTTACCATATGCCTACCCACAATTTTTTTTTCATGTTTGTGCTTTGGGCCAGGGCTGTTCATTTTTTCTGTCAATTAACACCCTCTCTGCACGAACACTTTGTCTTTCACCACAACATGAACCTACCTTTGCTCCATGACCTTCTGGTCAGTTATTTTCTGTGACCCTCTGTCCTATCAACACCTTGCCTTTTGTTATCTCTTGCCCTACTCCTGCTTTATTTGCTTAAATCCTAGTACATTTAGAACATTTGCCAGTTCTGATGAAGGATCACTGACTTGAAATGTCAACTCTGCTTCTCTCTCCACAAATGCTGCCAGACCTGCTGAGTATTTCCAGCATTTCTTGTTTTTATTTCAGATTTTCAGCATCTGCAGTATTTTGCTTTAATATTATATTGGTTTGGAGTCTGGTTCTTTTACGATCGGGAAAGTTCTTTTAAAAAGGGTTATGTAAAGTGAAGCAATTGCATGCATTTGAAAGCGTTTTGCTCTGCCCACTTGAAAACAAGCACAGAAGGTGACCCTTTCTGCTGAAAGCTGTTTTTCGTTTTAATACACTACACAATTTTTATATTGCTAAGTGTAAACTTATATATTGGGAATTCTGAAATTTTAACTTTCTAACTTGGCAGATAGGTTTGGACAAATTGGGCATAACCAATTGGATTGTTTTTTTTTTTAAATAGGTTACAAGGTCTATAAGCAAGAACATGATTTAGACTAAAAGCTTTGTCTTTTCAAAGAATTGTTATTTGTTATCTTCCCAGAAAAGTGCTCGACAAGGGGAGATATTGAAGCCACCTCGAAACATTAAACCATCAAGCCAGGGCATAATTATTTTTAAGATTTGAATATGTAAAATAAATTGATATGAAGAGCTATTTCAAACATTCAAAGGGAAAATTTACCTGCATTCAAGGCAATAATCAAATTTTCATTCAATAAAAAAAAAACTGATGGAAAAGCAGTGTAGGTGGTTCGTGTATCAATGTCATGCAGGCCCCCAGCTGCCAAGAATGAGGCACATATATTTCGCCACATGGACATTAAATTTTAAAATTGTTGCTGGGAAGAAAAGGCGGCCTATTACAAGGGGTTGCCAAGCCCCTGACTAGAAAGACATGTGCATTGTAACAGACAGTGCTTGGAAGGGACAAACGGCCACTCCCTGCTCCAATTTAATCCACAACACACGTTTGATTACTAGACATTGAAGGTTGAGAAGCTAGCATTCCAGGTTAACTGCTAAGATGGTCGAATACACAAACAGACGATATCAGACCAGTTTAGTCACATGTCTAACTGTCTGTTGGAGTTTTTTGAATTTGAACTTGCTACAGAGTTTTAACACTCAAAGCTGTTTGCTCCTAGACTGGAAAAGACCTCTCTCCTGTCATCTCGTTTTCACCAGCTTCGGAATCCACTGAAGACATACGAACCCTGAGAGAGAAAGGTCTCCTACAATGAACAAAGTTTAAGAATAATACTGGGCCCCAGCGAAAAGCAAGATCGCCCTACAATCGAGGACTGCAGCGAGCTCTAAGCACAGTAACAAAAACCCCTCTTCAGAGATTGCCTCTAACCTCACCACTATTTTTATTCTGCTCTTTTCTGTCTCTATTTGCATGTGCATATCGTGTATGCATGCTAGCACAGGGCATGGCACGTATCCGTAAGCGTTAACCGAATTAAAGTTTAAGTTTTAATAAATTTCGCTTTTCTTCTTTAAACCTAAGAAAGCCTGTTTGTGCTGATTTCTTTGCCTTATAATTGGAAAGTGTTGAAGAAGGATGCACCAAGGGGGAGCTCAAAACACTGTTTAATAACAAAACCCTGTTACAATAAGACCAGTTGAAGGCTGAGAAAGACCCCGAAACACCTTTCCCACCTGGTCGTAACAATCAAAATAAACAGAAGGTTCTTTTTGGTGAGAAAAAAATTGAACAGACAAAACCTGTCAGCCCAACACTTATTTGAATTTGAGATAATTGCGACATGATAAAACATCAGCAGCAAGACAAACAAGATGTATTAATACCCGGAGTCAAAGTGCAATGTTTGATTTCTGTTTCAAAGGTATTATGAGAATATTGTACTGCACAGTGAAGACCCTCCAGCGCTCATTAATGAAAAAGAATGGTAACTCATGGGGTGTGTAAAACTGAATGAGAGCAATTGATTGATGATAATAGCGCAACGACGGTAGCAGGTCAGAAGACTGGACAGAATATAACAGCAAAGAATGATACAGATTGATAAGGAAGGTAAAATTAGAGTACGAGAGAAAGCTAGCTAGAAATAAAGACAGATAGTAAGACTTTCTATAGATAGTTAATAAAGGAAAGAGATAACAAAGTGAGCATTGGTTTCATAAAAAGTGAGTCTGGGTAATTAATAATGGATAACAAGGAGATGGCAGATGAATTGAACAGATATTTTGCATCGGTCTTCACTATTGAGGATACAAATAACATCCCAGTATCAGCTGTAAGTCAGGAAATGGAAGGGAGGGATGAACTCAAGAAAATTACAATCACCAGGGAAGTGGTACTGAACAAACTGTTGGAGCTGCGGGCTGACAAGTCCCCGGGTCCTGATGGACTTCATCCTAAGGTCTTAAAAGAAGTGGCTAGTGAGATAGTTAATGCGTCAGTTTTAATTTTCTAAAATTCCCTAGATTCAGGGAAGGTTCCATTAGATTGGAAAATAGCAACTATTTTATTCAAAAAGGGAGGGAGACAGAAAGCAGGAAACTACAGGCCAGTAAGCTTAACATCGGTCATTGAGAAAATGTCAGAAGCTATTATTAAAGACATTTTAGCAGGGCATTTAGAAAAATTCAAGGTAATCAGGCAGAGTCAACATGGTTTTGTGAAAGGGAAATCATGTTTAACCCATTTATTGGAGTTCTTTGAGGGAGTTACATGTGCTGTGGATAAAGGGGAACCACTGGATGTATTCTGCTTAGATTTCCAGAAGGCATTTGATAAGGTGCCACATCAAAGGTTATTGCAGAAAACAAAAGCTCATGGTGTAGGGGCTAACATATTGGCATGGATAGAAGATTGGCTAGCTAACAGGAAACAGTAGGCATAAATGGGTCATTTTCTGATTGGCAAGATGTAACGAGTGGTGTGCCACAAGGATCTGTGCTGGGGCCTCAACTTTTTACAATTAATATAAATGACTTAGATGAAGGGACCAAAGGTATGGTTACTAAATTTGCTAATGACACAAAGATAGGTAGGAAAGTAACTTATGAAGTTACACAAGGAGGCTACAAAGGGATAGAGATAAGTTAAGTGAGTGGGCAAAAACCTGTCAAATGGAGTATCATCTGGGAAAGTGGGAAATTGTCCACTTTGGCAGGAAGAATAAAAAAGCATATTATCGAAATGGTGAGAGCCGAGAGAGAGGAATCTGGGTGTCCTAGTGCATGAATCGCAAAAGGTTAGTATGCAGGTATAGCACGTAATTAGGAAACCTAATAGAAAGTTATAGTTTGTGAGGGGAATTGAATACAAAAGTAGGGACGGTATGCTTCAGCTACACAGGGCATTGGTGAGACCACATCCGGAGTACTATGTACAGTGCTGGTCTCCTTATTGAAGGAAGGATGTAAATGAGTTGGAGGCAGTACAGGGAAGACTTACTAGACTGATACCTGGAATGGGCAGGTTATCTTATGAGGAAAGATTGAACAGGCTAGGCTTGCATCCACTGGAATTTAGAAGAGTAAGAGGCGACTTGATTGAAACATACAAGATCCTGAGGGGTCTTGACAGGTGGATGTGGAAAGGATGTTTCCTCTTGTGGGAGAATCTAGAACTAGGGGTCACTATTTAAAAATGAGTCACCCATTTAAGACAAATGAGGAGAAATTTTTTCTCAGAGGGTCGTGAGTCTTTGGAATTCTCTTCCTCAAAAGGCAGTGGAAGCAGAGTCTTTGAGTATTTTTAAAGGAGAGGAAGATAGATTCTTGATTAGCAAGGGGGTGGAAGGTTATCAGGGGTAAGTGGAAATGTGGTGTAATCAGCTCAGCCATGAACTTATTGAATGGCAGAGCAGGCTCGAAGGGCCACGTGGCTTACTTCTGCTCCTAATTTGCATGTTTGAATAATATATAGAGACAGGAAAAATCATACCCCACCAAATGAGAATTGCAAAAATCACCCTGGCTGTAATACAATGGAACATACCAATCTGGTAGTCATGAACATTTTAGTACGAGTTACAGAAGTTTTTTTAAAATTCATTCATGGGATGTGGGCATCGCTGGTAAGGCCAGCATTTATTGCCCATCCCTCATTGCCCTTGAGAAGGTGGTGGTGAGCTGCCTTCTTGAACCCCTGCAGTCCATGTGAGGTAGGTATACCCACAGTGCTGTTAGGAAGGGAGTTCCAGGATTTTGACCCAGCAACAGTGAAGGAATGGAGATATAGTTCCAAGTCAGGATGGTGTGTGACTTGGAGGGGAACTTGCAGGTGGTGGTGTTATCATGTATTTGCTGCTCTTGTCCTTCTAGTTGGTAGAGGTCGCGGGTTTGGAAGGTGCTGTCTAAGGAGCCTTGGTGCATTGCTGCAGTGCATCTTGTAGATGTACACACTGCTGCCACTGTGCGTCGGTGGTGGAGGGAGTGAATGTTTGTAGATGGGGTGCCAATCAAGCGGGCTGCTTTGTCCTGGATGGTGTCGAGCTTCTTGTGTTGTTGGAGCTGCACCCATCCAGGCAAATGGAGAGTATTCCATCACACTCCTGACTTGTGCCTTGGAGATGGTGGACAGGCTTTGGGGAATCAGGTGGTGAGTTACTCGCTGCAGGATTTCTAACCTCTGACCTGCGCTTATAGCCACAGTATTGATATGGCTACTCCAGTTCAGTTTCTGGTCAATAGTAACCCCTAGGATGTTGATAGTAGGGGATTCAGTGATCGTAATGCCACTGAATGGCAAGGGGAGATGGTTAGATTCTCTCTTATTGGAGAGAATCATTGCCTGGCACTTGTGTGGCGCGAATGTTACTTGCCACTTGTCAGCCCAAGCCTGGATGTTGTCCAGGTCTCACTGCATTTCTACACAGACTGCTTTAGTATCTGAGGAGTCACAAATGGTGCTGAACATTGTGAAATAATCAGCGAACATCTCCACTACTGACCTTATGATTGAAGGAAGATCATTGTTGAAACAGCTGAAGATGGCTGGGCCTAGGACACGACCCTGAGGAACTCCTGCAGTGATGTCCTGGAGCTCAGATGATTGACCTCCAACAACTACAACCATCTTCCTTTGTGCTAGTTAACTCCAACCAGTGGAGAGTTTTCCACCCCCCCCGATTCCCAGTGACCAGTTTTGCTAAGGCTCTGTAATGCTATACTCGGTCAAATGCTGACTTGATTTCAAGGGCAGTCACTCTCACCCTACTTTACAGTTAGTTAAGAATTGTTAAGGACTGTAATTCTAAATCTCCAAGCTGTCTCTTGGAGATCTTTGTATCCCTGCCTAAGAAATTTTAAAGAAAACCACATTTGATAGTCTGGCCACTACCCGAGACGTTGGGGCCACGCACAGGGGGATAAGCAAAGATCTCAGACAAACACCAACCCCCTCGATCTTTTGATAAGATCACTTGAAAGTCCAAGAATGGCTTGTATTGGATGGAACATGTAGCATGATATTGGGATACCGGTGTGAGTGTATAGATGTGATTTGTCATATGAAACAACTAATGTGGAAATGCATTATGAATCTGCACTGAAGGACGGGTCTTGGACCTGCTCAGCTTGACAACAGGACAAAATGAAATGGTTAATGTGGCCAGTAGAGTGAAACCGTTTTTTAAAAACTCCATCAAGGCATTGATACATATTTCACAGAGAAACTGAATTTAAAATAATCAGGATAGAATCAAACACAGTATTTACATTCAGAGGGAGCAGAATTGAAGTAAAAGGGATACAGAATTTGGACAAATTCTCAGGACAATTGAGATTAGGAATATTTAGTAAGAACTATTCACAAGTTGAATAGAGGTAAAAAGAGAGAGCAGTAGAATCTATTAAGTGCATGCATGATCTGGTATTTTAATGTTATTGAGTGAGGTGATCTGTAGGTGGGGAATGCCGATCACATTTTTCAGGAAAAACTTTCACCTGAAAATCATGGGAATAAGGCACAAATTGTATATTTCTGACCAACAATCCTCAGAGATAGTGGAAAGGGGAAATAGGATATTGAAAACAATGCTTAAAAACTATGCACAGATTACTCCACTCAATGGACCAACATGCTGCCTATGTGTCTCATGACCATACCGTCCACTCCCCACAAGATGACAGGAATCTCAGCCGATCAGGCGATGATTGGAAGGCTTATAAGAATTTCGGGACATCTCACCCTCACTGGCACAGACCCCATGACCATGGGACCCTGGAACAAGATGTTCGTGTATTCTATACATACCACCCAACCATCTTGATCTGTCGAGATTACACTTAGAATAGCCAGAGTGTCAAGTGTTGTTCCGAAAGAGGAGGAATTTATATGTGTCGATGCAATGTCAGAAGCCTTGGGAAGGCAGCTTGCAGGTTCATTTTAGGAATCACCAAACTGTGATGAGTGTACAGAAGTGGGGAGAAGAGAATAGTCACACATACCTATACATGGGAATCTACTGTGTCACCACAAACACATTGGAAATGAAACATGGAATGACATGGCGCCCCCTCACAGAACCCACGTTCTGTTTCAAACCCACTGAGATCATGCGGATAGGAAGTAGTGTTTTGTTTCCTGTACCGGTCCACAATATCACCAAATTAAGAATGAACCTTGGGATGCAAGTAGAAGCACTAAAAGCAGCTGCTCAGTTTGGACACCCCATTCCACCTTTGTCTCTAAACTTGAAACCTATAATAAAAAAAAACGACACGCGAGAAACATCGAATTAAGATGAGGCAAGACAATGAACGAAAGGAAGAAGTGATTAAAAGATTGGGAGCAAGTCACTAGTGGGAGATCACGTGTAATGTAGCGCCTTGGGTGACGATGTTGTTCCTGATTCTTTCGCTTGTGCAAGTAATATTGATTGTGCTTGTTATTTTTGATTTGCTACATCTGAAATATGTTACCAAAAGGCTTGCCAACTGAGGCTAAATGCTTAATGCTATTAGGAGAAACTTGATTAATTGGGAAGAATCAATGCTATGTTGCATTTCATCCTCAAGGTGGGGACTTGTAGGGAATGTGGACTTTTTATTTTCTTTTTGCATTACTAATTTTATGTACATTCACATATGCTTTCTAAAAGCTTTTGGTAAATTAATTAATTTTAGATGTGTGCCTTACTGAAAAGAAATGCTGCCTGTACAGTTTTGAGTCAACCGGAATTGCATTGTGACGTGGACTGATAATATGAAGAGATAAAGGGAAAGAACAAATATCAAAAACTGTAACAAGTCATGATCAAAATGTGACAGAAGTAGGTTGAGTCTCGCCGGAAATGTATGAACTAATGGATCTCAAGGTTATAATGGACTGTTTGTGCACCAAGTACACATTGATGATAATCACGTGCAAAACAATGTATAAATGGAAGCAGAGACAAACGAAATGGCAGGACCAAATAAAACAGTGATAAGTATGAACCAAGCAATCAGTGCACAAGAGGAGCCACTGGCTACAATGAACAAAGGTACAGACCAGAGAGATTCGACGCACAGATTAGAAGATGGGAAAGGGAGAGACAAGAGAAGGGTAGTCACGAGCCCACTGTGCCACTAGAGCCGCTGGAGAGTAAAGGCCACCTGGACTGCCTTGGTGTTAAGTATTGCTTTTTGCCTTAATAAATCATCTTGATATCACATCAGGTGTCTCCTTGTCCGAATTCTTATTTTCTAGTCCAAGAACAAATTATAAGGTTGTAAATCTTACACCCAGTTTTTGAAAGATATTCATATATTGGCGTGAGTACAGATAACATACATACGAACATCCAAATTAGGAGAAGTAGGCCATTCCGCTCGAGCCTGCTCCGCCATTCAATATCATGCAACCATAGAAACATTACTGCACAGAAGGAGGCCAGTCAGTCGTGTCCGTACCAGCTGAAAAAGCTATCCGCCCAATCTAATCCCAACTTCCAGCACCTGGTCCATAGGCTTGCTGGTTACAGCACTTCAGGTGCATGTCCAGGTACCTTTTAAAAGAATTGATGGTTTCTGCCTCCACCACCGATCCGGACAGTGAATTCCAGACACCCACCACCCTCTGGGTGAAAAAGTTTTTCCTCCTGTCCCCTCTAAATCCTTCTACCAATCACCTTAAATCTGTGCCCCCTGGTAATTGATCTCTCCGCTAGGGAAACAGATCCTTCCTGTCTACTCTATCTAGGCCCCATATAATTTTGTACATCTCAATTAAGTCACCCCTCAGCCTCCTCTGTTCAAAAGAAAACAACCCTAGCCTATCAAATCTTTCCTCATAGCTGCAACTTTCAAGCCCTGGCAACAGTCTTGTAAATCTCCTTTGTGTACTCTACAAAGCAATTATGTCCTTTCTGTAATGTGAACAGAACTGTATGCAATACTCCAACTGCAGCCTAACCAGCATTTTACACAATTCCAGCATTACATCCCTGCTTTTGTATTCTATACCTCGGCCAATAAAGGAAAGCACTCCATATGCCTTCTTCACCACTTTATCTACCTGTCCTAACACCTTCAGGGACCTGTGGACATGCACTCCAAGGTCTCTCACTTCTTCTGCCCCTCTCAATATCCTCCCGTTTATTGCATACTCCCTCGCTTTATTTGCCCTCCCCAAATGCATTATCTCACACTTATCTGGATTGATTTCCATTTGCTACTTTTCTGCCCACTCAACCAAACCATTGATATCTTTCTGGAGTCTACGGTTATCCTTTTCACCATCAACTACACGGCCAATTTTTCTGTCAGCAACAAATTTCCCAATCATACCCCCCACATTTAAGTCCAAATCATTAACATACCACAAACAGCAAGGGACCCAACACTGAGCCCTGTGAAACGCCACTGGAAACAGTTTTCCATTCACCAAAACCATCCATCGACTACCACCCTTTGTTTCCTGTCCCCGAGCCGATTCTGGATCCAACCTGCCACATTCCCCTGTATCCCATGGGCTTTCATTTTACTGACCAGTCTGCCATGTGGGATCTTGACAAATGTCTTACTGAAATCCATGTAGACCACATCCACTGCACTACTCTCATCAATCCTTCTTGCTACTTCCTCAAAAAACTCAATTAAGTCAGTAAGACATGAACTTCCCCTAACAAATCCATGCTGACTGTCCCTGATTAATCCATGCCTTTCTAAGTGGCAGTTTATCCTGTCGCTCAGAATAGATTCTAACAATTTATCCACCACCGATGTCAGACTGACCGGCCTATAATTATTTGGCCTATCCCTCGCACACTTTTTCAATAGTACAACGTTCATAGACCTCCACTCGTCTGGTACCTCACCTGTATCTAGTGAGGATTTGAAAAGATCCTCAGCGCACCCGCTATTTCCTCCCATCTTCCTTTAACAACCTGGGATGGAATCCATCCGGCCCTGGCAATTTATCCACTTTCAAGGATGTCACACCCTCTAGTACTATCTCTCTCATTATGCTCATCGTATCTAATATTTCACACTCCTCTTTAACTACAATGTCTACATCAATCCTCTCCTTTAAGACAGAGATAAAAAGCTCATTAAGAACCCAGCCCACATCTCTGCATCCACGTGCAAGTTCCCTTGTACATCTGATAGGCTCTACCCTTTCCTTAGTTATCCTCTTGCCCTTAATGAACTGATGAAACATTTTTGGGTTTTCCTTGATCTTACATGCCAATAATTTTTCATATCCTCTCTTTGCTTTTCTAATTTCCTTTTTTACTTTGCCCTTGCACTTTCTATACTCCTCTAGGATTTCTAAAATATTAAGATTTTTGTGATCATCATAAGCTTTCTTTTTCTGCTTTAACTTACCCTGTAATCTATTAGCTAACCCGGGGGCTCTAGATTTGGCAGTACCACCCTTTACCTCTGTGGGGACATGCCTACACTGTGCCTGTAGTATCTCGCTTTTGAATGCCTCCCACTGGTTTGCCACTGATTTTCCTTCAAGTAGCTGTATCCAGTCCACTTTCACCAGGTCACCTCTCAGTTTCTTAAAATTTGCCTTCCCCCAATTTAGAACATTTACTCCTGTTTTATCTTTGTCCTTTTCCATGATTATGCTAAAACTTACTGTATTATGGTCGCTATCTCCAAAATGGTCACCCACTGTTACTTTCTCCACTTGCCCACCTCTGTGCCCTTCACACTGTTTGCATCCCAATTGATATTGGGGTAGTTGAAATCCTCAACTATTATTGCCCTAATCATCAGTAAAGTGATGGAAGGTGTCATCAAGCGGCACTTGCTTAGTAATAACCTGCTCAGTGATGCTCAGTTTGGGTTCCGCCAGGGCCACTCAGCTCCTGACCTCATTACAGCCTTGGTTCAAACATGGACAAAAGAGCTGAACTCAAGAGGTGAGGTGAGAGTGACTGCCCTTGACATCAAGGCAGCATTTGATCGAGTATGGCATCAAGGAACCCTAGCAAAACTGAGGTCAATGGGAATCAGGGGGAAAACCCTCCGCTGGCTGGAGTCATACCTAGCGCAAAGGAAGATGGTTCTGGTTGGTGGAGCTCCAGGACATCACTGCAGGAGTTCCTCAGGGTAGTGTCCTGGGCCCAACCATCTTCAGCTGCTTCATCAATGACCTTCCTTCAATCATAAGGTCAGAAGTGGGGATGTATGCTGATGATTGCACAATGTTCAGCACAATTCGTGACTCCTCAGATACTGAAGCAGTCCGTGTAGAAATGCAGCAAGACCTTGGGCTGATAAGTGGCAAGTAACATTCACGCCACACAAGTGCCAGGCAATGACCATCTCTAACAGAGAATCTAACCATCTACCCTTGACATTCAATGGTATCACCATCGCTGAATCCCCCACTAACAACATCCTAGGGGCTACCATTGACCAGAAACTGAACTGGAGTAGCCATATAAATATCGTGGCTACAAGAGCAGGTCAGAGGTTAGGAATCCTGAGGCGAGTGACTCACCTCCTGACTCCCCAAAGCCTGTCCACCATCTACAAGGCACAAGTCAGGAGTGTGATGGAATACTCTCCACTTGCCTGGATGGGTGCAGCTCCAACAACACTCAAGAAGCTCGACATCATCCAGGATAAAGCAGCCCGCTTTATTGGCACCCCATCTACAAACATTCACTTCCCTCCACCACCGACGCACAGTGGCAGCAGTGTGTACCATCTACATGATGCACTGCAGCAATGCACCAAGGCTACTCAGACAGCACCTTCCAAACCCGCGACCTCTACCAACTAGAGAGACAATGGCAGCAAATACATGGGAACACCACCACCTGCAAGTTACCCACCAAGTCACACACCATCCTGACTTGGAACTATATCGCCGTTCCTTCACGGTCACTGGGTCAAAATCCTGGAACTCCCTTCCTAACAGCACTGTGGGTATACCTACCCCAAATGGACTGCAGCGGTTCAGGAAGGCAGCTCACCACTACCTTCTCGAGGGCAATTAGGTATGGGCAATAAATGCTGGCCTGGCCAGCGTCGCCCACATCCCATGAATGAATTTTTAAAAAAGTGTTTTTGGACTCAGAAATTTGTCTACATTTTTATTGTTCTACCTCCCTCACTATTTGGGGGTCTACAGTGCACTCACAGTAGTGTGGCTGCCCCTTTTTTATTTATGAGCTCCACCCATATGGCCTCATTTGATGATTCATTTAGCATATCATCCCTCCTCAAAGCTGTTAGTAATTCCTTAACTAATAATGCTACACCCCCTCTTTTTTAATCTATCCCCTCTCTATCCTGCCTGAAAACTCTATATCCAGGGTGTTGATTTGCCATTCTGACCACTCTTTAAGCTACGTTTCCGTTATCGCAACAAGATCATGTTGCCATGTGTCTATCTGTGCCCTCAGCTCATCGGCTTTATATTACTCCTTGCATTTAAATAAACACCCTTTAACACTGCCAAATTTATAGCTGCATACTTTTTAAACCTTTGCTTCTTCTGTCTTTCAGACACTCGCTAATTTTCTGCAGGACCCCATCCCTCTTTCTTCCTAGATCGTTGGTACCAATGTGGACCATGACCTCTGGCTGTGCACCCTCACCCTCCAGAATGCACTACAGTCGCTTGGTGATATCGATGACCCTTCCACCAGGGAGGCAACATACCATCTTAGAAAAAGTCTGTGATCGCAGAAGCACTTATCTGTTCCTCTAACTATAGTGATCCCGACCACTATTGTTCTCTTGTCTTTTCTCCTCCCTCCCTGCACAGCTAAGCCACCTATTGTGCGCTGGTCAGGACACACTCTGCATTCTCCAGAGCAGCCCTTCTGTCCCATCGGTATTCAGAACTGAATATCGGTTAGAACGTGGGATGCCCTCTGGGGACTCCTGCGCTACCTGCCTTGACCTTCTTGTCTGTCTGGCAGCCAGCCATTCCCTCTCTGCCTATGCTCTCTTAAGCTCTGGGGAGACTATCTCCTGAAACGTGCTATCCACATAGTTCCCTGCCTCGTGGATGCACCACAGTGACTCCAGTTGCCGCTCGAGTTCTGAAACCCGGAGCTCAAGCTTCTGCAGCTGGTCACACTTCCTGCAGATGTGTCTGTCAAGGACACATGGTGCGTCCATGACTTCCCACATGCCTCAGGAGGCACATTCCACTTGGCCAAGCTGCCCTGCCATTACTTAGATTTACAAACTAACTATTGCTAATGTAATAAGTGGAATAATTTACTAATTACTTGCCAATCAGCTTCTTCCCCTGTACTGTGGAGGCTGAAAAGGCAGAGAATAAAGGGACCAAAGAGCACCTCCTTCCCCGAGTCAGTGAAAACCCACACACACAGCTCACAGCCTCACTCTGTCCAAACTGCAATATTCTAATTAGTATTTATTAATAAATTACACAAAAGAGTGGCGAGTCAAAGAGACTTAGCAGTTGGCAGGAAACAAGTCAGAAGCGCAAGGACAGAGCCAACTGTATAACAGTCCCGACAACCAATTTTATCTGCAGCGCCTGTGGATGAGTCTGTCACTCTAGAACTGGCCTTTATAGCCACTCCAGGCGCTGCTTCACAAACCACTGACCACCTCCAGGCGCTTACCCTTTGTCTCTCGAGACAAGGAGGCCAAAGAAGAAAAAAACCGCATCACTTACAAGGTAGTTAGTTATTTGAGGGCTTAAAACAAAATAAGTTTCTCCCCTGATTTTTTAAGCTATTTACAAGTAATAAACAGCTATTACTTACCAACCAACCATCTTACAGATGTCATTAAATCTTCTTTATCCTCTTTTGAAACCCAGCGCGCGCGGACACAAACAGAGCCTGCCGCCACTCCGGTCTAAGGTAGGTATGGGCTTCAAGCCTCGCTCTGGATCCGCCTCCTCCCAGGTCCGCCACAGACTGCCGCTGCTCCAGTCTGAGGTATGTGTCGGCCTCAAGCCCCGCTCCTCATTTCCACAGGTTCCGCTCCGATCCGCCTCCTCCTGCCACTAGTTCGGTCTAAGGAATTGGCTGATCGGTTTGTGTCTCGAATTCCACACTCCCATCTACCCTTTGAATCCCTTGCCTAACGAGAATCCATCTCCCTCCACCTTAAAAATATTGTCATATGACTTCAGAACTTTCTGAAGAAGGGTCACTGACCTGAAACGTTAACTCTGCTTCTCTCTCCACAGATGCTGCCAGACCTGCTCAGTATTTCCAGCATTTCTGGTTTTTATTACAGCTTTACACATCTATTTGCCAATGATTGGGGTCAGTTTCCTCGAGCGGCTCTAGGTAAGCAGGGAGTATGATCAAACGTCATCGATGTGAAACATCAGCTCTGTTTTTCTCTCCACGTATGCTGACTGACCTGCTGAGTATTTCCAGCATTTTCTGTTTTTGTTTCAGATTTCCAGCATCAGCAGTATTTTGCTTTTGTAATATCAGGAACAGCCACCTTCAAGTGATGGTAGCTTCAAAGTCCTGCCCCTGTTCAGCTGTGTTCCCTGATATTAAATGTCACCTTGTTACGCAAAGTCGTAGTCCCCCCCCATGTTGGAGGTTGATTAGCACCTGCTGTCCAATCTGAATATCATTAAGCTGACCATGCTTCCTGAGGTTAGGTTTTATTAAGTTGCTTTTGAGCATGAAGGCTTTCAATTGTAATTTGCAGCTGTCCCGTGTGCCCTATGGTTATGCATGGTAAGCAATGCAAGCGCTAGAAGGTTGTACAAGCCCTTGGTATGGACCAACTGCAGACATACAACAGGTTGCCTGTTAGTCTATTTTGTGATCTGGATATATGCACCATATATCTTGTAACTGGAACAGCAACTTAAGTTTACCATTACAAATTTCAGGTCTACCTTAGATATTCTCTACTTCAGCAGCACTGATCATTCTCTTAAGTGGTTCTTGTGCCACTTGTGTTCAGGAATGCACCCGTACAACCCGCTATCTAATTATACGATTGTGCAACCCCAGGGTGTAATGATAGCATTTCCCTCTACACTGGAGGCAGTGTTTTTCACACAGATCCTCACATTGGCTTTCCACTCTTTCAGTAGAAGGGCTGAAACACTTCAGTTAGATGAGTCCAGATATGAAACATTAAACTGCATTATTTAGAGCATGTAGATGGACAGAGCATCAACCTTATTTACTTCATTTTCTTTAACATATGTAAGAAATATAATAAACCATACCACAATACCCCACTACAGTTTAGTGAATTTTCCTGGTCCACTGTGTTCTGAGCAGTTCTGATTCTAAGATGGTTGCAGTTTCCCTCTTGGGGCCTAACTGAACTGACTGGATACAGGAAAACCATCAAGATGGCCAGCCAACAAAATAATCTTCTCTGCACCTCCAACCCCTCCATTTCGGGTGGCTCCCGAGTCACCATCTCTTGCTATTTTCAAAATTAATGGAACC
The DNA here is from genome assembly GCF_036365525.1 of Heterodontus francisci. NCBI lineage: Eukaryota > Metazoa > Chordata > Chondrichthyes > Heterodontiformes > Heterodontidae > Heterodontus > Heterodontus francisci. Next base: position 50,803,081 of record NC_090406.1, on the reverse strand, counting down.
ATCCTGACGTCTTGAATCTGTAACTGTCACTTGACTCTTTGCAAGATCACACAAGTTCCGCTTACTCTCAGCAAACATTAGAAGAGTTTTGAATCTGGGTGAGCCCACTTTGTGTCTAAACATATGCAACTGAAAGATCTCAAACTGTTACATATGCTTTGACAGTTTCCTCAAGCTGTGCACCATCTTTTTTCACATCTGTTCACAACCTCTTGACGATAATAAAGCAGCGTTGCCGTTGGCTGCGATTCTTGTACTAAACAAAGAACAAAGAAAATTACAGCACAGGAACAGGCCCTTCGGCCTTCCAAGCCTGCGCCGATCCAGATCCTCTATCTAAACATGTCGCCTATTTTCTAAGGGTCTGTATCTCTTTGCTTCCTGCCCATTCATGTATCTGTCTAGATACATCTTAAAAGACGCTATCGTGCCTGCGTCTACCACCTCCGCTGGCAACGCGTGCCAGGCACCCACCACCCTCTGCGTAAAGAACTTTCCACGCATATCCCCCCTAAACTTTTCCCCTTTCACTTTGAACTCGTGACCCCTAGTAATTGAATCCCCCACTCTGGGAAAAAGCTTTCTGCCATCCACCCTGTCTATACCTCTCATGATTTTGTACACCTCAATCAGGTCCCCCCTCAACCTCCGTCTTTCTAATGAAAATAATCCTAATCTACTCAACCTCTCTTCATAGCTAGCGCCCTCCATACCAGGCAACATCCTGGTGAACCTCCTCTGCACCCTCTCCAAAGACTCTACATCCTGATTTTCTCTGAGCTTACTCGATACTCCACGACCTACCTCCTGCAGGAATGCCTCCACTTCACTATCAAATAGGGGTAGGGAGTGCTGGCCCACTCCATCACTGCAACAGATTCAATTCTTTCCCTGCCACATTTACTGTGCCAGGCACTGGGTTTTGCTTGCCACCTTTTTTGCTCCAGCCTTTTGTTATGTTCAATTACATCTATATATTATTAGAAACCATATGACATGACTTATTTCAAAACTCATGTCAACAATGTCAAATACTCTTTTTAATATGGATTGTATCCAAATCTGGTGATACCAAATACTAATTTTTGAATAGAATTTTCCCATTCATCTGAAAGCTGTATGCTCCAGCCACCAACATAGTGTAGATTTGTCAACCTTCACTTGAATATTTTTGAGCTACCATTCACCTCCTCCTTAACTGAAATTTCTAATTTCAAAGTGTTGAAATAAAATGATTAAAAATTGTGTATTGCACAATAACATAATTAAACTTAATTAAAATTGTCTTCTGTGTCTTTTAGAGCCTTCATTAAAGTTTTGTTCCTGAAGCTCAAACTGGTCTCAAAAACCTGGGCTTTGCCTTGCTATTTTTAAACCAATAAGTCAGAGAGCTTTAAATCACATTTACTTTGAACATGTACAGTTTCCAGAATTTCTCAGCATACGACCTGGACATAAAACGCAGTTAAAAAGGTAGACAGTTAAAACCAATCATCCTGTTCAGATTAAAGTTACTCTGCTTTTTCCAAAAGCAACAAACAAAAAAGGGAAGGTCAGAAGGAAGGAAAAAGAAATCTATTAGCTCAGTTGAGCATCTACCCACTGAGCCATGGCCATCAATAAAACAGGCTCGATTTAGAGAATGAATATTTTTAAGTCAACCATTGGTTAAAATTTTCCCTGAACAAGGAGCTAAACTTTAATATATAAACTGCAGAAACAATTAACCACTAAAATAAAAGCAAAATACTGCAAATGCTGGAAGCCCTGCTGAGTATTTCCAGCACTTCTTGTTTTTCTTATAAACAAATAACCTATGTTTTATAAGCTAATTTGCATGTTTATTAACTATACAAAATCAGAAAAACTCATTAAATTTTCCACTCTTTACTCCTGATGGTCACAAGATATCACACACCCTCAGCCCTTAATTTTCTGTCAATTAAATTTAACAACCAAAAACATTACACTTTAGTGGCAGAAGACAAAAATAAAAGATTGGAACCAGCTAACAATGGAGAAAACTGGTGGCGTAGATGCCAGATATGTGGGGCCTTATGGTCCAACAGGGCTCAACAGTAGTTTGGGTCCCATTCTCCTGATCCTCGCTACCCCACAAGGGTGAGACACTGCCCCATTCAATTCTGCCAGATCCCACTAACCCCCAGTGCTACAAAACTCCTCCCAAGTCTTACTGTTAAGATCATGGTCAGACTTCTAGCCCCTCCACATGTAGATTCCACAACCCCTTTTATTATGTACAAACTCCATACTGTGCTCTCTGATCTCAAAATGGCCCCAATGCTTCTGATCTTCTCAAACTCTTCTCCAATGTGCACCTCAGAAATCACAGTGTTCCAATGTTGTGATTCCCCGCTCCCACAACCCCACCTTCCATCAATTTCCTTCAACAAGGTCCCAACCTGGACTGGGTACTCACCCACTTTATTAAAATGAGGCCGATCCCAGCAGTTTCTAAGGGGTCAGCAATCTGTCAGGAGCTCCTCCTGCCATCTAACTCCTGACAGGTTGAAGCACAGATCCAAAAAATCAGGGCTCATACTCAAGCAGGTCACTGAAAATAATCCCAATTGCCTAATTTCTCACTTAAATCTCCACAAACAATTAGAACTTTACATGTACTTTTATTGGGAAGAAACGGAAGTCAAATTACAAATACTGAAAGAAAGCCTGGCACTTTAGAAAAATTGCAGAGACACAAGTAGCACTGAATAGTAGGATGGTTTTGGAGAGGGAGCCACAGATCAAAAAACAGGTATCCCCACAGCATGACAAAGTGGGCAGGGCTATTCAGCTGGGCCTGGAACCTCCCATTTGTTCCACTGGGCATGTATTCTTCACATCAAGCCCAAGCTAGGGTTTGCAGGTCTGGTGAATTTAGCCAATGGTTCACGTGTACATGGGGTGATGATTTGAGGCCCTTTGATGGGTTGGTGATCTTGTTTCAAACTAAGTTTTACAAAAAATTCTTCATGGTATTTTGATAGCTAGCCAGCTTATGATTCAAGAAAAAGAGTACTGCTTGCTGGAAGCCACATGTTGGTGTACACATTAACTGTCTCATTATGCTGATTCCATTTTAAAGCTTGGTCCGTCCCTTGGGCTAGGTATACTATATTGTATAGTAGGCTCACCAAGTTAAACTATGGAATTTTGGGAAATCCAAATTCTAGAATTCTGAGAAGTTCAAACAACACTCAGTATGAAGACACAAACACACAAAAAGCTCTTAGAATTGGCAGAGGCAGATTCACATGTCAATTCCCAGAATAAATTAGCTATATTGCTGGACCTGATCAGGAATACTTGGGGTAGCTCCTGGAAGATTAGTTTCTTTCTGATTAGCAGAGAATTAAGCATCTCTCCTTCACCCTGGTTTTCAGATCAGTGCCCAGCATCTAAAAGAGTATCCTCATGGTAAAATGAAAAGCCTTCTTTAATCCTAACAAATAGATGGGGAAAAGGGTTTTACATTGCAAAATTAACTTTATAGGAATGGTGCTTTTGCACGAATGTTTTGAGAATAAACACAAAAAAGTCAGTGTCTGAAAAGAGTACGTCAAATAAATAAAAAATTAGAACCTGGCAAGTTAAAATTTAACTTGACACCATCGAACATTTTGAAATGTATCACGCGGTTATGTAGTAGTTAAAAGTCTATGAGATCAGAGAACCAGAAAGTGACTGTGTAACAGGAGAGCTAATAAACATGTAAGGGTTGGATAAACTGGGACGAGCAGGCAAATAGATCGAGAACGGTTACTAGGTTGATGGTCAGAGATTAACCTTGGATTCACCTGTTGGTATGCTTCCAAGTGTTCCTGCAGGAGACATAACTGCCTAAATTTTACTGCAACTGGTCCTGGACAGACAAGGTGGAATGACCTAGAACAGAATGTACAGCACAGAAACAGGCCATTCAGCCCAACCACTTCAGGCTCCACCCATTCTTGCTCATATAACTATCAGCAAAACTCTATTCTTTTCTCCCTTGTGCTTATCTAGCTTCCCCTTAACTACATCTATACCTTTCATCTCAACTACTCCCTGTGGTAGTGAGTTCACATTCTTATCACTTCCTGGGTAAATAATTTTCTTCTACATTCCCTATTTGGTTTCTTGACTATCGTATATTGATGGCCTTTAGTTTTGTTTCTCCCTTCCCCTTTATTTTTCTTACCAAAATCTAATACCTGACACTTGTCTACGTTGAAATTCATTTGCCAGTTACATACCCATCCTGCAAGTTTAAGCCCTTGTAATTTATTGCAATCCTCTTCAGTGTTCACCATTTCCCCAATTTGATGTGATTTGCAAATTTAGAAATTGTGTTTTCGATTCCAAAGTCTACACCATTAATATAAATTGCGAATGACAATGGTCCCAGCACTGATCCTCACAGGACCCCACTTTCCACCTTCTGCCACTCTGAATAGCTATCCTTTATCCCTACTCTTGTCTTGCAGTCAACGAGCCATTCCTCTACTTGTCCGCTGATTCTGTATGCTCTAACCTTATCCATTAGTCTATTATATGGCACCTTATAAAAGTCCTTGTGGAAATGTAGACATCTACTGTATTACATTTGTCTCATCTCTTCAAAGAATTAATGTAAACCTAAAGCAATCTTGGATACTCCTCCCCATCTCAGCATTAGCATAAACTTGGATGTGGGACCAAATGTAAAAAAAAAAACAAAAGCAACAGGAGGAAAAACTCTCACGCCATGAGTGGTTAAGGTCTAGAATGCATTGCCTGAGTGTGTGGTGGAGGCAGGTTCAGTTGAAGCATGCAAAAGGGAATTAGACTGTTATATAAAAGGAAGAATGTGCAGGGTTATGGGGAGAAGGCAGAGGAATGGCTCTAAGTGAATTGCTCTTTTGGAGAGCCAGTGTGGACACGATGGGCCAAATGGCCTCCTTCTGCACTGTAACAATTCTGAGATTCTGTAATATTTCCAAATTTGCTGATGACACAAAACTAGGTGGGAATGTAACTTGTGAGGAGGCTTCAAGGGGATTTGGACAGGCTAAATGAATGGACAAGAACATAGCAGATGGAATATAATGTGAAATGTGAAATTACCCACTTTGGTAGAAAAAAAACAGAAAGACAGAGTATTTCTTAAATGGTGAGGGGTTGGATCGCGTTGATGTCCAAAGGGACCTGGGTGTCCTTGTGTCACTAAAAACTAGCATGCAGGTGCAGCAAGCAATTAGGAAGGTAAATAGCATGTTGGCCTTCATCACAAGGGGTTTTAAGTACAGGAATAAAGAAGTCTTGCTGCAATCGTATAGAGCCTTGGCGAGACCGCACCTATAATAGTGTACTGCTTTGGTCTCCTCATCTAAGGAAGGATACACTTGTCATAGAGGGAGTGCAAAGGAAGTTCACCAGACTAATCTCTGCGATGGTAGAATTGTCTTATGAGGAGAGATCGAGAAAACTGGGCCTGTATTCTCTAGAGTGTCAAAGAATGAAACATTGAAATTTACAAAATTCTTACAGGGGGTGAGAGTGGATGTAGATAGGATGTTTCCCCTGGCTGGTGAGTCGAGAATCAGGGGACAGTCTCAGATTAAGGGCTGGGCCATTTAAGACAGAGAGGAGGAGGAATTTGTTCTCTCAGAGGGCAGTGAATCTTGCAATTCTCTACCCCAGAGGGCTGTGGAAGCTCAATCATTGAGCCTGGTCGAGACAAAAATCGATGGATATCTGGATACTAAATGACATCAAGGATATGGGGATAGCGCGGGAAAGTGGCATTAAAGGTAGATGATCAGCCACGATCATACTTATTGGCAGAGCAGGCTCGACTGGTTGAACGGCCTACTCCTGCTCCTATGTACTGAGAGACCTGGAGATTTGTCAGGCACTGATTATAATGGAACCACCAAAAACTGGGAACCTGTCAGTAGATTCGAAATGGGCTAACATTCGAATAACAAGGTGACTACAGACTCCTTAACTCATTAGCCTTGCTTCACTCTGGTGTAAGTAACAGGCTCAGTTATTAGAAATAAATCTAAGGATGTGTATAATGATAACCTAGTAAACAATGATCATTTCTTTGAGAGACTGATATACCAAGTGGACTGTGGAAAGCCCTACTTTAGGCTGGACATCCAAAGGGCATTTAACAAGGTTTCAAACAAACGACTCAGTTGAACTCAAAGCTGTGGGAATTCAAGAAAAATCTTGTGAATGGATAAGAAACTGATGTAATAAATGCCCGTTGTTTTCTAGTATTCAAGGAATTGTGTCAGGGAACAGTGGTGGGGAAGGAAAGAATAACTAACGAAAAGAATACAAGGCATTTATATAGTGCCTTTCATGACCTCAGGACGCCCCCTATCGCTTTACAGCTAAAGTACTTTTGAAGTGCAGTCACTATTATAATGTAGGGAATGAATGCACAGCAAAGTCCCATAATGAGATAGCTGACCAGATTATCTGTTTCAGTGGCAAGATTTTTTGGTGGTGTTGATCAAGGGATAAACTATGCCAGGACACAAGGGAGAACTCCACAACTCCTCTTCAAATTGTGTCGCGGAATCTTTTGCATCTTCCTGGGGCAAGACTGGACCTGCTTTAATGCCTTAGCTGAAAGCCAGCACCTCTGACTCAGTCAGTACTGTACTATGGTGTCAGCCTATATTAGGTATTCAATCCTCTGGAGTGGGGCTTGATGCCACAACCTAGCTGAGAGGGCAGCTAATCAGCCATGGCTAATGCTTAGGATGTGCCAAGTAACGTTCCCAGAGATCACTGCTGGGAGACTACTGTTTCTAATTTACATCAACGATGCGCTCTCTGAAACTCAAAACAAATTGTTCAAATTTACAGATGATACCAAGTTAGGAATGGCAGTGGAATAATAACAGGGCACTCAAATTTCAGATTGAGTTGGATAAACTAAGTAACTGAACAGAACAATGGCAGATGAAGCTTCATGTGGATAAGTGTAAAACACTACATAAACAAAGAAAAAGATACACTGCATGAATAGCATTGAAATAGCTAAGGACACAACCAAAAGAACCTCTGAAGTCTTACTGCAGATAATCATCAACATGTCCAACCAATGGAAAGCAAAAGTTTGCAAAATCAATAGAATGTTTAACTATATGACCAACAGAATAGAAGTCAGACTAAGTCAAGATCGAATTGCACAGTGCTCTAGTTAGACTTCACTTGAACACTGTCTTGTTGTGGCCACCGAGACACAAGGGAAACATTCAAGCATTGGAGGTAATACAAAGAAAAGCCACAGGGACAGTCCCTAGTATCAGTCTGTTACGAGGAAATGTTGGGAAAATTTGGACTTAAGCAGCAGCTCAAGAGAAATAAAATATCTTAGAGAAATAAAAGTCAATGATATGGAAAAGATGAATCTGGAATATTAAATTGTCAATTACGAAAAATTTGCAAAAGGCAAATTTAGGACTGATACCAGGAAGTTCTTATGACACTCAGACCATTGGAGGCAAAAGCCCTAGAACCGAAGAAATGGCTGCAATGAGGGAAATTTAAGGTCTAATTTGGTTAACAGCACCTCGAATTACTTTTGAAAGTAAAAGCAAACACTGCAGAAAACAGTGAGGAAATCAAGAGTGCATCTTTCGCAACAGTTAACAGAAACTCTGATTCAGCAACCTGTTGCTGTTTGATAATTTTATTTATAATGTCGATCCATAGCAGTAGCTTGAGCCAGATGGTCTTTTACAGTATTAACTGTGCATCACTCGAGTTACTGTACATCGAAAGGCTGATTGGTCACTGGGTCAGACTACCTTCACGATTATGTAAAGTATTGTCATGCAGAGGCAGCACAGTGGTTAGCACCGCAGCCTCACAGCTCCAGCGACCCGGGTTCGATTCTGGGTACTGCCTGTGCGGAGTTTGCAAATTCTCCCTGTGACCGCGTGGGTTTCCGCCGTGTGCTCCGGTTTCCTCCCACAGCCAAAGACTTGCAGGTTGATAGGTAAATTGGCCATTGTAAATTGCCCCTAGTGCAGGTAGGCGGTAAGGGGATATAGGGAAGGTGGGGATGTGGTAGGAATATGGGATTAGTGTAGGATTAGTATAAATGGGTGGTTGATGATCGGCACAGAAGTGGTGGGCCGAAGGGCCTGTTTCAGTGCTGTATCTCTAAATAAATAGTCGAGCAATAGCTCACACTTCAAATCACAGTCTCATTTAACAAGGGCACTTTGTCCAGAAAATTCCTAGACAAATCTGCTCAGGTGCGTCTTACCTGCTCTAAGGAAAGCAAAGGAGGTCATGTGACATTACCCTAGATGGGGAGTCAGAAAACCTTTTATTGGGCTTGGTTGCTTCAGCTAGGGAGCAGAGACAGTTCATGACAGAGCCTGTCAGCATCAGCCAGCCATCGTCAGGGAGCCCACATCTTGGAGACTGTTAACCAGTTTGATTGACAGCTCAACGAGCCAATCCCTGACAGAGTGCAGTAGAATCAGAGGTCAGGCTTTTAGCTTAGTGTCAAGACAAGTCTGCAGATAAAATAAAAAGTAGAAAACGAACCGAGATACAGATCAGCCGTTAGCTAATAGGATGATGGACGAGGCGCAAGGGACTAATTGGTCTAATATCAAATCAAAATACTGCAGATGCTGGAAATCTGAAGTAACAAAGTGCTGGAAATATTCAGCAGGTCTGGCAACATCTTTGGAGAGAGAAACAGAGTTAATGTTTCAGGTCTATGACCTTTCATGGCAAAGGTTAGTATAGAATTAGGTTTCAAGCAAGTGAGAGGGAGGGGGTGGTGAGGAAGAGAACAAAAGGGAAGGTGTGTGATAGCACAGAGGGCATGAGAGATTAAATAACATAGCTGTTCTGGGACAAAGGCAAAGAGAGTGGTCATGCTTATGGTGAAAGAACGAACTAAGACTAATTGGTCTACTCTGGTTCCTAACTTCAAGCTGACTACTTTTCAGGATTTTGCTCATCTGTGAAGGGAATTTCGTTTAGCTAATCATTGTGATGTGCTTTGTGGTTTTCAGTTATGAGGAATATTTCGAAGCATTGAAATTTGCAATTCTGTTCGTTCACTTATTACATGCAAAATAAAGCAGATTGTTGGTTTACTGTCGGCTTTGTCCCATGAAAATGAGTACCAATCTACAGTCTAAAAGACAGATCAAACATCTGCAAGATTTCAGTTTCCACTAACAGTCAAGGGGTTTCATTGTCACAATACCTGGCTCACACTATGATTAGCAATTTGGCAGTAAAGGTAAAATGCTGCTTGTAAGGGAGATGAGGTCAACTTAGAGGAATGTTGATGACGTAGGCCCCAAGAAAATAATTAGACTTGCAGGCCCAAAATTCCTAACAGAAATCTAGTTGTGTGCCTTTTGAAAACTAGGAACATCCTATGGAAGCACAGGATAGTCACTAGCTTACAGCATAAGCAATAAAGTTCTCTATTCATTGCTCTGGACATACTGCCAGGAATGCTTCACTTATACATTAGAGCAACCAAAAACTCCGCAGGATATTAGGCTCATTTACATGGCTAGTCTGCAACATGCAAGTCAAAAAAAGGGTAAAAGGAACTCAAATCCTAAACAGGAATAGTTGGAAAATGCAATGTATAAGCCTGTGATTGTTTTTCTCCTGAATTGTTGAAAGTGTGCGTTTAGTCAGATATAACTTTTGACTTGGATTTTCTACCTCTGTTCTCAGCTTTTGATTTTGACAACATTAAAATGTAAGGTAGTAAATCTCAGGCTTGTGAGGACAGGAGTGGACAATCTCTGCCTTTATATTCAGCTGCACATACTGCGGTGGGTGAGAAACCAGAGACTACACAATATTTATCTTGGTAAAAAGTGACTGGCCCTTTTATTCAGTTTCAAATCGAACTAGGATACAAAAATTACTCTTGAATAAAAAGGTTTTAGTTACACGATTCTGGGGTGTGACTGATTGCAGCATATGAATTAATAGCTTATACCTCAATAATTTTAATTTTAAGATTCCACTTGTGATAGTCAATTTTTAACACCAACCCATTCATTCATTATCAACCCTCTGTTTCTGCTTCCCTCCACCTCCCAATCAGCTGATGCAAGGTTATACAAATATTATCTTGACCCATTTGGTTGCACTCTTGCACCCGAGTAGGTTTAAATCCTACTCCAAGACTGAACGGCATCTAGACATTACTAGCGAGAAGTAGTTGAGGTGTTAAACCAAGTTTCAGCCTGACTCATGTGATTCAGGTGACATGAAAGACATCCCATGGCAGCACCATTACAATTATACAGAATCCTGGTTAACCCTCATCTGGAATACTGTGTTCAGCTTTGAGCATCCCACTCAAGAAAAAATAAGCAGGCGGCACAGTGGCGCAGTGGTTAGCACTGCAGCCTCACAGCTCCAGCAACCCGGGTTCAATTCTGGGTACTGCCCGTATGGAGTTTGCAAATTCTCCGTGTCTGTGTGGGTTTCTTCCGGGTGCTCCGGTTTCCTCCCACATGCCAAAAGGCTTGCAGGTTGATAGGTAAATTGGCCATTATAAATTGCCCCTAGTATAGGTAGGTGGTAGGGAAATATAGGGACAGGTGGGGATGTGGTAGGAATATGGGATTAGTGTAGGATTAGTATAAATGGGTGGTTGATGGTCGGCAGACTCGGTGGGCCGAAGGGCTTGTTTCAGTGCTGTATCTCTTAAAAAAAAAAAGTCCAATGACAATTCACCATGGTAACAACTTGGTTTCTTCATCCTATGCATGATCAAACTGGGTAAACTGCACCCCACTCAGCAGAACTTTTCTCCCAGCTTCAGAATCCTTGGTACCCTCCCTCTGGCCTCTTACCCTCCAGATCTTTTCATTAGGAACTGCTGGTGTGACATCAGCTGTCTCAACTTCTCGGCTCCTCTCATTCTCTCTGAACTTGCAGCACTTCACTCTCCGGTCCAACCCGATTATCATTAGACCTGCGAACAAGGGTGGGGGTATTGTTGTTTGGTGAACCAGCCTCTACCTAGCAGAGGACAAACACCAACTCTGACATCACCGCTATCAAAAATCAAGCCATCATTTCCAAGATGGTCACCTACCTCATCTCCTCTGGAGATCTTCCTGCCACAGCCTCTAACCGCATCGTCCCCTAAACCCCAAACAGCTCACTTCTATCTCCTTCCCAAGATCCTAAAACAGGACTTCCCTGGCAGACCCATTGTTTCACTCTGTTCCTGCCCCACTGAATTGATTCCTTCCTATCTAGACTACTTTTTTCTCCCCTTGTCCAGTTTCTTCCCAACTGCATTCAGGACTCTTCCAACTCCCTATGCCATTAACAGTTTCCTGACTCCTTTTCACCATGGACATCATTCCCTCTACACCTCCATCCACTACCAGGATGGCCTGAGGGCTCTCCCCTTCCTCCATGAATGGAGACTCAACTTCCACCACCACCCACCTCTGCTTGACTGAACTTGTTCTCACACTGAACCAACTTCTTTAACTCCACTCACATCCTCCAAATCAACTGTTGCTAGGGGGAACCTATATGGGTTCTAGCTGTTCCTGCCTTTTCGTGGGATATAGCAACATTCTTTGTTCCAGTCCTACTCAGGTCTCCTCCATCACCTATTTTTCTGGTACGCCTATGACTGCATTGGCGTCATTTCCTGCTCTTGCCCCAAAACTGGAAAATTTCAACTTCCCGTCTGACTTCCACGCCTTCCTCATCTCACATGGTCCATCTCAGTCTCTTCCTTCCCTGACTTCTCTAGCAGCATTTCTGGGGATAAACTATTGACCAATATCCACTACAAACCTACTGACCCATACAGCTACCTTGACTATATTTCCTCTCAACCCAATTCCTGTAATTTCCCTTTAGTATTATTCATTTGGCAGGGGGAGGGGGGGGAAAATATGGGAGTCGCTGACTAGGCCAGCATTTATTGCCCATCCCTAATTGCCCTCGAGAGGGTGGTGCCGAGCTGCCTTCTTGAACCGCTGCAGTCCTTGGGGTGTAGATACACCAACAGTGCTGCTAGGAAGGGAGTTCCAGGATTTTGACCCAGTAACGGTGAAGGAATGGCGATCTAGTTCAAAGTCAGGATGGTGTTTGGCTTGGAAGGGAACTCGCCGATGGTGCTGTTTCCATGCATCTGCTGCCCTTGTCCTTCTAGTTGGTAGAGGTCGCGGGTTTGGAAGGTGCTGTCGAAGGAGGCTCGGTGATGTGCCACTGTGCATCAGTGGTGGAGGGAGTAAATGTTGAAGGTGGTGGATGGGGTGTCAATCAAGTGGGCTGCTTTGTCCTGGATGGTGTCGAGCTTCTTGAATGTTGTTGGAGCTGCACCCATCCAGGCAAGTATTCCTGGCAGGAAAGTATTCCATCACACTCCTGACTTGTGCCTTGTAGATGGTGGACAGGCATTGGGGAAACAAGGTGAGTTATTAGCCACAGAATTCCCAGCCTCTGACCTGCTGTTGTGGCCACAGCATTTATGTGGCTGGTCCAGTTCAGTTTCTGGTCAACGGTGACCCCCAGGATATTGATAGAGGGTTCCGAAGGGTCACTGACCCGAAACGTTAACTCTGCTTCTCTTTCCACAGATGCTGCCAGACCTGCTGAGTGGTTCCAGCATTTCTTGTTTTTATTTCAGATCTCCAGCATCTGCAGTACTTTGCTTTTATTATATTGATAGAGGGGAATTCAGCGATGGTAAAGCCATTGAACGCCAAGGGGAAGTAGTTAGATTCTCCCTCGTTTGAGATGGTCATTGTCTGGCACTTGTGTGACGTGAATGTTACTTGCCAAGCCTGGATGTTGCCCAGGTCTTGCTGCATATGGACATGGGCTGCTTCAGTACTTGAGGAGTCACAAATGGCGCTGAACATTTGTGCAGTGAACATCCCCACTTCTGACCTTATGATGGAGGGAAAGTCATTGATGAAGCAGCTGATGATTGGGCCTAGGACACTACCCTGAGGAACTCCTGCAGTGATGTCCTGGAGCTCAGATGATTGATCTCCAACAACCACAACCATCTTCCTTTGCGCTAGGTATGACTCCAGCCAGAAGAGAGTTTTCCCCGATTCCTATGGACTTGGGTTTTATTTATTTATTTTTAGTCTGTGCCGACCATCAACCACCCATTTATCATCAACCAAACATTTATACTAATCCTACATTAATCCCATACTCCTACCCCATCCCCACCTTTCCTCAATTCCCCTACCACCTACCTATACTAGGGAAAATTTATAATGGCCAATATACTCATCAACCTGCAAGTCTTTGGCTGTGGGAGGAAACCGGAGCACCCAGCGAAAACGCACGCAGTCACAGGGAGAACTTGCAAGCTCCGCACAGGCATTACCCAGAATTGAACCCGGGTCGCTGGAGCTGTGAGGCTGCGGTGCTAAGGGCTAGGGTTTTTATTTTTTGGCTAGGGCTCCTTGATGCCAAGGGCAGTCATTCTCACCTCACCTCTGGAGTTCAGCTCTTTTGTCCATGCTTGAACCAAGGCTGTAATGCGGTCTGGAGCTGGGTGGCCCTGGCAGATCCCAAACTGAGCGTCACTGAGCAGGCTATTGCTGAGCAAGTGCTGCTTAATAGTACTGTTAACAACCCCTTCCATCACTTTGCTGATGATTGAGTAGGCTGATAGGGTGGTAATTGGCTGGGTTGGATTTGTCCTGCTTTTTGCGCACAAGACATAGCTGGGCAATTTTCCACATTGCTGGGTAGATGCCAGTGTTGTCGCTGTACTGTAACAGCTTGGCTAGGGGTGCAGCGAGTTCAGAAGCACAAGTCTTCAGTACTATTGCTGGAATGTCGTCAGGGCCCATAGCCTTTACAGTCTCCATTGCCTTCAGCCCTTCCTTGATATCATGTGGAACGAATCACATTGGCTGAAGACTAGGATCTGTGATGCTGGAGCCCTTACAAGGTAGCCAAGATGGATCATGTACTCGGCACTTCTGGCTGAAGACAGATGCAAATGCTTCAGCTTTGTCTTTTGCACTGATGTGCTGGGCTCCCCCATCGTTGAGGATGGGGATATTTGTGGAGTCTCCTCCTCCTCCTGATCGTTGTTTAATTGTCCACCACCATCACGACTGGATGTGGCAGGATGGCAGAGCTTAAATCTGATCCGTTGGTTGTGGGATCGCTTAGCCCTGTCTACTGCATGCTCCTTCTGCTGTTTGGCATGCAAGTAGTCCTGTGTTCTAGCTTCACCAGGCTGACACCTCATTTTTAGGTATGCCTTGTACTGCTCCTGGCATGCCCTCCTGCACTCTTCGTTAAACCTTGTAACCATTGAGTCCTGTAAGGATTCTATTCCATTCTCTGAGTTTCTCCATCGCAGTCAAATCTGTCCCAAAAATGCTACCCTGCCAATACCAGTGCTTCCGATGTCTTGCTTTTTCCTCCACCGAGAATTCCCCTCCACCAAAGCCACTAGGCCCCTCAACCATGTCCGTTCCATTACCCGCATTGCCCCTCCTCCCTCCCAAAACTGTAATATCGTTAGTCTTGTTCTCACCTTGCACCCTGGTTGGTTGGCATCCTTCCATTTACGAAAGATGGACACATGGCAAATAATCCATTTAGGTGCGTGTCTTCCCTTGGTGCACTTTTGTTGATGGCTGTAAAGACCAATCCTTGAGAGGCAGGTTCTTCCACAAGTGCTTCACGTGAAGTTGTCAAGTGACGCTGAGAGTTATTATTTTTGACGTTGGCGCCTGTTGCCAAGCTGCTTTAGTAACTGGTCATCATGGCAATGCACACTAGTCCACAGGATGTGTTGCCATTTCCCTCTTTGGCCAGCTAGTGACTCCCAGGTGCGATAGTTGACATTTAGTGCCTGCAAGTCATGCTTGCAAGCTTCCTTGAAGCGGAGCTTTGGGTGCCCCACTGGTCGTCTGGTCCCGGATACTTCACCAAACAGAAAGTCCTTGGGTATGCGACTGTCTTCCATCCTGCGGACATGTCCGATCCACCGAAACCACCTGTTTGATTGGTGCCAACACACTTGGAAGCTCTGCCTTTGAGAGAACTGTTATGTGATTTTTGTCCTGCCAGGATATACCCATAATGCACTGCAGACAGCAAAGATGGAAATTACTGAGCTTCGTCTTGTAGTAATCTTGCTGTAATTCGCCCATGTTTCACAGCCATACAGCAAGGTGCTGAGAACACAGATCTTATAGACCATGAGCTTGGTCCCAAGGGTCAGCTTGATGTTATATCACACGCATTTTGCAAATCAGCCAAAGGTGGTAGCTGCTTTCCTTATGCCTGTATTGAGCTCTGCATCAAGGGACAGATTATCGGTCACCGTGGACCCAAGGTTCCTAACCACTTCCAGTGGGGTGTTTAGTGAGATCAAGGGCAAAGATACAACACCTTGTCCCATGACCACAGTTTTCTTGATGCTTATAGTCAAGGAAAATAAGTTACAGGCATGGGACAGAGAATCCATGACTCTTGGTAGCCGAGTTTCCACGTGAGCGACTCGCACAGCATCAGCAGCATAGAGGAGTTCTCTGATCAAAATGTGTAGCGTTTTTGTCTTTGCTTTCAGCCTTGATAGATTGTAGAGCTTGCCGTCTGACTTAGTGTGCAAGTAGACTCCTTCCATATCTGCAGGGAAGGCGAAGGTCAGGAGCATGGAGAAGTTGCCAGAGTGGGGACCTCTGACACAACCCTGTTTCACTCAATTCTTCACTCAAACTGTTGGAAGTGGAGCCATCAAACTGTACAGTGCAGTGCATGCGGTCATGGAAAGAGCGGATGAGACGGAGGAGTTTTGGTGGGCAGCCAATTTTTCCCCAATATCTTGTAGAGCCCTGCTCGGACAGTGTTGAATACCTGAGAGATCTACAAAAGTAAGGTAAAGGGATATATGCTATTCCTACACTTCTCTTGTAGCTGCCTTATGGTGAAGATCATATCCACAGTAGATCTGCCAGCACAGAAACCACACTGTGCTTCTGGTTATACTGGTCTACAAATGGAGTTTTTTTTTTTTATAAAGTATGACCCTAGCAAAGACCTTCCCCATGATGCTAATGAGTGAGATGCCCCTGTATTTCTTGCAGTCTCCTATGTCACCTTTGTTTTTGTATAGTGTCATGATTTTGGCATTACGCATCTCCTGTGGAACAAAGCCTACTTTCCAGCAGAGAAGGTGGTCATAAATGTGGCAATAGATGGGACTCTCCGTGCTGGAGCAGTTTGGCTGGGATTCCGTCCTTTCCCAATGGTCTTCTGATCGCTAGGCAGTCTATGGCCTTCCCGAGCTACAGCGATGAGGGTTCTTCATCCAACTCATCCATGACAGGAAGTTGCAGGAGAGCATCGAGCACATACTAGGAGATGTCTGACTCACAGGGGTACAGCTCATAGTGTTCACCCCAACGGGACATCTGTTTACTTCTGTCAGTAAGTACTTCACCATCTGCCTACTTCAGGTGAGCACTTTAGTGATGGCAGGGTCAAGCGTCCTCTGGATTCCTTCATAGATGGCTCGTAGATTTCCTTTGACATGTGCAGTTTGGATATCTTGACACAAGCTGATCCAGTATCTCCCTCCTTTGCACGGCTGTCTTGGCTACTTTCAGGTCATGCAGTGTGTTAGCTGTTGGGTTTATGTTGTGCATCATGTAGGCTTTGTTTTTTGCATCAATGACAGATATCATCTCAGCTGAGTAGGTCTCAAACCAGCCCTTGTTGCGGGTTCCACCTTTACTAAACGATGCTTCAGCTGCTTCGCAGATGATTGATCTTGGGGACTTCCAAGCTTCAGAGATGCCAGCATTGATGCTTCTTGGTAAGGTCAACCCACCAGCCTCCATTTTCAATGGATCATCTGCCACCTCCAGCATGAATCCCATGACTAAATACAACTTCGCCTCCCCTCTCCTTTCAGCATTCCAAAGGGACATTTCCCTCTGCAACACCCTGGTCCACTTCACAATCACTTCCAACACCCTCTCCATGCAAGCGAAGATGCAATGCCTGACCTTTTACCTCTTCCCTTCTCATTGTCCAGGGCCCCAAACACTCATTCCAGGTGAAGCAGCAATTTACTTGTACTTCTTTCAATTTAGTACTCCCTGTTCACTATGTAGCCTCAACATTGGAGACCAAAAGGAGGACACCTCCAATCAGCCTACCTGACCCGGAGTTTCCAGTCGCCTGCCATTTTAATTCTTCGCTCCACTCCCCTCCCACTCTGACCTCTGTCTTTGGCCTCCTGCGCTATTTCAACGAAGCTCAACATAAGCTCAAGTAACAACCACCACTTGCAATTAGGCACTTAACAGTTTCCAGACTCTCTGAATTCAACAATTCCAGATTATAACCTGCACCCCCTTTTTTTGGGAGACTTTTGGTGATGATTCCATTATCCTATTTCCACCTTCTCTGGACCCAGCTTTTGTTTTGTTTCGTCCCATCACCATCTCCTTTTGCCTTGCACCATCATCCATTTTGCCATTTAATCTTTCCTGCCTTCCACTCCCCACTGACCTTCCCTTTTGTTCTTACTCCTCTTGCCTTTCCCTGGCTCTGTACTCCCTTAAAACCTGTAACATTTCGAATTTTTTTTTCCCCAGTTCTGACTAAAGATCATCCACCTTCACAGATGCTGCTTGACTTGCTGAGTATTTCCAGGATTGTGTTGTTATTTTGGGTGAATTTGGGCTCGGTTTCCTGGAGATGAAGAGGCTATGGAGTGATTGGATTGAACACTTAATGAAGGAAACTGACAGGGAACAACTCTTTCCAGTAGTAAGGCAGTATAGAACAAGGGGACACAAATCTTAGAATTTGACCAGAAGACAGTTCAAACCAAATCCAGGAGAAACATCTTACTCATTATCCCTCAAACAAATCATTAAAAAAAATTATCTGGCTTTATCACATTGCTGATTGTGGGGGTTTGCTGTGTGCAAATTGGCTGTTGTATTTCCTACATTACAACAGTAACTACACTTCAAAAGTACTTCATTAGCTGTAAAGCGCTTTGAGATGCCCAGTGGTCATGAAAAGTGCTATATAAATGCAATTCTTTCATCAAGAGTTTAGACATCATAGAACACACAAGTCCAGATGCAAAGTCAGCTGAGGTGTTTAAAATAGATGGAAACTTACTTGGGAAGTGCGGGTATTAAGGGACATGGAGAAAAGACAGTTGAGATAAAAAAGATAGGGCACCAAGACCAACAGAAATGGTGACAGAGTAGAGGCAATCAAACTTGGGTCACTTACATGGTCCCATTGGCATAGACTGCATCCCCTCCTTCCACATATTGAACTTGTGATGGATAAACATGTTGGACCGACTGCACCTGTTGAACCTAAAACAAATAAAAGAAAATATTAACCAAACCTAGGCTGGAATGTAGCAACACTCACCCAAGGCCATCTTCAAGTCAAGTTAATTTCCAGCCCCTTTCCCATTCTTTTCATACCATTCCCAAGGAGTTATCCAGGTCACTAATGAAGAACAGTATCTTGCATAAAGTGCTGGGGGTACGTGATAACTGTGAAACGATTCCCTCCCGAGTCATGGCAGGGGAGAGGGAAGAAAAGTGGGAGGCAGAAATCATAAAACCATAGACAGACACAAAGTCTTGCACCCCTGAGCAACCTAGAATTGTATTTTAGTACTGCACTAAAAGTCATGGCAAAGAAATGAAAATGTATGAAGATGAGATTCAGTCACACTACTGCCTCTTTCAGGTTTACAGCCCTTTCTTACCTGCTGCACTCTCTGAACCTGAAGTTGCTGTACCTGTCCTCCTTTCTGAGCAGAGCCTGTTGCCTGGACCACCAGCCGCTGTGGGCAACAAAGAGTAAAGGTAAGCTACTGTCTCCTTAAATTCTTTGTGGAGTATGAATGGTTAAACTTTTCTCTTTACTTGCTGGTCCAAGTTTAAAGGGTTTTTATAAAATCTGTTCAGCACCAATAATGACTCCCAGTCCAGAGGATGGGACAAGCACCTATTCCTAGGCCCTTGATATGAAATTCAAGAGAGCTCTCCATGGTTACCTTGCCTCTGATTTCTCAATTTCCTCTGTGAATATGCTTAGTTTGTTCTTCGCAATCCCTTACTGATGAATCAAGGGCACAAAACACTTCCACAGAACAGCACTTTTGATTAACAAGGTGATCAATCTGCTACCTTTACAGATTTATTTTAAACACTGAACCCAGTTCTGAAATATGCTTTGGGATACTAGCATAGAAAGGCTTCAAGAATCCATCTGAAACTTCTCTGCTTTTTTAGTTGTGGTTTTAATTCATTTATTTTAACTGGATTAATGCCCCTATTGGGGGCATTTCACTTGCACATATTTAGCCCTTGTACTGGAAGATCCCAGTGCACATCCTCAGCACTGATGTCTGAATTTAATTGGCAAATGGTGCTGTGCATTAGAACTCTGGGTCCATTTGTCAAGTCTTGCTCAGATGCTAATTAATGGCCTGAAATAAAAATCGAGACAGATTGGGAGCCACCAGTTAGCACAGGACATGGGCTTCGGGGACTCAAATTCAGCACGGGTGCCACCAAATCAATAACTGCACTCAAGGATTGAAGGGTCAACAGCTTGAGATATAAAAAGGTTACCCTGTTACAATAGGGACTGCATCATGGCACAATATCATAATAATGTAGGGAGAAATCTCTGCTGCACCTGACCTGCTAAACAAGACCAATTGATCCAGCACCTGCTCTTTCCACACATCATGTACTATCTTGCCTGTCGTGGATTCTGTTACTACCAGAGGGTACCAGGCTAAACCAGCATAGAACCTGCTCCACATCTGAGCGCAACAGCAACATACAAATACCATATGCCATGCAACATTCAACCATTTTTTACTCTTCCAGACAACATTCTATTCCATTCCCATATCCTTATCTAGCACTTCAAAAAGTGAAATCAACACAACTACTATGCTGTTAAATATACTGTATCCACTACTCAATATTTTTCAAACCTCCAGTCTCAACTTATGGAAAAAAAATCATTTCTGGAATGTGAGCTTTGCTGGCAAGACTTGCATTTATTGCCAATTCCTAGCTGCCCTTGGGTGGCTTGCTAGGCCACGTCAGAGGGCAGTTAAGAACCAACCATGTTTGTGTGGGTCTGGAGTCACACAGACCAGAACTGCTATGGACGGCAGGTTTCCTTCCCTAAAGGACATGAGTGAAACCAGTTGGGTTACTTTTGGAAATAACAATCCAATAGCTTCATCGTCACTTTTATTGATACCAACTTTTTAAAAACACTGAATTCAAATTCTCAAATTGCTACAGAGATCTGAACTGTTGTTCTCTGGAGAGTCCAGTAATAATCATGACACTACTGTATCCTTCTAAACCATTATGGCCTTATACCCTCCTGTTTATTTATTTAAAATAGCACACCAATTTTCTCCGTTTTCCCTCTGAATATGATTTACACTAGGAAACTGTCCGTGAACTTTAGTAGCCCACCGCTCCCCACCTCCCGTGATTTGCAAAAGTGCTGTTTCTCATGCCTGAACCCGGACAGCGTTTTCTCTGCAGGCTATTCGGCTGAGAGGGGATCTCTCTGAAGCCCGATCCTGTCCTCAGATGTCACTCGCAATTTCCAACAATGTTCATTGGCTCGAGATCAAGAATAGGTGCCCTCCTGCTGCTGCTCTGGTTTAATCAGACTGAGGCCAAACCTGCCTGAATGGCTCAGTGCTACACTACACACTGTACTTATCCACTGACGCATCAAGGAGTGGCTCCTGGGACTCTGCCCTCTCTCCAAATCAGAAAGCCTGCTTGCATCTATATTATTCTTCTCTCAGATTCAAATCATGTCTCACCTCAATCATTTCCCCTCATCCTCCTGCCCCTCCAAGTCTGACTGCAGAATTCAGAGTTCCAAGTCCTAGAAATATCCACATCACACTTTTCTCAATCTTCCAAGTGAAAAAGTATTTCCAAATTGTACACAGTATTCCAAGTATAGCCTCACCAGTGATTTATGCACGGTTATATTGTTAAAAACCTCAACACACACCCAAGAGTGCGACAGGCTATTACTGGATGATCAGAAATGAGACACAAGTTTTTTTTTATAAAAGGATAGTTAACTCTAGAGAATACACCCTTCTCAGATTCACAATGTCTGAGACCCAAGAGAAAAAAGATACACAGTACAAAGCATAGAGGCCACATCTTGGAATGTACAAAAACACACATTCAGCCCTACAATGGGGACACTGGCATAGTGGGAATGTTACTGGACTAGTAATCCAGATGCTCTGAAAACAACAGTTCAAATCCCACCAGGGCAGTGGCTGGAATTTAAATTCAATTAATTAATAAATCTAGAATTAAATGTTAATCCTAGTGATGGTGACCATGAAACTACTCTTTTCTTCTTTCTTTCTTTTGGGCCTCCTTATCTCGAGAGACAATGGATACGCGCCTGGAGGTGGTCAGTGGTTTGTGAAGCAGCGCCTGGAGTGGCTATAAAGGCCAATTCTGGAGTGACAGGCTCTTCCACAGGTGCTGCAGAGAAATTTGTTTGTTGGGGCTGTTGCACAGTTGGCTCTCCCCTTGCGCCTCTGTCTTTTTTCCTGCCAACTACTAAGTCTCTTCGACTCGCCACAATTTAGCCCTGTCTTTATGGCTGCCCGCCAGCTCTGGCGAATGCTGGCAACTGACTCCCACGACTTGTGATCAATGTCACACGATTTCATGTCGCGTTTGCAGACGTCTTTATAACGGAGCCATGGACGGCCGGTGGGTCTGATACCAGTGGCGAGCTCGCTGTACAATGTGTCTTTGGGGATCCTGCCATCTTCCATGCGGCTCACATGGCCAAGCCATCTCAAGCGCCGCTGACTCAGTAGTGTGTATAAGCTGGGGATGTTGGCCGCTTCAAGGACTTCTGTGTTGGAGATATAGTCCTGCCACCTGATGCCAAGTATTCTCCGAAGGCAGCGAAGATGGAATGAATTGAGACGTCGCTCTTGGCTGGCATACGTTGTCCAGGCCTCGCTGCCGTAGAGCAAGGTACTGAGGACACTGAAACTACTGGACTGTCGTAAAAACCCATCTGGTTCGCTAATAGCCTTTAGGGAAGGAAATCTGCTGTCCTTCCCCAGTCTGGCCTACATGTGACTCCAGACCCACAACAATGTAGCTGACTCTTAACTGCCCTCTCAAATGGCCTAGCAAGCCACTCAGTTGTATCATACCGCTACAGAAGAACTGAGAATAAAAACAGGACGGACAACCCTGCATCGACCTAGGTACCGGAAACGACAAAGGCAAACCCAGCCCTGTCGGTTCAGCAAAGTCCTCCTTGCTAACGTCTGGCGGCTTGCGCCGAAATTGGGAGAGCTGTCACGCAGACTAGTCAAGCAACAGCCTGACAGTTATACTCACCAAATCATACCTTACAATATCCCAGTCTCCGCCACCATCCCTGGGTATGTCCTGTCCAACCAGCTGGAGAAACCCACCAGAGGTGGTGGCACATTGGTATAGTCAGGAGAGTGTTGCCCTGGGAGTCCTCAATATCGACTCCAGACCCAATGAAGTCTCATGGCATCAGATCAAACATGGGCAAGGAAACCTCCTGCTGATTACCACTTACTGCCCTCCCTCAGCTGATGAATCAGTATTCTTCCATGTTGAACACCATTTAGAAAAAGCACCGAGAATAACAAGGAAGCAGAACATCCTCTGGGTGGGGAAATGCAATGTCCATCACCAAGAATGACTCTGTAGCACCACTAAGGACTCAACTGGATGAGCCCTGAAGGAGAGACCTCCAGACTGGGCCTGCAGCAGATGGCGACTGAAACAAGAGGGAAAAACCTGCTTCACCTCATCCTCACCAATCTATCTGCCACAAATGCATCTGTCCATGACAGTATTTGTAGGAGTGACCACCACAGAGTCCATGTTGAGACGAAGTCCCATCTTCATACGGAGGATACCATCCACCATGCTAAGTGGGATAGAGTCAGAACAGATCTGGCAACTCAAAACTGGGCATCCATGAAGCACTGTGGACCCTCAGCAGCACCAGAACTGTATTTAAACACAATGCGTAACCTCATGGTCCGACATATCCCTCTCTCTCCCCCATTACCATCAAAACGAACTATGGTTCAACGAGGAGAGCGGGAGTGCAGGCCAGGAGCAGCACAAGGCATAACCAAAAACGAGGAACCAACCTAGTGAAGCTACAACACAGGACTACATGCATGCCAAACAGCGAAGGACCATGCAATAGACAGAGCTAAGCGATCCCACAACCAATTGGTCAGATCTAAGCACTGCCGTCCTGCCACATCATCATGAACAGTGGAGGACAATTAAATAACTAACCGGAGGAGGAGGCTCCACAAACATCACCATTCTCAATGATGGGAGAACCCAGCACATCAGTACAAAAAGACGACAAGGCTGAAGCATTTGCAAACATCTTCAGTCAGAAGTGCCAAGTGGATGATCGATCCCGGCGTCCTCCAAAAGGTCCCCACCATCACAGAAGCCAGTATTCAGCCAATTCAATTCACTCCATGTGATATCAAAAAATGACTGAAGACACTGGATACAGCAAATGCTAGGGACCCTAACAAAATCTTGGCTGTAGTACTGAAAACTTGTGCTCCGAAACTAGCTGCACTCCTATTCAAGCTGTTCCAGTACAGCTGCAACACTGTCATCTACCCAACAATGTAGAAAATTACCCAGGCATGTCCTGTCCACAAAAAGCAGGATGAATCCAATCCAGCCAATGAGTGCCTCATCAATCAGTGAAGTGATGGGAAGGTGTCGCGACAGTACGATCAAGAGGCTTCCCTTTCCTTCATCAGACCTCCCCATCCTTAGGCCTCAAAGGAGCTGGTCTGAGTACTTGGGCCGTAAGTGGTCTTTGGAACAGTGAAGAAGCCACAAATATCATTCATGTCAGCAAGATGCTGAATTTCCTTTGCCTTGTCTGTCCACCACCATCTTTTCATGTTGTAGGTTTTCCTTTGTACCTCTGTCTTTGCTTGGTGGTAAACCAGTTTCTTATGCTTTGAGTTTGGGTCATTTTGCCAGGCACAGAAAATCTTGCGCTTGCGATCAGTTCATTGATGTCCTGATCTTTCATCAAACCATTCCTAATGTTTCCCGACAGAAAATCCAAGTGTATCTTTGCAGGCATTGATATGGACTTCAGGATCCCAAGCACTGTGGACACTCTTCTTCTGTTCTTGACTGAAGTTCGGAAGTTTTTCCCTGAGGCATTGTTAAATCGGTCTCTTTTGATTTGATCCTTCAGAACTTGGAAGTTGATCTTTCATTGACATCTCTTCTGTTGCATCAGTCATTTGGGAGACAGTTTGATGGACATGATTGAACGAATAAGCCGGTGATCGGTCCAGCAATCATCAACTCCTGCCTTGCTCTGATGGTGCGAACAGCTTTGCGATTCCGGACACTGACGATGATGTAATCGATCAGGTGCCAGTGTTTAGACCGTGGATTCATGGTGAGTGCCTGGAAAATGTGGAACACTTCCAATATCTTGGAAGTTATCTTTCACGGAAGGCTGACAGTGAAAATGAAATCCACAATCGCCTGAAATCTGTTGGTGCAGTCTTGGACCACCTGAGGAAGCGAGTATTTGAAAATCGTGACATCAAAACTGAAACTAAGCTCAGTCTACCATGTGGTCGTGATCCCTATCTTAATCACGAATCAGCTTCATCAGCCATCTTTGGACTCACAGAAGACAATTATCCTCGCCTTCAAGGGACAGCCAATGATAATCAAGGGGCACATATACCGCAATAACCTGCTCACTGATGCGTTCCGCCAGGGCCAGTTGGCTCCAGACCTCATTACAGCCGTGGTCCAAATATGGACAAAAAAAAAAGAGCTGAATTCCTGACGTGAGGAGAGTGGCTACCCTTGACATCAAGGCAGTATTTGACCCAATATGGCATCAAGGAGCCTGAGCAAAATTGAAGTCAATGGGAATCAAGGGGAAAACACCACCAGTAGGGGTCATACCAAACACAGAAGATGGTTGTAGTTGTCAGAGGCTAATCATCTCAGTCCCAGGACATCGCTGCAAGAATTCATCAGTGTAGTGTTCTCAGCCCAACCATCTTCAGCTGCTTTATCAATGACCATCCCGCCATCATAAGATCACGAGTGGGGATTTTCAATGATTGCAGTGTTCAGTACCATTTGCAACGATTCAGATATGGAAACAGTCTATGTCCACATGCAGCAAGACCTGGACAAAATCGAAGCTTGAGTTGATGCGATAAGTAACATACACACCACACAAGTCCAGGCAATGACCAACTCCAACAAGAGAGAATCCAACCATCTCCCCTTACTGTTCAACAGCATGACCATTGTTGAATCCCCCACCATCAACATCCTGAGGGTTACCATTGACCAGAAATTTAACTGGACTAGCCATATAGATACTGTGAACCACATGCGCAGGTCTGAGGCTGGGAATTCTGCAGTGACTAACTCACCCGATTTCCCAAAACCTGTTCATCGCCTACAAGGTAAGAATCAGGAGCGGTGGAATAATTTTAACTTGCCTTGATGAGTGCAGCTCCAACAACATTTAAGAAGCTCGACACCATCCAAGGCAAAGTTGCCTACTTGATTGGCACTCCATTCACCATCTAAAACATTCACTCCCTCCACCACAGATGCACAATGGCAGGAGTCTGTACCATATAAAAGATGCACTGCAGCCATGCACCAAGCCTCCTTCAACAGCACCTGCCAAATCCGCAACCTCCACCACCTCGAAGGACAAGGGCAGCAGATGCATGGGACCACCACCACCTGCCAGTTCCCCTCCAAGCCACACACTATAATTGCTGTACCTTCAGTGGCACTGGGTCAAATACCTGGAACTTCCTTCCTAACAGCACTGTGGGTGTACCTACCCCACATGGACTGCTGCAGTTCAAGAAGGCGGCTCATTACCACCTGCAAGGGTAATTATGGATGGCCAATAAATGCTGCCCTCATCAGTGATGCTCATCCCATGAAATAAAAAGTCATATGATTTTTTTTTCATTCATTCATTTGGGTGTCGCTGGCTAGGCCAGCATTTATTGCCCATCCCAAATTGCCCTCGAGAAGGTGGTGGTGAGCTGCCTTCTTGAACCGCTGCAGTCTGTGTGGTGTAAATACACTCTCAGTGCTGTTAGGAAGGGAGTTCCAGATATTTGACCCAGTGCCACTGAAGGAACGGCAATTAGAGTGTGTGGCTTGGTGGGGAACTTGCAAGTGATGGTGTTCACATGCATCTGTTGCCCTTGTCCTTCTGGGTGGTAAAGGTCACTGGTTTGGAAGGTGCTGTCTAAGGAGCCTTGATGCGTTGCTGCAGTGCATCTTGTAGATGGTACACACTGCTGCCACTGCGCATTGGTGATGGAGAGAGTGAATGTCTGTAGATGGGGTCCCAATTAAGGAGGCTGCTCTGTCCTGGATGGTGTCGAGCTTCTTGAGTGTTGTTGGAGCTGCACTGATCCAGGCAAGTGACTTGTGCCTTGTAGATGGTGGACAGACATTGGGAAGTCAGGTGGTGAGTTACTCGCTGCAGGACTCCTAGCCTCTGACCTGCTCTTGTAGCCACAGTAATTATATGGCTACTCCAGTTCAGTTTCTGGTCAATGGTAACCCCTAGGATGTTGATAGTGGGGGATTCAGCGATGGTAAAGACATTGAATGTCAAGGAGAGATGGTTAGATTCTCTCATTGGAGATGGTCATTGTCTGGCACTTGTGTGGCACGAATGTTACTTGCCACTTATCAGCCCAAGTCCATATATTGTCCAGGTTTTGATGCATTTCTATACGGACTGCTTCAGAATTTGAGGAGCTGCGAATGGTGCTGAACATTATGCAATCAGCAAACATCCCCATTTCTGACCTTATGATTGAAGCAGCTGACGATGGTTAGGTCGAGGATACTATCCTAAGGAACTCCTGCAATTATGTCCTGGAGCTGAGATGATTGACCTCCAACGACCACAATCATCTTCCTTTGTGCTAGGTATGACTCCAACCAGTGGATAGTTTTCCCCGATTCCCACTGTCTCCAGTTTTGCGCAAGCTCCTTGATGTCATACTCTGTCAAATACTGCCTTTCTGTCAAATACTGCCTTGACGTCAAGGGCTGTCACTCTCACCTCATGAGTTCAGCTCTTTTGTCCACATTTGAACCAAGGCTGTAATGAGGTCAGGAGCTAAGTGGCCCTGGCCAAACCCAAACTGAGTGGCACAGAGCAGATTATTACTGAGCAAGTGCCGCTTGATAGCGCTGTCGACGAAACCTTCCATCACTTTACTAATGATTGGGAGTTAGCGGTGCTAACCACTGCGCCACTGTGCAGCCACATTGGCAGGTAGATGCCAATGTTGTAGCTGTACTGGAACACCTTGGCTAGGGGCGCGGCCATTCTGGAGCACAGATCTTCAGTAATATTGCCGGAATAGAGTCAGGGCCCATAGCCTTTGCAGTATCCAGTGCCTTCAGTCGTTAGATATCACGCAGAATGAATCGAATTGGCTGAAGTGTGGCATCTGTGATGCTGGGGATGTCAGGGGGAGATCGAGCTGGATCATCAACTCGGCACTTCTGGCTGAAGATGGTTGTAAATGCTGCAGTCTTATCTTTTAGGTCATTAGTTATCGATACACCAATGATAAACTTCACAGCCTTGAAAATTTGTCTGAGTTTTCCCAAATTGGATCCCTTGCCCCCACTACTTAGTTTAAAACCCTCTCTATGCCCTTAGTTATGTGGCTCGTTAGAACACTGAAAATGAAAAAAAGTTGTCAAAGTTTGGGGGAAAAAAGTGATATCAGGAAGTGAAGTGGTGAAAATTTAGGATTTTATTTTCAATAGCTCAAGATATTCACAGTAAAGGAGGGCAAAGACGAGGTGGAGGGGGGGAAACCAAGAGATAGCAAATTAAATCTAGTCTGTGAAGGAGAGCATCGGTTGCCTTCTCAGCATGAAGCTGGATTCTTAGGAGGTACAGTGGGAAGTACCAAAAGAAAAGAAAGTTTCAGATAAGGCTGTTTTAGGGAACAAGCTTCCTGGAGTCCTTGTGGTCTTGAGGACTCCTATGGATGTTGTGTATTTAAGTTTCAACAAGAAGTCCCTAAGATTGGAAGGCATAGGACAGAAATAAGCCTCGGAGACGATTATACACTGATTAACCAGAGAAAGCAAATATCAATCGTGATTATAGTACAACTAGTGATCACTACTGGGGTACACAGGAACATAGGAGCTGGAGTAGGTCATTCAGCCTGTCGACCCTGTTCCGCCAATTAGATCATGGCTGATCATTTACCTCAACGCCTCTGCTGAACTATCCCCATATTCCTTGGGGTCACTGGTATGTGGAAATCTATCGATTTCTGTCTAGAACATGCTCAATGATCAAGCTTCCACAGCTCTGAGGGGAAGAGAATTCCAAAGATTCACCACCCTCTGACTAAAGAAATTCCTCCTCCTCAGTTTTAAATGGTCTACCCCTTATTCTGAGACTATGTCCCCTGGTTCTCGATGCACCAGCCAGGGGAAACATCCTATCTACATCCACCCTGACATGCGCTGTAAGAATTTTATAAGTTTAAGGATAGTACTGGGAAGAAGCGGGGTGAGGAACAAAAGGGGTGCGCCAGCCGTTAACACTAAATTAAGGGGCTAGTTTCAAATAAAAGGGAACAGACAAGTCAAATACAAAAGCAATGGGAATAGTTTGGAAGGTTGGTTGGATGAATGATCAGTGGCATTCAAGATGGACCAGTGCAAGACATCGACTAACGTGTACAATTTTAACGACTTTACTGCCATTGGAGCCAAAGACAATATAGATTTAGCTACGTCACAGTACAGGTGGAATGGACCATGTCGGAAACTAGATAGCATAGAAAGATTTGAAGGATAATTAAATAGATATTAACGATCCTGTAGAGACTCTACGTTCATAAATCCAAATACAATATTGGCTTTCCTGGGTCTCAGTGATGTCAGTGCTCTAGATACACACCTGTTGTGGTGCTGCGACTTGCTGTACCACAGCAGCCTGCACAGATGGCGGACCGGCAGCGGATGTCCGCAGGGTCACAGTCGATGCTGAGTCGGATGCACCCTCTGAACTCTGCATGCTAATTTCTATGAAAAGACAAACAATTCATTAGCTTGACAAATACTGCAGATGTTGTAACAGACAATACATGCAGTGGTGGCACAGAACTGCTGAGATCTGTGGTAAGCTATTGGACAGAGACTAATTCAGTGCAATAACAAAACATTAAATAGAGATTGTAGCTTTTATCATGATTTCAACTTCGATTTCGGTTTTACAGAAAATAAAATTTTATTTCAAAGCTTAATAAAATAACTTGATTTATACAGTGTCTTTCACAACCTCATAAAAGGACTTCACAGCCAATGAATAGTTTTTGAAATGTGGTCACTTTTGTAATGTGACTTGTAACGTAGAGCAACACACCAGCCAATTTGCACAAAAAGGTGACACATCAGAAATGAGAAAAATTATTGGATAAATCGGTTTTCTCACGTTGGTTGAGGGATAAATATTTGCCAGGACACAGCGGAGAACGCCAGTGCACTTACTCAAAATAGGGTCACTGTATTTGGAATACACTCCCTCAAGGCTGACACTCCATTACTGAGGTATGACATCCACGAGTTATAAACTCCAAAAAAACCTGCTAAAGCTGACATGACTCTGGAAACGTAGGAATTGCCAGATGAAAAAACCCAATGTTAATCAAGTTCACCTTCTACTGCCCTGATAGTCACATGATACAATAATGGAGTTGTTGACTCAGAAGAGCAACCTATCTCCTCCAATTAGTTTAATTAGTCGACAACAGACTCAGACATGTGGTGAGGAAAACCCCCAGTGGTGGAGCGCTTTGGAAGTGTGAAGCTTAGAGTGGTTGTGAAAGAGTGTTTTGTTAAGTTGCTTAAGTTAGGAATTTGGTGCAAAGGAGGAAACAAGGTGCTGCTTTTTATTTTTTTTCTCTCCCATGGCTGATAAGTTTTTTCTTTTATCTCTAAGCTGGGACACTAAATTACAATATTAGTAAAACTAGATAAACCAATAACTAAAAATAATTCAATTAGGAATTAATCAACTAAATCAAATATAAAAATAAGGTCAGGTAGACATGGCAGGGAAGGTGGTGTGTCATAACTGCAGCTTGTGGGAGTTTGTGGAGAGCACTGAAATCCCGCTCAATCTATCTGCGGCAAGTGTCTGCAGCTCAAGAAACCTTGGCTCAGAGTTGCTGAGCTGGAGCCCAAGCTACAGACATTGAGACATTGCGGGGCATCAGAGAGAGGGAGAGTTACCCAAACAGTTCCATCCAGGAGGCAGTCACACCCCTTAGGTTAAATAGAGCTCAAGTTGGTCAATGGTTAGGGACAAGAGGGTGTGACTGACAGTCAGACACCATCAGGATTCAGTTATGGAGGAGCATCAGCTCTTCACTTTGTCCAACAGGTACGAGGTATATATGCTCCCTTTGTGGATGTAAACAAGGACTGCAGGGTGGATGGGCAAACTGACCACAGCATCATGCTTAGTGCTAAGTGATCAGATGGGGAAGAATGTGTTAAGTGTGTCCAGGATAGTTTTCTGAAGCAGTATGTGGCTGGCCCTACTAGAGAAGGGGCTACACTCTACCTCCTCT
The DNA here is from genome assembly GCF_036365525.1 of Heterodontus francisci. Taxonomy (NCBI): domain Eukaryota; kingdom Metazoa; phylum Chordata; class Chondrichthyes; order Heterodontiformes; family Heterodontidae; genus Heterodontus; species Heterodontus francisci. The sequence goes on along the minus strand of NC_090406.1, from coordinate 50,772,285 downwards.
TAGGAAATGAGGATGGGCAGGTGGTTGATGTGTCAGTGGGGGAGCACTTTGGGACCAGTGACCATAACTCTATTAGCTTCAAGATAGTTATGGAAAAGGATAGGACTCATCCTCAGGTTGAAATCCTAAATTGGGGGAAGGCTAATTTCGATGGCATCAGACAGGAACTCTCAAAAGTTGAATGGGAGAGGCTGTTTACAGGTAAAGGGACATCTGGCAAGTGGGAGGCTTTTAAAAGAGAGAGAGAGAGATGGGAAAAGTTCAGGGCCGGCATGTTCCTGTTAGATTGAAGGGCAAAGCTGGCAAGTTTAGGGAAGCTTGGTTGACGAGGGATATTGAGGGTCTGTTCAGGACAAAGAAGGAGGCATATGTCAGGCATAGGCAGCTGGGATCAAGCGAGTCCCTAGAGGTGTATAAGGGATGTAGGAGTACATTTAAGATAATTAGGAGGGCGAAAAGGGGCCATGAGATTCCCCTGGCAGATAGGATAAAGGAGAATCCTAAAAGATTCTACAGTATATTAAGAGTGAAAGGGTAGCTAGGGGGAGAGTAGGTCCCCTTAAGGATCAGTGTGGTAATCTATGTGTGGAGTCATGGGAAATGGGCGAGGTCTTAAATGAATACTTTTCGTCTGTATTTACCGTGGAGAAGATCACGGAAGTTAGTGAGTTCAAGGGAGGGAACAGCGATATCCTGGAACATATCAACATTACAAAGGAGGTGGTGTTGGAGGTTTTGAAGTGCATTCAGGTGGATAAATCCCCAGGGCCTGACCAGGTGTATCCTACGATGCTATGGGAAGCAAGGGAGGAGATTGCTGGGGCCCTGGTAGAGATTTTTGCATCATCGTTAGCCACGGCTGAGGTACCGGAAGACTGGAGGATAGCTAATGTTGTGCCTTTATTTAAGAAGGGCAGCAGGGATAAGCCAGGGAACTACAGGCCGGTGAGCCTTACATCAGTGGTGGGAAACTTATTGGAAGGGATTCTGAGACACGGGATTTATATGCATTTGGAAAGGCAAGGTCTGATCAGGGATAGTCAGCATGGCTTTGTGCATGGGAAATCATGTCTCACGAATTTGATTGAGTTTTTTGAGGAGGTGACCAAGAGGATTGACGAGGGCAGGGCAGTGGACGTTGTCTACATGGACATTAGCAAGGTCTTGGACAAGGTCCCGCACGGTAGGCTGGTCCAGAAAGTTCGAACACATGGGATCCAGGGTGAGCTAGCCAATTGAATAGAAAATTGGCTTGGTGATAGGAGGCAGAGGGTGGTAGTGGAGGGCTGTTTTTCAGATTGGAGGCCGGTGACCAGTGGTGTGTCGCAGGGTTCGGTGCTGGGCCCTCTGTTGTTTGTCATATATATTAATGACTTGGATAAGAATGTAGGGGGCATGATTAGTAAGTTTGCAGATGACACCAAAATTGGTGGTATAGTGGACAGTGAAGTAGGTTGTCTAAAGTTACAACAGGATATAGATCAAATGGGAAAGTGGGCAAGGGATTGGCAAATGGAGTTTAATGCAGACAAGGGCGGCACAGTGGTTAGCACCGCAGCCTCACAGCTCCAGGGACCCGGGTTCGATTCCGGGTACTGCCTGTGTGGAGTTTGCAAGTTCTCCCCGTGTCTGCGTGGGTTTTCTCCGGGTGCTCCGGTTTTCTCCCACAAGCCAAAAGACTTGCAGGTTGGTAGGTAAATTGGCCATTATAAATTGTCACTAGTATAGGTAGGTGGTAGGGAAATATAGGGACAGGTGGGGATGTTTGGTAGGAATATGGGATTAGTGTAGGATTAGTATAAATGGGTGGTTGATGTTCGGCACAGACTCGGTGGGCCGAAGGGCCTGTTTCAGTGCTGTATCTCTAATCTAAAGTGCGAAGTGATGCATTTTGGGAAGTTAAACCAGGGCAGGACATATACATTGAATGGCAGGGCCCTGGGACGTGTTGTTGAGCAGAGACACCTTGGGGTGCAAGTACATAGTTCCCTGAAAGTGGCAACACAGGCTGACAGGGCGGTGAAGGCGGTGTAAGGCATGCTTGCCTTCATCAGCCAAGGCATTGAGTACAAGAGTTGGGACGCCATGTTACAGTTGTATATAACGTTGGTTAGGCCGCATTTGGAATACTGTGTGCAGTTCTGGTCGCCGCACTACAGGAAAGAAGTGATTAAGCTAGAGAGGGTGCAGAAAAGATTCACAAGGATGTTGCCTGGTTTGGAGGGCTTCAGTAAAAAGAGAGAGATTGGATAGGCTGGGTCTGTTTTCCCTGAAGCGAAGGAGGCTGAGAGGGGGCATGATGGAGGTATATAAAATTATGAGGGGCATAGATTTAAGGTGAGAGGGAGGAGGTTTAAAGGGAATCACAGGGGTAAATTGTTCACACAAAGAATAGTGGGATTGAGCTGCCAGAGGAGGTGGTGGAGGCAGGAACAGTAGCAACATTTAAGAGGCACCTGGACAGGTACTTGAATGAGCAAGGCATAGAGGGATATGGAATTAATGCAGGCAGGTGGGATCAGTATAGATAGGCATTATGGTCGGCATGGACGCAGTGGGCCGAAGGGCCTGTTTGGTGACTATCATGGTGAGGATGCCATTCAAGTGGGGAGTGTGAAAAGCAATGCGGTAGTAATAGGGGAAGAGTATAGTCAAGGGGATAGACACAGTTCTCTGCAGTCTCAATCGGGAGTTCAGAAGGTTGTATTGCCTGCCCAATACCAGAGTTAAAGACATCTCCTCGCAGCTACAGAAGAACTTGGAATGGGGCATTGAGACAGGGCAGGAGTGAATCCAATTGTCATGGTCCACGTAGGAACCAACAACATAGGTAGAACTAGGAATGATGTGCGACTGCCGTTGTTTGAGGAGCTAGGGTCCAAATTAAAATGCAGAACCTCAAAGTAATACATTTCTGGATTTTTACCTCAGCTACACATCAACTGGCTGAAGGACTGGTTTGGGAGGCAGGGGCTTTGCTTCATGGGCCACTGCCACCAGCAGTGGGAAAAGAGATAGTATTGTTTGGGTGGAACGGACTCCACTTAAACCATGTCCTGGAAAGCAAATTACTAGGACAGTAGACAGTGCTTTAACCTAAAAGAGTAAATTCAAAAGCAGCAAAGGAAACGTCAGGGCTCTAGGGCAGAGCAGCATTTTGGGTAAAAATAAGCAGAATGGGTAGCGAAAGTAAGAAAGGTAATCGGGCATTAGTGACTACGGTGATGTTAGGGAAAATACGAAAAAAAGTCAAAGCTAAAGGCACCGTTTCTAAATACGTGAAGCTTCTGCAACAAGTTAGATGAATTAATCGCAGATAGAAATTAATAGGTTTGATCTAATGACAATTATGGGAGATGTGGTTGCAAAGCGAATAAAGGTTGGGAACTAAACATTCCAGGATTTTTAACCTTTAGAAGAGATGGGCAACATTGAAAAGGAGGAAGGGTAGACCTGATAATGAAGAATGGGATAAAGAGAGTAAAAAGGATCTCTGCTCAGAAAATCAAGATGCAGTATCAGTTTGCGTGGAGCTAAGAAACATTGGTGGGACTTGTTTATAGGCCCCCTAACAGTAGTTGTAGCATAGGGCAGAGTATTAATTAGGAAGTTAGAGATGCATGTAGTAAGGGTAGTACAGTAATCATGGGACTTTAATCTGCATATGGACTGCACAAACCAAATTTGTACTAATAGCATGGAAATGAGTTTTAGATTAGATTAGATTAGAGATACAGCACTGAAACAGGCCCTTCGGCCCACCGAGTCTGTGCCGACCATCAACCACCCATTTATCCTACACTAATTCCAAATTCCTACCACATCCCCACCCGTCCCTATATTTCCCTACCACCTACCTGTACTAGGGGCAATTGCTAATGGCCAATTTACCTATCAACCTGCAAGTCTTTGGCATGTGGGAGGAAACCGGAGCACCCGGAGAAAACCCACGCAGACACGGAGAACTTGCAAACTCCACACAAGCAGTACCCAGAATTGAACCCGGGTTGCTGGAGCTGTGAGGCTGCGGTGCCAACCACTGCGCCACTGTGCCGCAGTGAGTTTGAAAGTTATTTAAGTCCAAAACTAGGGTCTTAAACCTAAAAGACAACTACACGGATATGAGGGGCGAGTTGGCGAAGGTAGATTGAGAAATTACATTGCAAGATTTAATGGTAGACAAGCAACAGCTAAGATAGTATCAGATCAAAGCTGACAATGCCTAAGAGTAGTAAGCCTCAACTAAGGAAGGATATACTTGTCCCAGAGGGAGTGCAACAAAGGTTCACTATACTAGTTGCTGGGATGAGGGGAGAGTGTAGACTGGGCATATATTCCCTGGAAGTAAGATGAGTGAGATGATCTAATTTAAACATATAAAATTCTTAACGGGTTTGACAGGGTAGGTGTTGACATGATGTTTCCCCTGGCAGGGGTCATTCCAGTCTCAGAATAGGGGTCAGTCATTTAGGACTGGGAGAAGGAGCAATTTTTTCACTCATAGGGTTATTACTCTTTAGAATACTTCACCCTGGAGAGCCATGGATCCTCAGTACATTCAAGACAGATGTCAATAGATCTTTGGGGACGAACAGAATTAACAGATATGGGGATAGGCCAGGCTCGAAGGGCTAAATGATCTACTCCTGATCCTATTATGTTCTTAACTGGAGGTCCAAAGTCACTTGTTCCTCCTCAGCCTGCTACACTGGCGTCATGCCTGAAATTACTTATATACTGTACTCTAAAATTTTATTTTCTGAAACTCTAATTTGTATTTGAATGAATCAATACTATCTGTTGCCATCAGCTCTCGAGGGAATCCATTCTATAGATTGACAACAAGCTTACTGAAATGTTGTTTCCGCAGATTAGTTTTGAATTTGGCTGCATTTGCTGACAACACAATCACTAGGTGGAGCAGGCCCTTCAACTGGAACGTCAGCATTTGCAATGAATCTTGGCAGTTGCCAGGATTCAAGATGACGCTGCTCAATTTATCACAGGAAATGCTAGATCGTTCTAGCAAACTAACCTTCCATTAAGTTGGATGGAAGCCCAGTGATATATTAGTATATCGTTGTAATATAAAGTCTTTGGGCCTCCTTATCTCGAGAGACAATGGATACGCGCCTGGAGGTGGTCAGTGGTTTGTGAAGCAGCGCCTGGAGTGGCTATAAAGGCCAATTCTGGAGTGACAGGCTCTTCCACAGGTGCTGCAGAGAAATTTGTTTGTTGGGGCTGTTGCACAGTTGGCTCTCCCCTTGCGCCTCTGTCTTTTTTCCTGCCAACTACTAAGTCTCTTCGACTCGCACAGTGTGGCTTTCGTGCAGAGAGATCGACTATTGATCGTTGTAATATATTAACTGTAATAGTCATCCATTTAATATTCCAGTAATCCTATTAAAATACAAAAAGCATTTTATGATTGAATTTCTGTTGAAAGATAGTGAACTGGCACCCCGATCGATGGAAAAGAAAATCGGGCAGTGTATAAAACATGCTGCCAATTTGTTATCGTGATTGGTTTATATGACTGACCAGAACTGATTTCACCTGAACGCAGCTACTAGCTCCCGCCCCATTGGCCATTCTCCCCCCTCAGCAACTCGCTTTCTCCCCCACCGGCCGCTTCCCCCCCTCAACTGCTCGCCCCACCCCCCCCGGCTGATTGCTCCTTGCTTCGCGCCACCCAGCTCGCCGGCCGCTCGCTCCCCACAACTGCTAGTTATCAGCTGCGCCGCTTCCCTCCTCTCAGCCACTCGCTCTCACGTTTCATCAGTCACCAGGCGTTGCCTGAAGCAGCAAGTCGGGCCACAAGGGGTGATGGGCAACGTGGGAGCGAGTGGCCGAGAGAAGAGAGGTGGTGCAGCCTGGAGCTGGTGGCTGGGGGGGGTGGGGGGTGACCGACCGAGAGAAGGGAAGCAGCACGGCCTGCAGCTGGTTTGGGGGGTGGTGGAGTGAGGAGGAGCAAGGATTGACCGACCGAAAGGAGGGAAGGGGTGCAGCCTGGAGCTAGCAGCTGGAGCATGGTTTGGGGGTGGGGAAGAAGGAGGAGAAGAGAGGGGTGGAGGGGGGGTAGGGAAGTGGTCAGCAAGCGGGTGGCATGCGCCACTTAGTCCTGGCAAGATGCAGCTGCACATGTGCGCAGCTTGGGGCACACTGATGATATCAGCAGGCAGCTGTGTTGTCAGGAATCACTGTTTGAATTTACCCACCACCCCACCAAACAAGAGCAGATTGTGCTCCCTGGCTCTATTATGATAATTCAGACAGCCCTGAATAAATCAGAGCCTGCACTACAAGTCCAATGGGACGTAGGCAGGTGATGACCTATCTAGGAGGAGTAACCAACTTTTGATCAGTTTTATTGCATGAAAAAAATCCAAGTACATGAAAGAATGAAATACATAATAGTCCAATTTGCAGCTACAGGGAGTTCTGAAATTACTGAAAGCGGATGAGTGCTGCAGGGGCAAGATTGATTTCCTGTGAGGATCTGGGGCACCATTTTGTGGTCTATCAAAATTCTACTTTCAACACGAAAAATAATTTGTCCAGGAAGGGTTAGATATTCTGAACATGAAATAAAACTTGTATGAACTTAATCACTATCATCTATTAACATAGCCAAGAAATGTGAAACAAATGCAAGAAGTAACTACCAGCATTGTCCAGCCTTTGTTGCACTTTGACCTTGTGAAAGGATTCCGCTTTCTCGATTAGAAACAAAAATTAAAACAAAGTCATTACAGAACACAAGGATGCAGTGCACCCAGAAGTGGTTTTCAGGTTCAAAAAAACAGCTGAAATCTGTGCACACTCTCACACCCACCAGATTGCTTCCAGTGTGGAGGCAGCAATGATCTAATCAACGCCACTTCTCAACTTTCTTCAGATCCTTTCCCCAGTTACTCCATAGTGACAAAGGGCCCTCAACCATGCACACACAAACAAGACCAGAAACAGGTATGTTAGAGAACACAATCAGGCACTGCGACTCTCACAAAGCAACAATCAGCATCGTGCATCACAGTAGAATACTAGTAAAATCCTAAATGAGAGTCTCAGTGCAGTAGAAGTGATGAACTTCTACTTACTTTTATACAAATAACACTTGTTCCAAACTTTGGCAATTCATACATGCGGTGATAGGAATGCTCAATAAAATCAGTTAATACTTTCACACTGGAAAGCATTCACATGTCAAAAACTAGTTACAACTAGTCCTGAAGAAAAATTCACCTTCATTCAAGGCAAGAGCCAGAAAGTTCCTATGAGGAAAATATAAAGATTTTAGAAGTTGGATTTAGCAGCTTCATTGATCTATAACTTCTTTAGAGGGCAAAATTTGAAGACATGTAAATTCCATAATCAGGAACTATCAGCTCATCTTAACACTTTTCTGCCTCAAGCTTCTGTGTGACCAACATCGAGAGACAAAGTTGGTCCCAGCAGCTTTCAGTCCTCCTTCCAACTAAGCCTCCAGCTGCATCTTCCAAATATCTAGTTCTTGTTGATGATCTTCAATCTCAGTGAAAAAGGCTGATTTTGTCAACTACTTGCAAGCTGAGACATGGATGCACAAACTGACAAGTCAGCTTTTTAAGCTAATGGCTGGAGTGGATTACAAGCTGCTTTTTGGAGGGTAGTTAAAGAGTATGCAAACGTGAACCCACATTCTTCTTTGGCCTCCTTGTCTCAAGAGACAATGGGTATGCGCCTGGAGGTGGTCAGTGGTTTGTGAAGCAGTGCCTGGAGTGGCTATAAAGGCCAATTCTAGAGTGACAGACTCTTCCACAGGTGCTGCAGGTAAAATTGGTCGTCAGGGCTGTTTCACAGTTGGCCCCGCCTTTATGGTTGCCCACCAGCTCTGGCGATCGCTGGCAACGGACTCCCATGACTAGTGATCAACGGCACTGGACTTCATGTCCCGTTTGCAGACGTCTTTAAAGCAGAGACGTGGACGGCCAGTGGGTCTGATACCAGTGACGAGTTCGCTGTACAATGTGTCCTTGGGGATCCTGCCATCCTTCATGCAGCTCACATGGCCAAGCCATCTCAAGCGCCGCTGACACAATAGTGTGTACAAGCTGGGGATGTTGGCCGCCTCGAGGACTTCTCTGTTGGAGATACGGTCCTGCCACCTGATGCCAAGGATTATCCGGAAGCAGCGAAGATGGAATGCGTTGAGCCGTCGCTCTTGGCTGACATACGTTGTCCAGGCCTTGCTGCCGTAGAGCAAGGTACTGAGGACACAGGCTTGATACATTCAGACTTTTGTGTTCCGTGTCAGTGCGCCGTTTTCCTACACTCTCTTGGCCAGTCTGGACATAGCAGTGGAAGCCTTTCCCATGCGCTTGTTGATTTCTGCATCGAGAGACAGGTTACTGGTGATAGTTGAGCCTAGTTAGGTGAATTCTTGAACCACTTCCAGAGCATGGTCGCCAATATTGATGGATGGAGCATTTCTGATGTCCTGTCCCATGATGTTCGTTTTCTTGAGGCTGAATGTAAGGCCAAATTCGCTGCAGGCAGCCGCAATCATGTCGATGAGTCTCTGCAGACACTCTTGTGAGAGGTTAATGCAGCATCGTCAGCAAAGAGGAGTTCCCTGATGAGGACTTGCTGTACTTTGGTCTTTGCTCTTAGACGGGCAAGGTTGAACAACCTGCCACCTGATCTTGTGTACAGGAAAATTCCTTCTTCTCAAGACTTGAACGCGCGAGAGCAGCAGGGAGAGGAAGATCCCAAAGAGTGTAGGTGTGAGAACACAGCCCTGTTTCATGCCACTCAGGATAGGAAAGGGGTCTGATGAGGTGCCACTATGCTGAATTATTCCATGACAATATGAAAAGCACGAGGTGATGATACTTAGTAGCTTTGGTGGACATCCGATCTTTTCTAGTAGTCTGAAGAGACCACGTCTGCTGATGAGGTCAAAGGCTTTGGTGAGATCAATGAAAGCAACGTAGACGGGCATCTGTTCTTCACGGCATTTCTCCTGTGTCTGACGAATGGAGAACAGCATGCCAATGGTGGATCTTTGCTCAAAAGCCACACTGTGCCTCAGGGTAGACATGCTCAGCCAGCTTCTGGAGCCTGTTTAAAGTGACTCAAGTGAAGACTTTCCCCACTATGCTGAGCAGGGAGATTCCACAGTAGTTGTTGCAGTCACCGCGGTCACCTTTGTTCTTATAGAGGATGATGATATCGGCATCGCGCATGTCCTGTGGTACTGCTCCCTCTTCCCAGCACAGGCAAAGCGGTTCGTGCAGTGCTGAAACTATAGCAGGCTTGGCACTCTTGATTATTTCAGGGGTAATGGCATCCTTCCCAGGGGCTTTTCCACTGGCTAGAGAATCAATGGCATCACTGAGTTGCAATTTTGTTGGCTGTACATCCAGCTCATCCATGACTGGCAGTGACTGGGCTGCATTGAGGGCGGTCTCAGTGACATTTTCCCGGAGTACAGTTCCAGGTAGTGCTCAACCCAGCAGTCCATTTGCTTGTGTTGGTCAGTGATTGTGTCCCTTGATTTAGATTTGAGGGGGTCAATCTTATTGATGGTTGGCCCAAAAGCTTTCTTAATGCCATCAAACATTCCTCTGATGTTTCTGGTGTCAGAGGCCAGCTGAATATGACTGCATAGGTGTTGCCAGTAGTCATTTGCACAGCGCCTGGCGGTTCTTTGTGCAGCGCTTCTGGCTGCTTTAAGTGCTACGGATGTTAACTCGCTGGGGGCTTCCTTGTAGTTCAGTGCAATGCGCTTAGCAGCTATGATAGGTTCCAGCTCTTCAAAGTGAGATTGAAACCAGTCTGCATTCTGCTTCACACGTTTGCCATAGGTGGTCATTGCTGAGTCATAGATGGCGTCTCTGATGTGGGCCCACTTGATCTCCGCATCCCCTGTGGGAGTGTTTTGAAGGGCTTTTTCCATGTGAATATAGAAACCGATATAACAGCTGTGGATAAGAAATTCTGCTAGTGTTGATGCGTGGGTGGCCCTTCTGCTTGGAGCGGTGCAGCTTCTTTGGTTTGAGTCTAACCTTGCTGCACACCAGGGAGTGGTCGGTGTCGCAGTCCGCACTGCGGAAGCTGCGTGTGATTTGAACGCTGTTTAAAGAGGCTCGCCTTGTGACGATGAGGTCCAGCTGGTGCCAACGACGTGATCTTGTGTGCCTCCAAGAAACCTGACGACAGGGTTTAGTGTGAAAGAACGAGTTGGTGATGCAGAGGTTATGATAGGTACACAACTCAAGCAGTCTCTGTCCATTCTCATTCATCCTTCCAAAGCCATAGCGCCCAAGGCAGGAGGGTCATGAGTCATGGTCAGCCCCAACCCTGGCATTAAAACCTCCCAGCAGGAACAGGTGTTCGGTATTGGGGATATTATTAATGATATTATAGAGTTCCTCATAGAATTGGTCTTTAGCTTCAGGTGGGGAGCAGAGTGTTGGAGCATAGATGCTGAGTAGGTGTACTAGACCAGAGGCCGTGAGCAGTCGGATGGACAATATGTGTTCGGAGCCATTTGAGGGTGGCTCTATCATGCTGAGCAAAGAGTTTCTGATGGCAAAGCCCACTCCATGCTGTCAAGGTTCTTCAGGATCCCTACCCTGCCAGAAGGAGGTGTAGTCGCTCTCAGATTCGCTTGCAGGGAGGCGCGTCTCCTTAAGTGCTGCAACATCCACATAGAGTCTGCTGAGCTCGTTGCTAATGATGGCGGTCTTCCGAGAATCGTTGATTTGTGCAGTTCTTCCGACAAGCCAGGACACATAGTTCTGACGTTCCAGCTTGTAAAACGAAGGGCTGGTACCTTCATTCCTTTCTTTGTTGTGCTGTTTGGTGCGGTGTTACAGTCCACTTGTCAGGCAATGACCCGGAGCTCCAAGCACCCATTGAAGCAGGTGGACTGTGGCAGGACAGAACCTTACTGACCGGGGGCTGCTCAGTTTGAGGCAGGCAGTAGCTGTCCAGTGAGATGCGATGACCTCTCCCACTGACAAAGGCAACCCGTGGCACCCAATCTCTACACCAATTGAGCTGGACTTATAACCTGTAACTGCTGCCTATGGAGGCAGCTATGGAGTGACCTCTTCGTGGCGCATGCCTGGGCGGATGTATGGAGGTTGTGAGTTGCCCAAGCATCAAAACCCCCCTCTCAGCCTTCATGGTGGGGTCCAAAGGAGTGCAGAGCACGACGTTTTGCACCAGTATGGCTGCAGGAACTCCCGGAAACATGCCAAAGGTGACATGACCGCCTTCGGGGTTCCGCTCCACATTTTGTTAGGGTTTACTCAACTACACAAATACAAGTTTGCACACTGTGTAATTTCAGGATGCAGTTCAGTATTTAGGCACAGTAGATTTTCCAATAGCTTGTTAAGACTGTTCAAGCCCAGGAGCATTGCAGGTGATGCTGACAAAGAGATGGTTCGTTAACTCCGGCTGCTTGTACAAACCTCCAGGGTCTTTCTGTAGAGATCACTTGTTTTGCTAAACTTAGCTCAAAGAGTTGAAGAGTTTATAACATGATCAATCACTGGTAACAACTCCACCTCCAAGACAACATGGAACACAGCAGAGGTGCCTAGCAATGCTACAGAAGTAGCCCAGATTGCTGCTGACATCACCTTTGAACAAAACCATGGAATTCATAACCTGGTCACTGGAAGCCTGAAAGAAACTGACGTTTCTTATCCAAGCATCTCCAGAGATTATGACTGCTCCCAGTCATTGTATCACTACAGGAGGAACTTCAAATTACTGCTAACTGGAGAAGATGGAACATCCAGAAAGTCTGAAAAGGTTAATGCACACAGGGGCAAATGAAGACGGCAATGTCATCGTTTAAAGCAACCAAAGTGGAATTCCACGAATAGCAATGATGTTCAAAATTATCCTTACTTTTAAGTCAATTTTAATTCAGTTCCAACTTCTGCCACCTAAAGTGATGTCCACCCTTGCAATAGTACTACAGACTGCAATGTAATATACAAGCAACTGTCGATGAACTCATTGATTGCTATCGATGCTGAGTCCACCCGACATTCTGCTCAGTAGAAATCTGCCAGCATCACATCTCACTTCTCTCTCCATCCAGAAACAGATTCTCTTTTCCCTTCTTTTTATTGGTTAACTCCTTTGCTGAGGCACGCAAAAACAGACAAGTTCCCAGAAGGCTAGGCTATGAAGTATACCTAAAGCACTCAAGACAAGACCTGCCAGTCACAGGACCAGTTATATAGGTTCTGTGGGAGCTTCCCTACAATAGGGCTGGCAGAGGACAGGTTGAAATCCAAGCTGTACAGCTGAATACCTACTCAAAGAGTACAAAGAAAAGAAAATTACAGCACAGGAACAGGCCCTTCGGCCCTCCAAGCCTGCGCCGATCCAGATCCTCTATCTGAACAAAAGAAGAAAATTACAGCACAGGAACAGTTCCTCAATGCCGAGGAACAGTTCCTCAATGCCGAGGAACAGTTCCTCAATGCCGAGGAACATCCAGAGGATGGCATTCCAACAAGCAAATGTTTGAAATGTGGTAGGTCAGTATACTCATCTCTGGTAATCCAGTTTAGATGGGTGGAAGTGATCTGGTGACAGGCAATAGGTTTTTTTTTTATATAATGAGAAGAATTAATCTGTCAATGAACATACAATGTGGACTGTCATAGGACTGTCATAGAGCCAGACTCTGTTCTCATCCATTGACATTTTCAGGACAAGCCACCAGAAATAATAATGTTCACTGATCTGCCCTTTCCCAGTGCCTGCTACACCAGTGAGTAGTGACTAATAACATCTCAGTTCACTCAGTGCAGTCTGGCAAGAGAACCTGGAACCTCCTGATCTGCACTGAAATGGGTGGCACCATTACCCAGCAAGCCATCAATTGAAGCATGGTTTGTGTTCAGGCTAGTCACATCCATGACATGATTTTAAAAAGCAGCAAGATCTTAGACTCCTGCGATGAGTCAAAAGTAGGTTAAAAAAAAGCACTCCCTTAATGAAATAAAATTCGGTTTTTTTAAAATTCATTCAAGAGATGTGGGTGTTGTTTGCTAGGCCAGCATTTATTGCCCATCCCTAACTGCCCTCGAGGTGGTGGTGGCGAGCTGCCTTTTTGAACCACTGCAGTCCATGTGGGGTAGGTACATTCTCAGTGCTGTTAGGAAGGGAGTTCCAGGATCTTGACCTCGCGACAGTGAAGGAACAGCGATAGAGTTCCAAGTCAGGATGGTGTGTGGCTTGGAGAGGAACTTGCATGGTGGTGTTCCCATGCATCCGATGCTCTAGCCCTTCTAGGTGGTAGAGGTCGCGGTTTTGGAAGGTGCTGTCTAAGGAGCCTTGGTGCATTGCTGCAGTGCATCTTGCAGATGGTACACGCTGCTGCCACTGTGCATCGGTGGTGGAGGGAGTGAATGTTTGTGGATGGGGTGCCAATCAAGCAGGCTGCTTTGTCCTGGATGGTACAAAAACAAGAAATGCTGGATTCACTCAGCAGGTCTGGCAGCATCTGTGGAAAGAGAAGCAGAGTTAACGTTTCGGGTCAGTGACCCTTCTTCGGACCCTTCCGAAGAAGGGTCACTGACCCGAAACGTTAACTCTGCTTCTCTTTCCACAGATGCTGCCAGACCTGCTGAGTGAATCCAGCATTTCTTGTTTTTGTTTCAGATTTCCAGCATCCGCAGTATTTTGCTTTTATTGTCCTGGATGGTGTTGAGCTTCTTGAATGTTTTTGGAGCTGCACCCATCCAGGCAAGTGGAGAGTATTCCATCACACTCCTGACTTGTGCCTTGTAGATGGTGGACAGGCTTTGGGGAGTCAGGAGGTGAGTTAGTCACCGCAGGATTCCTAGCCTCTGACCTGCTCTTGTCGCCATGGTATTTTTATGGCGACTCCAGTTCGGTTTCTGGTCAATGGTAACCCCCAGGGTGTTGATTGTGGGGGATTCCATGATAGTAATGCCAAAGAATGCCAAGGGTAGATGGCTAGAATCCCTCCTGTAGGAGATGCTCATTTCCAAGCATTTGTGTGGCATGAATGTTACTTGCCACTTATCAGCCCAAGGCTGAACGCTGTCCAGGACTTGCTGCATGCTGGCACAGACTGCTTCAGTATCTGAAGAGTTATGAATGAAACTGAAAACTGTAATCATTAGCAAACATCCCCACTTCTGGCTTTATGATTGACTGAAGGTCACTGAGGAACTCCTAGAGTTGAGATGATTGACCTCCAACAACCACTACCATCTTCCTTTGTACTAGGTACGACTCCAACCAGCGGAGTTTTCCCCAATTCCCATTGACTCCAGTTTTGCTAGGGTACCTTGATGCCATACTCGATCAAATGCTGCCTTGATGTCAACAGCAGTCACTCTCACCTCATGAGTTCAGCTCTTTTGATTCCCCCCCCACCCACAACAGACCCATTTCTGCCAACCTCAATTCCTCCTTTGCATTGCACACTATCCACTGGGGAGACTGGTTACCATGAGTGAGACACAGCGAACGAGCAATGTGAAGCAAAGCTGGCTGTGTTAATGATGGGTGTCAATAAAGGATAAGATAGGAGTAAGTGCCCTTTTGTGAACTGGGATGAAGCAAGATCAGTTTTGTAATGCAAGTGATGCTATAGATGTTTAATATTTTGATCCAGTTCCAGATAAACTGCACCAAAACATCAAATAACAGCCTTGGACTCAGAAGTCTGGTGCTTATTTACCAGGAGTTAAGTATTTGGTACAATGGGCACCGTTATTTGGTTGATGAATACTTATAAACTGTACCTTGCCACATATTCTAATGGGGGTTACCCTCACACATCCATCACTGACAAGTGTAACAAACACCATTTAATCACAGAAAAACACATACAGATGTTCAATTAAAATCAAGCCAAAGTCGCTGGCTATATTTGCACTAGCTCACATTGTTTGCTAAATCATAGCAGTTGCTATGGGAGACCTAGTCCACTCCCGTTTCCAGGAGCTAGTTGCCAGGCAACTCAATGAATACTCTGAAAATCAAACAATGCTATACCCTAAATCCTGCCTCTACTCCAACCAAATATCTATTAATATTACACCAATTATGCCAAATGTACTTGCGATTTCTTGATTCTTGCTCACTTTAACTGAAAAAAAAAGCTTCCAATCTCGCTACAAAAATTAAGCTGAGCATTTTTAGAACAACTTATCCTAAAAATTCAGATGTGCAAGTCGCAAACATACTCAATGTAAGGAAGCACGACTCCAAAATCAATTTGATCTATATGTTTTGTTAATAGGTACCACATACAAAAACCTGTGAGGGGCACACAGCACTCCCATAATAACCTATTTGTTGAGACTTGCTCAGAACCTGCACTTTACCAACACATTTGTTTAAAGTACGAACATATTGTATAACCTGGCAACCACAGTGTTTTAGTGCTTTCATAGGATAGAAGCATGGCTGGGGTGGGGAAAGAAAGAAAGAAAGAAAGAAAGAAAGTTAATAATTTTTAATTCCACTTTGTCAGAACAATGTCCTGACTGCATTGTCAACTACCCCCACAGAACTACAAACAGCTTAAAGTTTAGAAAAATTTGGCAAGGGCTGCCATAAAAATGTTTGAAGAAACTTACAAACATTCATGCTGAAAATACTATTTTATAAAGTATTATTTGGACTGATTTAAATATGGTAATTTAATACAATAGCCAATTATTGCAGAATGCACGACATGAGTATTAGATTTGCCTTCTGCTATTTTAATGGCAGATATGACCTGTGTAAAATTAAGAGGCTCCAACACCTGCTGCAATAGAGGAAATTAGACAGTAGTGTCAGCAAGGAAGCTACAATACACACGTGTTGGCCAAGTGCTCTAATACTGAGTGCAGTTCTCAATGGTCAGATTAAGGCTGGGGCTACTTCTGATGGTTATAAACATGAAAAACTCTAAATACAATTGCGCATTTCTCTGTAAACATAACTGATCCAAACTACACTATCAGTATAATCAGTGCCCCTGTATTAGAGGGACCAGCTGTTTTCCAGTTTCCAATCACTATCCTATCATCCCTGCTGGAAGGTACATGTTCACATAAAGCCATGGCTGCAGACATTGAGCAGGGACAGAATTGCGACGACCCCCATGGCTGAATGCCCTGCTGATAGCTAGAGATGGGAATTGGGAGCAAGAATAGGTAACGAATACTTTTACAGTGCTCCTTCAAAATGACGTATTACACTCCATTTACTGGACCTTCACGGGAAAAAGAAAGATGGAGATCAACAGATTATGAATCCTTGCCACTGGGTTGCCTATTTTACAGCTTCATATCACGCAGTAACAAGGGGCTGATATTAGTGACAAGCAACCTGCTCCAGAGTGCCAAGTAAACAGCAAGATCAGGACCCTGAAAGGTTCAACTTCAAACAAACTGAGCTTACCCCAAGCACCAGACGGCAGCATTAAACTGGAGACATATGTCAGGGACTAAACACACAAAGTTCACAACAAAGGAACCAACTTATTTTTTTAAGTTTTCAGAGCAGATTTTATTGGAAGCCTCTTTCCAGACTTCCACTAGAAGTACTAACACATGAAGGAGGCAACAATTTAAGCAACCTTAAATAGTCTGGATAATAGATAAATGCAATACTAACAGAGGGATAGGTTTATTGTATATTCTCAGTGAGAACCTTGGATAGCTTAAATTAAAATTCACCTTAAAAAGGTCATTGCAATCCATACTGCTGAAAGACAGCAGCATATTGGATGAATCAAACCTTATGTCACCAGCTCACTACATTGAGATGGTTTTATTTTAAAAATCTGCACCTTGGTACGTGTTATCAGTCTCCAGACAAAAGGTACAGGCCAAGGAGAGACATGTCCCACGTGTAGGACCGAGAGCAGAATCACTGAAAACTGGGGTGAGGTGACAAATGGTGCTTGAATTAGTGAATAAGTTTTAAAATACGCTATTGTCCAACTGTCAATAACTGAAAGATTAAGTGGTCAACTTGTCCAGTTCACAGTGAGGTTCAATCAGATTAAGAAAACAAGAAAAGGAATACTACTATGCAGAGAGGGGCAAAGAAAGAGAAAGTGGTAATCACCTTACTTGTTCAAAATCTAACACTGAATGGGTGGAATGTTATGGGGCTGGTTGCAGGCCCCAAGCAGAGTTGTGAAGGAACAGAAATTTTCTTTCGCTTTTGCATCACAAAAGCTAGTCCTGTTTAGCTGCATGTTAAATTATTAGAATTGAACTGGGCGGTAACCCACAGAAGCTCTCCAGAAACAAGTCAGAACATGTAACACATACTCTGTAGTACAGCAACTTTTTACAGTCACCAAATTAGGGGGTACAGAGAGATGACCACTTCAGTGCAATTAAAAAGAAATCATTCATTTATACATTGTACTTTGCTGCTTCACTAAAAGAGTATCGATTAGAACTACCATAGTTTAAGATATTGAAAGGGAACCAGCAAGACATTTCTCAAAGGGGAGAGACTGTTCTTTGTTTTCCTGTTCACTACATGGAGCAACCATTGGAAGCGGAGTGGGGAAAAGCTTGCTACAGGAGATATATAACATCCCATTCTTGTGCCAGCTGTGGCTCAGTTGGTAGCACTCTTGCCCAAGTCAGAAGGTTCCGTCCGTGTTCAAGTCCCATTCCAGGACTTGAGCACAAAAGTAAAGCACGACACTGTCGAAGCTGCTGTCTTTCGGATGAGGCGTTAAACTGAGGCCCCATCTGTCCTCTCAGGCAGATGTAAAAAGATCGCATGGCACTATTACAAAGAAGAGGGGTATTATCCCAGTGTCCTCGTCAATATTTATCCCTCAATCAATATCACAAAAAAAGATTTGCAATTAGCACATTGTTATTTGTAGGACCTTGTTGTGCGCAAACTGATTGCCACGTTTCCTACATTATGACAGTGAGCACCCTTCAAAAGTAGGCTTTAAAGCTTTTTTGAGACATCTGGTGGTCATGAAAGGTGCTATTTAAACGCAAGTCTTTCTTTTGATAGCTTGGATCAGTTGTCGGTGCAAAGAAATCTGTGGCATCTTTGTCATATTTATAAGTTCCATATATTATAGCCATCAAAACAACCAGCAAGAGCTCAATCAGACCTGAAGCAAAAAGCCTGTACACATCTCGTGTATCACAGCTTAAGAGCATCATATGCACATGATTTCAAAATGATGTCATCTTTGCTCTCGTATTGCATCACAGTCCATAAATATAATGAATGCGCAAGTTCACAATTCAAAAAGTGTTTATGTTGGTCTGTCTGGCAATTATGACTCAAAGTTATAGTTAATGAAAATTTCATTATTTGAATGAACAGTTATTTTGCACATTCAATTTTCTGGCATTTACAACAAAAAGCAGGGACAGCCCCATTGAGAAAACACAATAGAGGATCCCTCACAGGCTGCAGAGTTCATCCCTAAAAGACATAAAATTCACCAGCAGCACAGGTCTGAGCAAGTTAGGATGGACTCGTATGGCTCTGACTCCACCATCACAAAAACAAAAGCAGAGCAAGAATTTTCCAACACAACAGTGATGTGCAAGACTACAAATCATTCTCGACCATACCTTTAGTGCAAAAAGAAAACACAATTTTAACATTACTCTCAGTTGAGATGGCAAAACAGCACAACCTTCATTCATCAGGGACTTTACAAGGGACCAGATGATACACTGAACCTCTGGATACACGTGCATCCATTCTGAGTGAGCTTGAAGTCACCTTGGAAATGAAATTAAGCTTGAGAAGGATTTGAGGCACAAATATAGTTTACTGATAACTTCAACAATATTTGCAGCACTGTAGTTTCGGACTGAATGCACATTGGTTTATATAACGCGCACGACACAGCAGCCAAACTAAAAGGATTGTATTTTTGCAATCCATTGCATTGGCCACAACTGGAATATTGCGTCCAGTTCTGGCCACCATGCTTTGGGAGGGATGTGAGAAGGAGAATTGCCAGAATGGTTCCAGGGATGAGGGATTGGAGTTGCAATGTTAGGTTGGAGAAGCTGAGGTTGTTCTCCTGGAAGCAAAGGAGATGGAGGAGAGATTTGATAGAGATGTACAAGATTACAACAGATTTAGATAAGGTAGACAAAGAAAAACTGTCCCCATCAGCTGATGGTACAAGGCCTAGGGGTACACAGATTGAAGGTTTGGGCAAAAAAATGCAGGGGGCACGAACTTTTTTTCCTTCCCACAGAGGGTGGTAATGACCTGGAACTAACTGTTTACAAGGGTGGCGGAAGCGGAGACGTTGAATGATTTCCAAAGGAAACTGGATGGGCACTTGAGGGAAATAAACTTGCAGGGCTACTGGGGATAGAGTGGGAGAATGGGACTGACTGGGTGGCTCTACAGAGTGCGGCATGGACTTGATGGGCCGAATGGCCACCTTCTGTGCTGTAAAATGACTGACTCAATATCACAGAATCACAGCATTGTTACATGAGGCCATTTGGCCCATCATGTCTCCGCCAGCTCTCCAAAAGGGCATTTACCTACTGCCACTCCCCGGCATTCTCACCGTGACCCTGCACATGTTTCCTTTTCAGATAATAATCCAATTCCCTCTTGAATGCCTTGATTGAATCTGCCTCCACCACACTCTCAGGTAGCACACTGCAGATCCTAACCACTCTCTGCCTGAAAAAGTTTTTCCTCATATCGGTATTGCTTTTTTTGCCCATTACTTGAAATCTGTGCCCTCTTGTTCTTGATCCCTCCACCAATTTGCACAGTTTCCCCCCCATCTACCAAATCCAGATCCTTCATGATTTTGAATACCTCTATCAAATCTCCTCTCAACCTTCTCTTCTCCAAAGATAACAGTCCCAACTTCTCCAATCTATCCATGTAACTGAAGTTCTTCGTCCCTGGAAACATTCTCGTGAACCTTTTCTGCAACTTCTCCAATGCCTTCAAATCTTTCCTAAAGTGTGGCGCCCCGAACTGGCCACAATTCTCCATTTGAGGCCGAACCAGTGTTTCATACAAATTTAACATAACTTCTTTGCTTTTGTACTCTATGCCCCTATTCATAAAGCCTAGGATGCTGTACGGTCTATTAACTGCTCTCTCAAACAGACCTGCTACCTTCACTGAATTGTGCACATATACACCCAGGTCCCACTGCTCCTGCACCTTTAGAATTATAATTTAGAAAATGTTATTTTGTCTCAGTGTTGTACTTACCAAATTTAATCACTACACACTTCTCTCCAATAAATTTCATCTGCCACCTGTCTGGCAATTCCACTAACCTGTCTCTGTCCTTATGAAGTTCTGCACTATCCCCCTCACAGTTCACAATGTTGCCAAGTTTTGTATCATCTGCAAATTTTGAAATTGTGCCCTGTACACCGAGGTCTTGGTCATTTATATTTATCAAGAACAGGAAGGGTCCTACAGCGACCCTTGGGGAACCCCACTTGAAACCTTCCTCCAGTTTGAAAAACATCCATTAACCACTATTCCCTGTTTCTTGTCACTCAGCCAATTTCCTACCCATGTTGCTACTATCCCTTTTATTCCATGAACTCACTTTGCTCACAAGTTTGTGTGCCACTTTATTAATTGCTTTTTTGAAGTCCATGTACACCACAATGGCATTGCCCTAACCAACCTTATCTGATAGCTCATTCTTCATATTGTATTATTGTTCTACCTCTCATGTGATTGCCACGGTGTGGATTGTGGGCATTGTTACGTTCATTTTTATACATTTGTTAGATTATTCAGGCAGCATTGAGAGTGTTGTCTATCCATGAGGAGTGATATTCAGCACACTCCATAAAGTGATTCATTAAGTGAAGCACTTCAGATATTTTGGACAGTTTGCATTTATATAGCACCTTTCACATCTTCAGGACATCAAATCAATAACTTACTTCTGAAGTGTAGTCTCTGGTCAATTTGTGGGGAAACACCACAGGTAATTTGCATACAGGCCTTGGTTAACTCCTTCAGTACTACATTGGAGTATCAGCCTAGACTATGGGTTCAAATCATGAGAGCACTTGAACCAACAACCTTCCAGCTAAATGGAAAGGATTCTTCCAACTGAGCCAAGACAGATACCTTGCCACACCATTGAAAACCATGGCTTCAGCCATCTCGATCCTAAGCTCTCGAATTCCTTCCCTCAACTTTGCCTCGCCCTCTTTCCCTTAAGTCTCTCCTTAAATCTAACTCTTTGACCAAGCTTTCGGCAACCTGCCCAAATGTCTCCTTTGATTTGGTGTCAATTTTCGTCTTATTACACACCTGTCAAGCACCTCGAGACATTTACCATAAATGCAATTTGTATCTGTTGTTTCAGAGAGGGGGACACAAGACAAGATGGAGAAAGATGAGAGAAAAGGGGAGATGAAATGCTGTTTAAAAGACATCAGCACGATGTGATGTATTATAAAAAAAGATTTATTTTTGCATGTCAAGGCTTTCGTTCACTTTCTGGGTTAAAATACTGCAACAAAAACAAGGGTTTCCATTTTGCTTCAAAGGGAAAGTTGGACATTGTTACAGCAGGTCAATAGTTACTAAGATTGGACTGTGTTAAATTTTTCATTAAGTGCAACTGGTCCCATAGCAAAGCTAAATCATAGATGGACTGACCCATCTAGGATCAAACTAAGGCTCTATTCCCTGGAATTTAGAAGCTTAAGGGATGATGATCTGACTTAAGTTTAAGATAAGAGGAACAAATAGAGTAGACAGAGAAAAACTATTTTGGCTGGCAGAGGAAGTCTAGGACTGGAGATTAGAGCCAGACCTTTCGGGAGTCAATTGAGGAAACACTCCTACGCACAAAGGGTGGTTGAAGTTCGGAACTCTTTTCTGTTAACGGCACTTGATGCTAAGTCAATTGTTAATTTTAAATGAGACTGATAACATTGGTTAACAAAAATCTAAGGCATATAGGACAAAGGGTGGCACAGTGGCTAGCACCGCAGCCTCACAGCTCCAGCAACCTGGGTTCAGTTCTGGGTACAACCTGTGCGGAGTTTGCAAGTTCTCCATATGACCACGTGGGTTTCCGCCGGGTGCTCCGATTTCCTCCCACAGCCAAAGACCTGCAGGTTGATAGGTAAATTGGCCATTGTAAATTGACACTGTATAGGTAGGTGGTAGGAGAATTGAGGGGTGGTAGAGAATATGGGATTAATGTAGGATTAGTATAAATGGGTGGTTGATGGTCAGCACAGACTCGGTGGGCTGAAGGGCCTGTTTCAGTGCTGTATCTCTCCATGACTCTAAAGCTAAATGTATGGATTTAGGTCACAGATCAGCCATGATCTCTCATCAAACAGCAGAACAGGCTCGAGGGGTGGATTGGCCTAATAATGTTTGTGTGTCCATGACCCACACATATGAGATTAGGGATAACAGCCCTGGAAAACTAATTTACATTCTCCAATTTCTACATGGTCAAACATTTGCTCAGGAAATGCCCAAGCTTTTTTTTGTAGGCTGTGCACCATGGAGCTTCATGGACCCCCCCTATATAAAATCTTTAAAAGCAACACCCATTAACTTGCATGTATCTCAAGTTGCTGATAGTAACTTGCTCTCATTGTTCTGAACTAGCAATTACCGACAAGAGGCAACAGTGCCAAGAACAGCCCTTTCCTACTCTTAAGCCCACAAGATTAAAATAGAAAAAGGCAACAAACCAGCGCAAAAAGAAGAGAGCTCCTGGGCTTTGAAGGCCCGATTGCCACCCTTTGGGAGCCACTTATGACCCCAAGGCTGTAGGTTGAACACACCAGATTTGTGGAAGACCAAAAGAACACAAGTTTAAAGCCAGTGTCAACGATACCCTGCAAAATCCTATATCAGGATGGCATTGCCTCCATCTCTATAGTCATGTTTCTTCCAACCCAAACTCCCACTAAATCTCAGTCTCATACCCTTCAATGTTCGCCATGACAACAGCTACCTCTTTAAACCATAACCCAGAGGGCTGCAGGCCTGAGCACTTCACCTGTCCCAAGGTTCCCAAGATCATGATGCCAATGATCAGCCAATTTGGTTAATTTCATGTGAAATTATAAAGTTGAGTACACTGGGTACAGCGAAGACAATGTGCCTCAATAACATCCTGGCTGTAGAGCTGAAGACTTGCACACCAGAACTAGCCAAGTTATTACACTACAATAACCCAGCATCTCCCAGAAGGTGTTGAAAATTCCCCAGCTGTGTTCCTGTCTGACAAACCCAACCAAGCCAATTACTAACCAGTCAGTCCCCTTCCAATCATCAGAGTGATGGAAGTAATCAATAGTGCCATCGAGCAACACTTGAATTCCTTGCTCGTAGATGCTCAGTTCATGCTTCGACTGAACCACACTTCACCAGACTTCATGTAAACTTTGATCCAGGTAACTGCTTACAACAGCAGCTGCTCTCAGCGTCAAGGCAACATTGGACTAAGTAAGAGTACGAAGGAGCCCAGAAAATCAAGATCAGGGTCAATGGGAAAACCCTCGAATGGGAAAAGTGTCATAGCCATAACTATCCTGTGTGTTGGGTATCAAAGGCCAATCATCGCAGGCATAGGGCATGCTATGGAAGTTCCTCAGGATGGCATCCTTCAATCATCTTCAACTGCTTCAATGACCTTTTCTCCACCTAACAGGGGTCAGCTCCAGTCACAGCTCTTCCAATTATGAAGCAGCACATGCCAGCCTACAGCAGGATCTGGACAAAACCCAGTCTTGATTTGATAAGTTGCAGGTAACATCGCCACTCAAGTACAAGGTAATGACGATCTTAAGCAAGGAGGCCAGGCAGTCTCCTTTGACCTTTACCTGTGCTCCATTCCCCGAGTTCCTCCATCATCTACACCCTGGGGGGTGGTTGGGGGGGGGGGGGGGGGGGGCACCACTGACCAGAAACTTAGTTAAACCAAATATATCCACACCTCAGCTACAAGAGTAGGGCTGAAGCTGGGTGCCCCACCACAAACACTTCCAAGCCTCTCCACTGAGCACAAGGCTCAAATTCATCTGTTAACCTGCTCTTACCCCACAGCCCTGCAAATTTTTCCCCTTCAATTATATATCAAATCCCCTTTTCAAATTTCATGCAAAAAAAGGTTTCATGTTGCTTCTGGTTCTTTTGCCAATCATCTTAAATCTGTGTCTTTTGGTTACCAACCCTTCTGCCACTGGAAACAGTTCCACCTTATTGACTCTATTAAAACCTTTCATGATTTGGAACACCTCTATCATATCTTCCCCTAATCTTCTCTGCTCCAAAGAAATTAACCTCAGCTTCTCTCCACGTAACGGAAGTCCAACATCCTCGTTACCATTCTAGTAAATCTCTTAAGCAGCCTCTCTAGGCCCTCAACATCATTTCTAAAATGTAGTGCCCAGAATTAAAACTTAACAAGAATTTACACACTAGTGTGAGCAGCTCTGCTTGCATTGGCAGAGAATGATAATGGAACCAGGCCAACTGGAGTTGTTTTCACAATGATTGGAGTTATACTGTAGCCCTTGTAAAGCTCACATTGAATTTAAGAGGATCAGTAAACTTGATGCAATCAGTTGCATCCAGAAGAACCTGCAGAGTGGAGAGGAATAAATGAGAACTGGCGTGGGCCCTGAACTCAGCTACTTAAGAACGTGGATTTTACTTGCTTGTTACCTGAAAATCACTTGCCCACTGACAATGTATGGTTTTCATTCATGTTTTTATGGTTTTGCACTGTAAAAATAATAAAAAGGTGACTGCAGCTATACACTGAAATAGCACCTCCTGCCCACCCCGAACAAAACTTTGTTAGTTGTGTTCGAAAATATGTTGTAATTATTCAAATGAAAAGACAATTAGGCATTGGACCAAAAAAACTACCATTTCTGGCATCTCCACATTGCTTGCAAGGCAAAAAATAGGCTACACAAGACAGCAGTCACTTGAAATTTAAAGCTTGTGCAGAACTTCAGCACGAGTCGTAGTGGGACGACCTGTGGGAGTCTTACAACAGATACGAAATTCTAAAATGACTGGCTATGCAAATCAGCACATACATGGATCAAATAGGATAAGGCGGTAGATTTGGACTTAACCAAAGCGGTCAAGGCTAGCTTCAAGTAATAATTATAAAATTTGAAGAGTTAACCACACAACATATAAGCGCAGTGGTTAGCACCGCAGCCTCACAGCTCCAGCGACCCGGGTTCAATTCTGGGTACTGCCTGTGTGGAGTTTGCAAGTTCTCCCTGTGTCTGTATGGGTTTTCGCTGGGTACTCCGGTTTCCTCCCACCACCAAAGACTTGCAAGTTGATAGGTAAATTGGTCATTATAAATTGCCCCTAGTATAGGTAGGTGGTAGGGGAATATAAGGACAGGTGGGGATGTGGTAGGAATATGGGATTAGTATAAATGGGTGGTTGATGGTCGGCACAGACTCGGTGGGCCGAAGGGCCTGTTTCAGTGCTGTATCTCTAAGTAAATAAATAACAAACAACATTATACCATTTTCTACAATCAGAACAGTGCAAATGTGAACAGCAAATGAGTCAGTACAAATTTGTAACAAAACAGCATGTAGGGTATTAACAGAGCCCAACTCTTCCTGGTAGCAAAATTACCCAAAGGAACACCAATCAGGTGTAACCAAGCTCCACTAAAAAGAATTATTTCATTACAAAAATACAAAACAAATGGGTGTTAGTGAACACTCAAGGCTAAACTGTACAGAAGAAAAATCAGCAGAACTTGACTCTATGGAGTATTGCTGTATAAAGAACAAAGAACAGTACAGCACAGGAACAGGCCATTTGGCCCTCCAAGCCTGCGCCGATCTTGATGCCTGCCTAAACCAAAACCTTCTGCACTTCCGGGGACCTATCCCTCTATTCCCATCCTATTCATGTATTTGTCAAGATGCCTCTTAAACGTCGCTATCGTACCTGCTTCCACCACCTCCCCTGGCAGCAAGTTCCAGGTACTCACCACCCTCTGTGTAAAGAACTTACCTCGCACACCCCTTCTAAACTTTGCCCTTCGCACCTTAAACCCATGTACCCTAGTAACTGACTCTTCCACCCTGGGGAAAAGCTTCTGACTATCCACTCTGTCCATGCCACTCATAACTTTGTAAACCTCTATCATGTCGCCTCTCCACCTCCGTCGTTCCAGTGAAAACAATCAGAGTTTACCCAACCTCTCCTCATAGCTAATGCCCTCCAGACCAGACAACATCCTGGTAAACCTCTTCGGTACCCTCTCCAAAGCCTCCACGTCCTTCTGGTAGTGTGGCGACCAGAATTGCACGCAATATTCTAAGTGTGGTCTAACTAAAGTTCTGTACAGCTGCAGCATGACTTGCCAATTTTTATACTCTATGCCCCGACCCATGAAGGCAAGCATGCCGTATGCCTTCTTGACTACCTTACCCACCTGCGTTGCCGCTTTCAGTGACTTGTGGACCTGTACGCCCAGATCTCTCTGCCTGTCAATACTCCTAAGGATTCTGCCATTTACTGTATACCTCCCACCTGCATTAGACCTTCCAAAATGCATTACCTCACATTTGTCCGGATTAAAATCCATCTGCCATTTCTCCGCCCAATTCTCCAACCAATCCATATCCTGCTGTATCCTCTGACAATCCTCATCACTATCCGCAACTCCACCAACCTTTGTCGTCCGCAAACTTACTAATCTGACCAGCTATATTTTCCTCCAAATCATTTATATATGCTACAAACAGCAAAAGTCCCAGCACTGATCCCTGCGGAACACCACTAGTCACAGCCCTCCATTCAGAAAAGCACCCTTCCACTGCTACCCTCTGTCTTCTATGAGGGAGCCAGTTCTGTATCCATCTTGTCAGTTCTGAATCGGTTCATCACATCGTAGTGCAGTGGTTTGTTTATGTGCAATAAATTTAAAAGACTTTTTTGAAGTTAGGTGAAAGTTCCATTTATTTTGGAATGCAGTATATGGATTTTCAGAAGCCATTCAAGGTGTTGCACAAGAGGCTTGTTAGAAAGCTTCAGTCATATGGTACAAGAGGAAATATAGCAGCATGGCTAACAGGCAGAAAGCAAAGGTAACTTGACAGTTGCTTGGATTAGAGGGAGATTGCAAGTGGTGGACAGCAAGAGCAAATGCTGGGTCCACTTGGTTCTCGGTAAATAGATAAGTTGGATTTCGGTAAAGGAAACACAATTGCAAGATTGCTCATGACAGAAGTAGGTTTGCCAATGAGCTAGAGTGCAAAGTAAAAAGAAAAACATGGATCTCATCGAAAAATTGCATAACCAGCAGTACCACACTCCCTCTGTTGTGCACTGAAGCATCAGCCTAAATTGTGCACTTTAGTCTTGGTGTGGGGCTCAGACTTCTCACTCAGAAGCAAGAATGTTAGCACTGAACCACAGCTGGCACTTGTGAAAGACCAGATAGAAATGGACAGACAGGTGGCAGATGCAATTTCAAGTGGAGAATTGTAGTGATACATCTCAGGAGACAAACTGTGGAATAAGAACAATCACTGAGTCAAAAGACATGAAGGAATTAGGATACCGTGAAGTTCCAGCACATAATTGATTGAAAGAGCACAGGTAGATAAAGATATCAAAATAAATTAAATGTTTTACATATAATAAATAGGGGTAGAGAGCACAAGACTAAAGTAAGGTTTTATTAAAAATTCTTTCACGAGAAAGAACGTGGCCGTTACTGGCAAGGTCAGCAGCTCTTGCCTATCCCCAATTGCCCTCGAGATGGTGGCTGTTAGCCGCCTTTTTGAAATGCGGCAGTCTGTTTGGACGATAGCTTTATCTAGCAGTTTTTGAAACAACGAAGTGGCTTGGTAGGCCATTGCAGAGGCCAGTTAAGTGTCAACCATATTGATGTGGGTCTGAATCACATGTAGGCCAGACTGGGTAAGGACAATAAGTTTTCTTCCCTAGCAGGACATTAGTGATCCTGTTGGGCTTTTATGACAACCCAGTAGTTCCATTAAATCATTAATGATACCATCTTTTGATTGCAGATTTATTTAATTTATTGAATTTAAATTTCCCAGTTGCCGTGGTGAGATTTGAACTCTTGTCTCCAGGCCTCTGAATTACCAGATTAGTAACATAACCACTATGTTCCCATACCCATAATGTGTACAGAAAATATTAGTCAGGTCACAGAGTATTGTGCGCAGTGTTGAAGCCATGGAAAGGGTACAGTGCTGATTCAAATACAGTGCAGACCCATTCAACCAGGAAAGAAACGCTCATCAGTCTGGGCAGAATTTAAATTATTTCCCAAGGCAGGAGGCACTCATGTCTACCCTACACTGGCACCCTCTTATTTTTAGCTGACAGATTATCAGTGGAATCCCAATGACAGTGAGCAATGTAAATAAATTGGAGCAAATAACTGAACTTATTGTTGCACTACGGCAATGATGCAGGCTTCAGGGTCACTCTACTCCGTTCCCAATCTGAGCTACATCAAGTCCTGCAGTGTCCCAGATGGGAAAGGGGTAAGGGAGGGGGGGGGGGGGGGGGGGGCGGGAGAAAGAGCCATACAGCAGGTGGTCAGGTCACATAGCTACTTGGATTGTCAGCTATGTGCCAACTCTCTCTACCACACAGATATCAGATAGTGAAAATAAAGGATAACATTGTAGAAACTAAGGGAGAACTTACTCAAAGATATTTCCAATATTGCTAAACCAATAA
The DNA here is from genome assembly GCF_036365525.1 of Heterodontus francisci. Taxonomy (NCBI): domain Eukaryota; kingdom Metazoa; phylum Chordata; class Chondrichthyes; order Heterodontiformes; family Heterodontidae; genus Heterodontus; species Heterodontus francisci. The sequence goes on along the minus strand of NC_090406.1, from coordinate 50,743,527 downwards.
AAGCAAACATCTAATTTAGATAACCATTAATCTTTTTTTATATTATACTGGTGTAAATTTTTAAACAAAGGACAAGATACACACTCATTCCAACATATCAAACCTTTAGGTCCCAGGTTATCACAGTTTAAGTTCAAAATTATTTTACTAGCTGGCAAGACAAAACATTCAAGAATAAAACCCTTGCAGACTCATTAAAAGGAAACGCTGTACACAGCTAGTCAATCTCAAACTTGAATTGCACATATGAAAATTTGGTTGGAGTTTCAAGTTGTTGGCTACTTGGAGCACTGGGAGTTCAGATTATAATTATATCTGGCATTCTGAATTCATATCCTTGGTGGCAAATGGAAATGTCTTTCAATAACTGGAGTCAACAACTAAGGTACATTAATGGAATATGAATGCATACGAATAGTTTCAGCTTGAAATGATTAAATCAAAAGGTTCAAGAAACCGACTGCTCACATGTGCCAAGACTCCGTGTGAACCCAGTCATCAACATTCAACAGATAATTGTGCTTAGACCCCAGGGAGACTCGTGAATGACTGGTCGCCCAGTGCACCAGCATGCTTCCACATTATGGAGGGTTTATGGGCTTTAAACTTCCTTCAATACTCATTTTAACTGTTCAGCAACAGGCTGGCACACAAACTCAACATTCAGCTAGCATTTCTTTCTTGCAATTTGAAATGATCTATACAGTTTCTTGTCATGGTTATGCACCAGAGTTTAGGTTTTGACAGACAAATTACACGAGATGTTTCATTAACAGATTTGTGCAACTATATCAATCCCACCTTTTGGCTTTTAGATCAAGAACAAAAGCATGCATGCTGCTCCCATTACTGCAATTCTCAGGTTTGGCCCCACCAAAGGCAAGCACTGGCTACAGCCTGTGGCTTCACTCAGTGCTTAAAGATTCAAAAAGGCACTCAAGATGTGGTTTTAAGTATCCAGGCATTTTTGGTCCAACCTTCTCTGGCAATTTTAACAGAGAAAGAGAGCTCCTTGGGTAAAGACAGTGAAGTATTAGATCACAGGACCGGTACAAACTATCTAAAGTTAATAGGAGCTGCGAGATTGTGTTTGTCACCAGTCCATGATTTTTGCCAGAAGCTGATAAACATTTGTACAAAACTAAATAATTTGTAGGATCTCTAAAAAATCTCAGCACAACTGCAAAGCTGATACGAAGGAATGCCCATCCAGTTTAACTAGATAATGAATCGTCTTACGTATACTGTTCGGCAATGAAATGCTAAGCAAGCTCATCAAGTACCTGGCAATAAAATATCACAGCCAAATACAATTATTCTTCCTGCTCTTTAATCTTGAATCAAGCTTTTGTGTTTTCACATTTGAAGAGAAGAAATCTTACTTTGTCATAGAAACCACTCACCAGTCAGATTGCAGAACCTGAGATCATCCATTCGACCATGGCAACTGTTTTGAAACTGACAAATAAGATTTTTAAACAGCATTTTGGGCTTTGCATGACAAGAACCCATAATTTCACAAAAAAATCTCAAATTGGTGGCCTTGGCCTCAACCAACCCCATTCAAGAATTCCAACAAATGTGACCCTAGAATCCACTATTCCTGCTGCACATCCATTCAACCCAAATTCCAGAATTTGTCACAGGGACCATATTCCATACCATCTTGGAAAAGCAATCACTATTCAACCACAAAATATTTCAGAGCCACCTGACCCATTCCATTCAATGCACGTTACACATTAAAAAACACAAACTACCCATAAACTTCACTATTTCCTCTGCAATCCCAATCCAAACACTGTTAGCAGCTGCACATCCAAAACCCTAACATTGCGCACCACTCTGAAAGCGCACAGCATCACTGGGCCGACGACAGACATGTGCAGCAAGGGTTAGGGTTAGGGTCCATTTACAAAATAATTAACATGAGGTTAGCACTGCAGCCTTTCAAGTACTTCGATCAGCACGGCATTTCCCAATTTAACATTTGGGCGTGCAGCATCTCAAACAGAAAGCATCTAATTCTCAGTAAAGGTCAAACAGGCTGAAGCTCTTTTGGCTGGTAAAATAGAAAAGTCACTGCTCAATACAAATATCTTTCAACAAACAATTTCTAAACAATGGTTAAATATTTAATTTGTTCCCCAAATCCCTAAATTCAGGGAAGGTCCGTTAGATTGGAAAATAGCAAACGTAATTCCTTTATTCAAAAAAGGGAGACAGAAAGCAGGAAACTACAGGCCAATTAACTTAACATCTGTCTTAGGGAAAATGTTAGAAGCCATTAATAAAGATGTTATAACATGGCATTTAGAAAAATTCAAGGTAATCAGGCAGAGTCAACTGGTTTTGTGAAAGGGAAACCATGTTTAACCCATTGATTGGAGTTCTTTGAGTGTTACATGTGCTGTGGATAAAGGGGAACCAGTGGATGTATTGTACTTGGATTTCCAGAAGGCATTTGATAAGGTGCCACATCAAAGGTTATGGCAGAAAATAAAAGTTCATTGCGTGAGGGGTAACATATTGGCATGGATAGAAGATTGTCAGATAGATAGAGAGTCGGCATAAATGGCTCATTTTCTGGTTGGCAAGATATAACAAGTGGTGTGCCACAGGGATCTGTGCCGGGGCCTCAACTTTTTACAATTTCTATAAATGACTTGGATGAAGGGACCAAAGGTATGGTTGCTAAAGTTGCTGATGACCCAAAGATAGGTAGGAAAGTAAGTTGTGAAGAGGACATAAGGAGGCTACAAAGGGATATAGATAGGTTAAGTGAGTGGGCAAAGACCTGGCAAAGGGAGTATAATGTGGGAGAGTGTGAAACTGTCCACTTTGGCAGGAAGAATAAAAAAAGCATATTTTCTAAATGGTGAGAGATTGCAGAGCTCTGAGATGCAAAGGGATCTGGGGGCCCTAGTGCATGAAACGCAAAAGGTTAGTATGCAGGTACAGCACGTAATTAGGAAAGCTAATAGAATGTTATTGTTTATCACGAGCTGAATTGAATACAAAAGTAGGGAGATTATGCTTCAGCTATACAGGGCATTGGTGAAACCACATCTGGAGTACAGTGTACAGTACTGGTCTCCTTATTTCAAGAAGGATGTAAATGCATTGGAGGTAGTGCAGAGAAGGTTTACTAGACTAATAGCTGGAATAGGCGGGCTGTCTTATGAGGAAAGATTGGACTGGCTAGGCTTGTATCCACTGGAATTTAGAAGAGTAAGAGGCGACTTGATGGAAACATGCAAAATCCTGAGGGGTCGTGACAGGGTGGATGTGGAATGGATGTTTCCCCTTGTGGGAGAATCTAGAACTAGGGGTCACCATTTAAAAATAAGCATCACCCATTCAAGACAGAAATGAAGAGAAATTTTTTCTCTCTGAGGGTCTTGAGTCTTAGGAATTCTCTTCCTCAAAAGGCCGTGGAAGCAAAGTCTTAACATTTTTAAGGCAGAGGTAGATAGATTCTTGATAAGCAACGGGGTGGAAGGTTATTGGGGGTAGGTGGAAATGTGAAACTTATTGAATGGCGGAGCAGGCTCGAAGGGCCGAGTGGCCTACACCTGCTCCTAATCCGTATGTTCATCTGTACGTAATTTCGTATCACTAAATAGAGTTGATTTTCTGTATTACAGCTGTATAATATTCCTCGCCTCAATACGCGCATTCTCTGACAACTTGATAATGTCCTGGCAAATTCACTAGTTTTATGTGAAAGTTTTCATAGTAATTGTTGGAATTTATATAAAGTGTAAAGAAAACAATTCTCCATTAAACACAAAGGGAGAAGCGAGGTAAATTGATTAGGCTGTACAGATAACAAAAGCTGAACAGGTTCCAGAGAAACCTCAGAACAAATGCGGTCAGTCTCTAATAAGTTACCTCGGGAGTTATTTAAACCACTTCCTCATATAACACTTGCAAGGAGAAGTAACTATCCACGAATCACCCACCAGAGATAGACACGGGTGTGTGTGCCTAAACCTATAATAAAATAAGTCTAAATATCCCTAGAAGGAACTTCAGTTGTTCCAAATGTCACTTCATCAACCAAGTAAAAAGCAGCCACCCTTCTCAGTCTCTTTTAGACAACAACTTACATTGCCTGGTGTTGGACATGGTCAGAGGGACAATACACCCTGCCCAGGTGGTCCACTACACAGTTGCTATGCTGGAAAAGGGAGAGTCGCCTCTGACTTCCCCGCCGCCCCACGCAAGGCGAATCCACCGCACACCATTAACCCTGCTCTTATTAACGGGGTGATGCTGGGCCCAGGCTCAAACCGCTCTCGCAGACAAGCGGGGTCACTTGATGGGGCGGTGGGCAGCTTGGCGGAGCCCCACTCTGAATCCATCCCCGGGTGTTGAAAGGAAAAGCGGTAACAGGCTAACCCGCCCATCCGCGACCTCTCACTCCGGGAACGGGGATAGCGGGCGGGAAGCTAAGAGCGGACAGCAGGCCTCAGGCCCAACACCGAACCCCCACCCCACCCCACAGGGCCCGAGAGCCGCGCACCTGATGAACTCTCTCTGACACAACCCGCCATTTTGCGGCGGACGCGGTAAACAGAGCACGGGGCTGCACATGGCTCCCCGAGGACGCGGAGACCCTGTCCCGCTCCCCGAGTCCCCGTACGCGGAAGCGCGGGCGCACGGAACCCGGGAGGCGGCCCAGGCCTCACGCTAACTGCGAAGCGGTGCTCACCTTGCTGCGGGCCCGAGCTGTTGGTGGGTAACAGTCTCCACGGCTACCGTGACTATGGCGTTTATTCTCAAGGCAACAGTTGCTACCAATCTCCGCGCGCGTCATCGGTTACACGGCGACCCCGCCTACGCACAACAACGGTACACCCCATTGGCCGTACGTAAGCGTCACCCACAGTTCCCTGCCTCTCTTTCGCTCATCGAACCATCAATCAATGAAACGTCAAAGCTTCCGGTAACAGGTGCGCACACTTATAGAAGCTGATTGGCTAGACTGAACCGTCACTGTCTTAGTAACGGATCGCTATTGGACAGAATATATGTCACTCAGGTTTGCCTATATTAGAATTTCCGGTTGGTGATGTGGTGGGAATGCCGGAAGGCAATTTAACTGTAACTGTTTATGTCTGTTTGTTAACATTCTAAACATATCATACTATTGTATACCTTGCCTCTATTGTCCTGTTGACACAACCTTAGTCCATTATAAATTCTTGTGTTTATCACTCATTCTCCTGATATGGGTATTATTGGCAAGGCTGATATTTACTGCCCATCTTAACGAGTTTAATTCAAGCCCAAGGAGGAAGGAATAGGGGTAAGTGAAGAATGAAGTAGGGGAAGTGGAACAAAAACAAGAAATGCTGGATTCACTCAGCAGGTCTGGCAGCATCTGTGGAAAGAGAAGCAGAGTTAACGTTTCGGGTCAGTGACCCTTCTTCGGAACTGACAAATATTAGAAAAGTCACAGATTATAAACAAGTGAGGTGGGGGTTGGGCAAGAGATAACAAAGGAGAAGGTGCAGATTGGACCAGGCCACATAGCTGACCAAAAGGTCACGGAGAAAAGGCAAACAATATGTTAATGGTGTGCTGAAAGACAAAGCATTAGTACAGATTAGGTGTGAATACACTGAATATTGAACAGCAGCAAGTGCAAACCTGAAAATTTTGCTTTTATTTTAGGGGAAGTGGAATGTCTTTCAGTGGGAGAACCTCTGGGTAATAGTGATCAATATAGAAATTACGCAAAGGGATAAAGGAAATACCCAGCTGAGGACAGCCAATTTCAGTCACTTGAGAAGAGATTAACTCCAAGTGAACCTGAAATGTTTACACTGTTTTTCTCTCTACAGATGCTGCCTGAACTGCTGAATATTTCCAGCATTTTCTGTTTTGACCACAAGTGGACTGGAAACATAAAATGTAGAAACCAATAAATGAGCAATGGCAGGCCATCAAGGTGGATATTGTTAGTGTACAAACCAAGCATATTCCCATATGCAGGAGAGATACTGCATTCAAAGCTAGTGCCCCTGGAAGACAAATGACTGAGAGATTAAAATGAATTGAAAAGATTTATGACTAATGTCAGGTACAGAAACATAGAAAATAGAAGCAGGAGTAGGCCATTCGGCCCTTCGAGCCTGCTCCGCCATTCATTATGATCATAGCTGATCATCCAACTCAGTAACCTGTTCCTGCTTTCGTCCCATACCCTTTGATCCCTTTAAACCCAAGAGCTATATCTAACTCTTTTTTTGACAACATACAATGTTTTGGCCTCAACTGCTTTCTGTGGTAGCGAATTCCACAGGCTCACCACACTCTGGGTGAAGATATTTCTCCTCATCTCAGTCCTGAAAGGTTTACCCTATGTCCTTAGACTACGTCCCCTGGTCTGGACTCCCCCACCCTCGGGAACATCCTTCCTGCATCTACCCTGTCAAGTCCTGTTAGAATGTTATACATTTCTATGAGATCCCCCCTCACTCTTCTGAACTCCAGTGAATATAATCCTAATTGACTCAATCTCTCCTCATACGTCAGTCCCGCCATCCCAGGAATCAGTCTGGTAAACCTTTGCTGCACTCCCTCTGCAGCAAGAACATCCATCCTCATAAGGAGACCAAAACTGCACACAATATTCCAGGTGTGGCCTCATCAAGGCCCTGTATAATTGCAGCAAGACATCCCTGCTCCTGTACACGAATCCTCTCACTATGAAGGCCAACATACCATTTGCCTTTTTTACCACCTGTTGGACCTGCATGCTTACCTTCAGTGACTGGTGTACGAGAACACCCAGGTCTCACTGCATATTCCCCTCTCTCAGTTTATAGCTGTTCAGATAATAATCTGCTTTCCTGTTTTTGCTACCAAAGCAGATAACCTCACATTTATCCACATTATACTGCATCTGCCATGCATTTGCCCACTCACTCAACTTGTCTAAATCACCCTGAAGCCTCTCTGCATCCTCCTCACAACTCACCCTCCCACCCAGGTTTGTGTCATCTGCAAATTTGGAGATATTACATTTAGTTCCCTCATCTAAATCATTAATATATATAGTGAATAGCTGGGGTCCCAGCACGGATCCCTGCGGTACCCCACTGGTCACTGCCTACCATTCGGAAAAAGACTCATTTATCCCTACTCTTTGTTTCTGTCTGCCAACCAATTTTCTATCCATCACAATACACTGCCCCAATCCCATGCCCTTTAATTTACCAAGTTAATCTCTTATGTGGGACTTTGTCAAAAGCCTTCTGAAAGTCCAAATGAACCACATCCACTGGCTCCCCCTCATCAACTCTACTAGTTACATCCTCGAAGAATTCTAGTAGATTTGTCCAGCATGATTGCCCTTTCGTAAATCCATGCTGACTCTGTCCGATTCTACCACTGTTCTCTAAGTGCTCTGCTATAAAATCTTTGATATTGGACTCTAGAATTTTCCCCACTACCGACGTCAGGCTGACTGGTCTATAGTTCCCTGTTTTCTCTCTACCTCCCTTTTTTAAATAGTTGGGTTACATTAGCTACCCTCCAGTCTGTAGGAACTGTTCCAGAGTCTATAGAATCTTGGAAGATGACCACCAATGCATCCACTATTTCTAGGGCCACTTCCTTAAGTACTCTGGGATGCAGACCATCAGGCCCTGGGGATTTACCGGCCTTCAGTCCTATCAATTTCCCCAACACCATTTCTCTACTAATACTGATTTCCTTCAATTCTTCTCTCTCACTAAACTCTGTGTTCCCCAACATTTCTGGTTTGATATTTGTGTCATCCTTTGTGAAGACAGAACCAAAGTATGCATTTAGTTGGTCAGCCATTTCTTTGTTCCCCATAATAAATTCCTCTTTCTGACTGTAAGGGACCTACATTTGTCTTCACTAATCTTTTTCTCTTCACATACCTATAGAAACTTTAGTCAGTTTTTATGTTCCCTGCAAGCTTGCTCTCGTAGTCTATTTTCCCCTTCTTAATCAATCCCTTGGTCCTCCTTTGCTGAATTCTAAACTGCTGCCAATCCTCAGGTCTGTTGTTTTTTCTGGCGAATTTATATGCCTCTTCCTTGGATCTAATTCTATCTCTAATTTCCATTGTAAGCCATGGTTTGGCTACCTTTCATAGAGTCATAGAGTCGACAGCATAGAAACAGGCCCTTCGGCCCACCGCGTCCATGCCGACCATAATGCCTATCTTTACGAATCCCACCTGCCTGTATTAATTCCATATCCCTCTATGCCTTGCTCATTCAAGTACCTGTCCAGATGCCTCTTAAATGTCGCTACTGTTCCTGCCTCCACCATCTCCTCAGGCAGTTCATTCCAGATACCCACGATTCTTTGTGTGAAAAATTTACCCCTTTGATCCTCTTCCCTCTCACCTTAAATCTATTTTCCCATTTTACTTTTGCGCCAGACAGGAATGAACAATTGTTGCAGTTCATCCATGCACTCTTTGAATGTTTGCCATTGCCTATCCACCGTCATCCCTTTAAGTAACGTTTCCCAATTCATCATAGCCAACTCGCGTCTCATACCTTCGTAGTTTCCTTTATTAAGATTCAGGACCCTGGTCTCAGAATCAACTATTGATGAAGAATGCTATCATATCGTGGTCACTCATCCCCAAGGGGACTCACGCAACTAGATTGTCAGTTATTCCTCTCTCATTACACAATACGCAGTCTAGGATGGCCTGTTCTCTAGCTGTTCCTCAACGTATTGGTCCAGAAAACCATCCCGTATATGCTCCAAGAATTCCTCCTCTACGGTATTGTGACTAATTTGATTTGCTCAATCTATATGCAGATTAAATTCACCCATAATTACAGATGTTCCTTTATCGCATGCATCTCTAATTTCCTGTTTAGTGCCATTCCCAACATCACCACTACAGTTTGGGGGTCTATATACAACCCCCACTAACATTTTTTGCCCCTTAGTGTTTCTCAGCTCTACCCATACAGATTCCACATCGTCAGAGCTAATATCCTTCCTCACTATTGTGTTAATTTCCTCTTTAACCAGCAATGCAACTCCACCGCCTTTTACTTTTTGTCTGTCCTTCCTAAATACTGAATACCCCTGGATGTTCATTTCCCATCCCTGGTCACCTTACAGCCATGTCTCCATATTGCCGACTATATCATACCCGTTTACATATATTTGCGTGATTAATTCATCCACTTTATTGCGAATGCTCCGCGTGTTAAGGAACAAAGCCTTAAGGCTTGTCTTTTTAACATTACTTGGCCCTTTCCCACTATTTTTCACTGTGGCCCTGTTTGAATCTGGCCCTTGATTTCTCTGCCTATCACTTTTCTTATTCCCCTTATTGTCTTTTGTTCTTGTCTTTGATTCCTCTCTCCTCTGACTCCCTGCAAAGGTTCCCATCCCCCTGCCATTTTAGTTTAAACCCTCCCCAACCACTCTAGCCAATACTCCCCCTAGGACATCAGTCCCGGTCCTGCCCAGGTGTAACCCGTCCAGTTTGTACCGGTCCCAATGTCCCAGGAATCTAAAACCTTCCCCCTCACACCATCTCTTCAGCCACGTATTCATTCAATATATCCTGCTATTTCTACTCTGACTAGCACGTGGCACTGGTAGTAATCCTGAGATCACTACCTTTGAGGTCCTACTTTTCAACTTACTTCCTAACTCCCTATATTCTGCTTTTAGGGCCGCATGTTTTTTTTTAAACCTATATCGTTTGTACCAATGTATACCACGACCATTGGCTGTTCACCCTCCCCCTTCAGAATGTCCTGTAACCACTCTGAGCCATCCTTGACCCTAGTACCAGGGAGGCAACATACCATCCTGGAGTTTCTTTTGCGGCCATAGAAATGCCTATCTATTCCCCTTACAATTGAATCCCCTATAACTATTGCATTTCCACACTTTTTACTCCTTCCCTGTGCAGCAGAGCCAACCGTGGTGCAACGAATTGGGCTGTTGCTGCTTTCTCCTGAGAGGCCATTCCCCCCAACAGTATCCAAAGCAGTACATCTGTTTTGCAGGGGAATAGCCACAGGAGATTCCTGCACTGCCTGCCTGGTCCTCTTGCCCCATTCCCTTCCTGCCTGTGGGGCCTGAGCCTGCGGTGTGACCACCTCTCTATACGTGCTATTCACGATACTCTTCGCCTCGTGGATGCTCCACAGTGTCCCCAGCTGCCGCTCCAGCTCCGAAACCCGGACTTCCAGGAGCTGCAGCTGGACACACTTCCTGCACACATGCTGGTCCCAGGCACTGGAAATGTTCCTGGCTTCCAACATGAAGCACGAGGAGCACACCATGGCTTTGAGCTCTCCTGCCATGACTTAACCCTTTAAATTAAACCTTTTGGAAGATCTTCATACAGTAGAGACACTGCAAGGGGAAATTGGAAAAGAGGATGTAAAGAAAGGCAGAGAGAATTAGAGAAAATATTAGCAGGTAGCATAAAAGGGAGCCCAAAAACTTTATTAGCATATATAAGGTAAAAGTATGGTTAAAGGAATGGTGGGACTGATTTGGAACAAAGAAGGAAATCTTATTGTGTAAGCAGAGTTCATGAATTGGGTACTGATTGAGTACTTTGCATATGTCTTCACAAAAGAAAAGGATGAAGTTAATGTCACAGTCGAGGGGGAGAGAATAGAGATGTTGGATAGGATAAAATAGTAAAGAGGTGCTAAATAGGTTGGCATCACTCTAAGTTAAAAAGTTACCCAGTCCAGATGGGTTGTATCCTTTTTCTAACCTTTCCCAGTTCTGATAAAAGGTTACAGACCTGAAACTTTAACTCTGCTTCTCTCTCCACAGATGCTGCCAGACCTGCTGAGTATTTCCAGCACTTTTTGTTCTTATTTCAGATTTCGAGCACTTGCAGTATTTTGCTTTTATTATATTGGGTTGTATCCTAGGTTGCTGAGGGCAGCAAGGATGGAGATAGCAGACTGACCATAATCTTTCAATTCTGCTTGGATTTGGGAGTGGTCCCAAAGGATTGGAGGATTGCAAATGTTACAATACAATACAATTCAAAAAGGGAGAAGGATAAACCCAGTAACAACAGACCAGTCAACTTACTATCAGTAGTGAGAAAACTACTATCGACCACATTCAAGGACAGAATTAATTCTCACATGGAGAAATGTGGGTTAATAAGGGACAGATAGCATGGCAAATGATGCCTAAGATTGAGGCCTTTGATGAAAGAGCATAGGGGTTGATGATATCTATATGGGCTTTCAAAAGGCATTGATGAAGTAAAAGGCTTATTCAGAAACTAGAAACTCATGGGGAAAAAATATGATGTTACCTTGGGTATGTAATTGGCAAAGGGATTGGAGACAGCAGTGGCGAATCGATGCTTTTCTAACTGGGCAGAAGTATCCAGTGTGGTTCTCCAGAGATCAGGATTGGGACCATTGTTTTTCGTTATATGGAAATTAACTGAACTGGGGTATAGGAGTACAATTTTGAAGTTTGTAGATAATACAAAACTTGGCAATGCAGTAAATAGTGAGCAGGGTCGTCAGGGACATCAGGCGACCAGTCAACACATAGGACTATTAAGTTTAGTTTAGTTTAGAGATACAGCACTGAAACAGGCCCTTCGGCCCACCGAGTCCGTGCCGACCATCAACCACCCATTTATACTAATTCTACACTAATCCCATATTCCTACCACATCCCCACCTGTCCCTATATTTCCCTACCACCTACCTATACTTGGGGCAATTTATAATGGCCAATTTACCTACCAACCTACAAGTCTTTTGGCTTGTGGGAGGAAACCGGAGCACCCAGAGAAAACCCACGCAGACACAGGGAGAACTTGCAAACTCCACACAGGCAGTACCCAGAATTGAACCCGGGTCGCTGGAGCTGTGAGGCTGCAGTGCTAACCACTGCGCCGTTCTGAACTGTACTATCTGCAAGGCTGGTGGGATCAAATTTCAGAGGAACTTTCAAAAAACAATTGGACATATAGTTAAAAAGGACTTACTTGCAGGGTAAGGGGGGGGGGGGAGAAGTTGGAATGTGGGACTAAATTGGACTGCTCTTTCAAAGAAGGCTGCGTTTGCTGATAACGCAACCACTAGGCAGTACGAGCACATGCACAAATGCAGCCTCATCCAGTTAAATGTCACTGCAACATTCAGGCAGCTGACAGGGTTAAAGATGGCACTGCTCAATTTATCACAGAAAAACAGCTTCCACCTATGCAGCACACAATGGACATGTTTGATACACAGAGAACACTGTGCTGTTTGAAGTTTCATCAGAAGGACAACAGCTCTGACAGTGCTGCACCCCCTCCGCAGTTCTGTGAGGTTTCAGTACCATCCCACTCTCCGGCTGCTCACTTCCCTCCCCAACAACCGCAACCCACTCTCCGGACGCTCCCACCTAACTTCCCCTCCCTCCCCCCCAGACGCTAGCTCTGGGCCGCGCCACTTCCCTCCTCTCGGCCACTCGCTCCGACATCGCCCCGTCACCCCTCACGGCTTGCTTTGCTTCTTCAGGCGGAGCAAATAGCCGAGAATAGGGAAACAGTCTGCAGCCCAGAGTTAGCGTCTAGCAGCGGGGAGCAAGTGGCCGAAAGTGAGCGGTTGTGGGGGGGGGGGGGGGAAAGAGAGTTTTCTGTGCATGCGCCTTAGTCCTGGCGAGGCAAGACGTGGGCTGCGCATGCGCAGCATCTGAGCGCAGGCGACCGTTTGCGCATGTGCACAGCTTGGAGTGCTCTGATGACGTCAGCAGGCTGTCACAGTTTCTTCTGCGAACCGGCAACTGGATTCCTGCGCTGGGAAGATCCGTGATTCTCACCGGTTACATGTTTGCAGCTTTTTTCTATTTCGCTTTCAAAGTTCTTTTTATTTTATGAAAAATAATAAGTATGCAACTTAGTAAATGTTCCTGGATCAATCTTGGTTGGCTGCATAAGCAAGAAAGCAGTTTTAGAAAAGTAATGGCACAAAAGACTGGTGGTTTTCACTCCAGGGTTTTCAAGTAGGTTGGTGAAGAAATAGCAGATACTTTAGTCATAATCTTCCAAAGCGCGCTCGATTCAGGAATTGTCCCTTTATATTGGAAAATAGCAAATGTTGCTCCATTATTTCAGAAAGGTGATAGAGAAAAGCTAGAAAATTGCAGACATGTTAGCCTAACATCCATTGTGGAGAAGTTATTGTAAAGTAGAATTAAAGACAGATTGACTGAGCACTTGGAGAAATTTGAGCTTATTATACAGAACCAACATGGATTTGTAAAGGGTAGGTCATGTCCAACAAACCTAATTAAATTCTCTGAGGAAGTAATGAAAGTTGTAGATAGGGAATTATGGAGGTAATTCATGTGGACTTCCAGAAGGCATTCGATAAGGCTCTACAAAAGAGACCATTGGATGACATTAAACTCTCAGAATTGAAAGCAAATTATTGACTTGGTTAGAGGACATAGGATTACATAGGATATATGACATAGATACAGGCCATTTGGCCCAACCAGCCAATGCCAGCATTAATGCTCCCACTCGAGCCTCCTGCTGCTTTTTCTCATCTAAATGTATCATCGTAACCTTCTATTCCCTTTTCCCTCACAAAATTGTCTAGCTTCCCCTTAAATGCATCTATACTATTTGCTTTAACTACTCCTTGTGGTCGCGACTTCCATATTCTCACCTCTCTTTGGATAAAGAAGTTTCTTCTGAATTCCCTATCGGATTTCTTGGTGACTATCTTATATTGATGGCCTCTAGGTATGCTCTTCCCCACAAGTGGAAACATTTTCTGTGTATCCACTCTAAAAACCTTTCATAATTTTAAAGACCTCCATTAAATCACCCTTCAGCCTTCTTTTTTCAAGAGCAAAGAGACCCAGCCTGTCCATCCTTTCCTGATATATATACCCAGGCATTTCTGGTTTCATACTTGTAAATCTTCTCTGCATCCTCTCGAGTGCCTCTATATCCTTGTTATAGCAACCAGGACTGCACTCTTAAGTGTGTCAAACCAAGATTCGATACAGGTTTAGCATAACTTCCCTGTATTTCAATTCTGTCCCTCTAGAAGTAAAGCCTAGTGCGTGCTTTGCTATTTTTATGGTCTGTGGCACAACTTTTCATGATTAGTTTATTTGTACTCTGTTAAGGCCAGGTGAGGAGGCTCCTCTCTCACTCTTCCTCTTATTTGACCGCAACAGAGTTTATTCCTTTTTTAAACAGTGGTTGTGCTTACCACCTCAGTGAATGTTTTATCTTTTTGCCTTCACTGTGATTGTGAAAGAACCAATCGAACAGGTTTTCTTGAGTTTAACAAGAAAGAGGTAATTTTATGATACTTAACAGTCTAACCCTGAGTGAAAAATACACTACACATTCACACATATATTCACGTGAGAATCACACACACAAATAGATTACAGAGGGAAAAATAGATTTGGTGGTTGGATTAAAGTCCAGAATAAATGGAACTTAAATACACAGTCTGTGAAGTGGATAATCCAGTAGACCTTGGCTGAAGCTGTATTCTTGAAGTCCTTGCTGGTCAAAGTGCACTTTGTGGTTGGCCTGCTTTGCTCAGAGTTTTCTTGAAGGCAGAATTGTAGTTGGCTCTCTTCCCCGGTCGCTTGCTGTTGCAGTTTGTCGGCTTAAACATAGAAACATAGAAAATAGGAACAGGAGGAGGCCATTCGGCCCTTCAGGCCTGCTCTGCCATTCAAAAAAGATCATGGCTGATCGTCTAATTCAGTATCCTGTTCCTGCTTTCTCCCTATATCCCTTGATCCCTCTGGCATTAAGAAATATATCTATCTCCTTCTTGAATATATTTAATGACTTGGCCTCCACTGCCTTCTACGGTAGGGAATTCCACAGGTTCACCACCCTCTGAGTGAAGAAATTTCTCCTCATCTCGGTTCTAAATGGAATCCCCTGTATCCTGAGACTGTGACCCCTGGTTCTGGAGGGTCCACAGTTGCAGACAGTTTTCAAACTTGCTGCTCTCTAGGGAGAAAGGGAAGCACACAGCTTTCTCTGCTGCTGCAGTCTCAGTTACTGTCTCTTCTGTGAGTAACAACTTCTGTTTTTTCAGAGACAGACAGACAGTCACTTGGTTCTCTGAATCCCCTTTGTTTTTAATGAGATACAAGGTTCAGAATTGGCTCCACAGGTTCCAGGATGTCAATATTTAAATGCGGAGGGGTTTGCTCTTTCAAAGTCAGTGTGTCAGAATGGCCTTGACTGTCATGCTAATGAAGCAATCCTAGATAATTTAATTACTTAGAGCAAGCCATTGTTCTGGGTCCAGGGCTTCTCAGAGTTCTGTCTTCAGTTGGGCCTTTGAATGTGCAAAGGTGTTTTAGATGCAAATTGCGGTAGCCATCTTAGCTGCCAGTTTTTTTAAAAGTTACTGCAGAATGTTTTCCATGAAAAGTCTAATGTAAGTTTCCAACTGAGGAAATTAATATTTCTCATTTGACATATGGTGTTTTCCTGACAGCTCTGAGATTCCGTTGTTCCTCTACCCCACCTGGACTTGCACCTTCCAAGGAATAAGTGACCTCCCTATTTTTCTGAGCAAAATGTACTACCTCAGGTTTATCTGTGTTGAATTTCATTTGCCAATTACCTGCTCTTTCTGCAAGTTTATTAATGTCCTCCTGTGATTTGCAGTCATCCTCAGTATTGACTGCACCCCCCAATTTGGTGTCATCTGCAAACATAGAAATTGTGCTTTTGAAAGACAGTAGGGATAATGGATATATTCTTGAATTGGAAGGAAATGACGAGCTGTGCCCTGTAAGGATCTGTGCTGGGTCCTCAACTATTCACCATATTCCTCAATGACTGGGATAACAGAATAAAGTCAGATATCCAAGTTTGCCAATGATGCAAAGACTCTTCTTTAGCCTAAAAGCAAAATACTGCGGATGCTGGAAATCTGAAACAAAAACAAGAAATGCTGGATTCACTCAGCAGGTCTGGCAGCATCTGTGGAAAGAGAAGCAGAGTTAACGTTTCGGGTCAGTGACCCTTCTTCGGAACTGACAAATATTAGAAAAGTCACAGATTATAAACAAGTGAGGTGGGGGTTGGGCAAGAGATAACAAAGGAGAAGGTGCAGATTGGACCAGGCCACAGAGCTGACCAAAAGGTCACAGAGCAAAGGCAAACAATATGTTAATGGTGTTTTGAAAGACAAAGCTTCTTCTTCTTCTTTTGGGCCTCCTTATCTCGAGAGACAATGGATACGCGCCTGGAGGTGGTCAGTGGTTTGTGAAGCAGCGCCTGGAGTGGCTATACAGGCCAATTCTGGAGTGACAGGCTCTTCCACAGGTGCTGCAGAGAAATTTGTTTGTTGGGGCTGTTGCACAGTTGGCTCTCCCCTTGCGCCTCTGTCTTTTTTCCTGCCAACTACTAAGTCTCTTCGACTCGCCACAATTTAGCCCTGTCTTTATGGCTGCCCGCCAGCTCTGGCGAATGCTGGCAACTGACTCACACGACTTGTGATCAATGTCACACGATTTCATGTCGCGTTTGCAGACGTCTTTATAACGGAGACATGGACGGCCGGTGGGTCTGATACCAGTGGCGAGCTCGCTGTACAATGTGTCTTTGGGGATCCTGCCATCTTCCATGCGGCTCACATGGCCAAGCCATCTCAAGCGCCGCTGACTCAGTAGTGTGTATAAGCTGGGGGTGTTGGCCGCTTCAAGGACTTCTGTGTTGGAGATATAGTCCTGCCACCTGATGCCAAGTATTCTCCGAAGGCAGCGAAGATGGAATGAATTGAGACGTCGCTCTTGGCTGGCATACGTTGTCCAGGCCTCGCTGCCGTAGAGCAAGGTACTGAGGACACAGGCCTGATACACTCGGACTTTTGTGTTCCGTGTCAGTGCGCCATTTTCCCACACTCTCTTGGCCAGTCTGAACATAGCAGTGGAAGACAAAGCATTAGTACAGATTAGGTGTGAATATACTGAATATAGAACATCAGCAAGTGCAAACCTGAAGAAAAACAACCTGAAAAAAACAGTGGGTAAGCAAACTGAACAAACTAAGATGAAATGAAATAAATGCAAAAAATGTAAAAAGGAATGCAAAAAAAAGGAAGAAAAAATAACTAAAAATGACTAAAAATGAAAGTAAAGTGGGGGGCTGTCATGCTCTGAAATTATTGAACTCAATGTTCAGTCCGGCAGGCTGTAGTGTGCCTAATCGGTAGATGAGATGCTGTTCCTCGAGCTTGCGTTGATGTTCACTGGAACACTGCAGCAATCCCAGGACAGAGATGTGAGCATGAGAGCAGGGGGGAGTGTTGAAATGGCAAGCAACCGGAAGCTCAGGGTCCTGCTTGCGGACTGAGCAGAGATGTTCCGCAAAGCGGTCACCCAGTCTGCGCTTGGTCTCCCCAATGTAGAGGAGACCACACTGTGAGCAGCGAATACAGTATACTACATTGAAAGAAGTACAAGTAAATCGCTGCTTCACCTGAAAGGAGTGTTTGGGGCCTGGGATAGTGAGGAGAGAGGAGGTAAATGGGCAGGTATTACACCTCCTGCGATTGCAAGGGAAGGTGCCCTGGGACGGGGATGAGGTGGTGGGGGTAACGGAGGAGTGGACCAGGGTGTCGCGGAGGGAACGATCCCTTCGGAATGCTGACAGGGGAAGGGAGGGGAAGATGCGACTGGTAGTGGCATCATGCTGGAGGTGGCGAAAATGGCAGAGGATGATCCTTTGGATATGGAGGCTGGTGGGATGAAAAGTGAGGACAAGGGGAACCCTGTCACGGTTCTGGGAGGGAGGGGAAGGGGTGAGGGTAGAGGTGCGGGGAATGGGTCGGACACGGTTGAGGGCCCTGTCAACCACAGTGGGGGGAAATCCTCGGTTGAGGAAAAAGGAGGTCATATCAGAAGCACCGTCATGGAAGGTAGCATCATCAGAGCAGATGCGTCGGAGACGGAGAAACTGGGAGAATGGAATGGAGTCCTTACAGGAGGTAGGGTGTGAAGAAGTGTAGTCGAGGTAGCTGTGGGAGTCAGTGGGCTTATAATGGATATTGGTAGACAACCTATCCCCAGAGATGGAGACAGAGAAGTCGAGGAAGGGAAGGGAAGTGTCAGAGATGGACCATGTAAAGGTGAGAGAAGGGTGGAAATTGGAAGCAAAGTTGATAAAGTTTTCGAGTTCGGGGCGGGAGCAGGAAACGGCACCGATACAGTCATCAATGTACCGGAAAAAGAGTTGGGGGAGGGGGCCTGAGTAGGACTGGAACAAAGAATGCTCGACATATCCCACAAAAAGACAGGCATAACTAGGACCCATGCGGGTACCCATAGCGACACCTTTTACTTGAAGGAAGTGCGTGGAGTTGAAGGAGAAGTTGTTCAATGTGAGAACAAGTTCAGCCAGGCGGAGGAGGGTGGTGGTGGATGGGGACTGGTTGGGCCTCTGTTCCAGGAAGAAGCGGAGAGCCCTCAAACCATCCTGGTGGGGGATGGAGGTGTAGAGCGATTGGACGTCCATAGTGAAGAGGAGGCAGTTGGGACCAGGAAACTGGAAATTGTCAAAATGACGTAGGGCGTCAGAAGAGTCACGGATGTAGGTGGGAAGAGACTGCACCAGCGGAGAAAAGATAGAGTCTAGATAGGAAGAAATAAGTTCAGTTGGGCAGGAGCAGGCTGACACAATGGGTCTGCCGGGACAGTCCCGTTTGTGGATTTTGGGAAGGAGATAGAAGCGGGCTGTCCGGGGTTGCGGGACTATGAGGTTGGAAGCTGTAGAGGGAAGATCTCCAGAGGAGATGAGGTCAGTGACAGTCCTTTGGACGGTGGCTTGATGTTCGGTGGTGGGGTCATGGTCCTCTTCTTTAGCCTCCTTGTTTCAAGAGACAATGGGTTAGTGCCTCGAGGTGGTTAGGGGTTTGTGGAGCAGCGCCTGGACTGGCTATAAAGGCCAATTCTAGAGTGACAGACTCCTTCACAGGTGCTGCAGATAAAATTGGTTGTCGGAGCTGTTACACAGTTGGCTCTTTCCTTGCACTTCTGTCTTTTTTCCTGCCAACTGCTAAGTCTCTTTGACTCACCACTCTTTAGCCCCGCCTTTATTGCTGTCCGCCAGCTCTGGCGATCACTGGCAACTGACTCCCACGTCTTGTGGTCAATGTCACAGGACTTCATGTCGTGTTTGCAGACATCTTTAAAACGGAGACATGGACGGCCGGTGAGTCTGATACCAGTGACAAGCTCGCTGTACAATGCATCCTTGGGGATCCTGCCATCTTCCATGCGGCTGATATGGCCAAGCCATCTCGAGCGCTGCTGGCTCAGTAGGGTGTATATGCTGGGGATGTTGACCGCTTTGAGGACTTCTGCGTTGGAGATATGGTCCTGCCACCTGATGCCAAAGATTCTCCGGAGGCAGGGAAGATGGAATGAGTTGAGACGTCGCTCTTGGCTGACATACATTGTCGAGGCCTCGCTGGCGTAGAGCAACGTACTGAGGACACAAGCTTGAAACATTCGGACTTTTGTGTTCCGTGTCGGTGCGCCATTTTTCCATACTCTCTTGGCCAGTCTGGACATAGCAGCGGAAGCTTTTCCCATGGGCTTGTTGATTTCTGCATCAAGAGACTGGTGGTAGTTGAGCCTAGGTAGGTGAACTCTTGAACCACTTCCAGAGCATGGTTGCCGATATTAGAGTCATAGAGTCGTACAGCATAGAAACAGGCCCTTCGGCCCACCGCATCCATGCCGAGCATAATGCCTATCTATACTAATCCCACCTGCCTGCATTAATTCCATATCCCTCTATGCCTTGCTCAGTCAAGTACCTGTCCAGATGCCTCTTAAATGTCACTACTGTTTCTGCCTCCAGCACTTCCCCAGGCGCAGCTCATTCCAGATACCCACTATTCTTTGTGTGAAAAATTTACCCCTTTGATCCCCTTTAAACCTCCTCCTCTAATCACCCCTACCATGGGAAACAGACTCTGGCTATCTACCCTATCTATGCCTCTCATAATTATATATACCTCTATCATGTCCCCTCTCAGCCTCCTTCGCTCCAGGGAAATCAGACCCAGCCTATCCAATCTCTCTTCATAACTCAAGCCCTCCAAACCAGGCAACATCCTTGTGAATCTTTTCTGCACCCTCTCTAGCTTAATCACATCTTTCCTGCAGTGCGGCGACCAGAACTGCACACAGTACTCTAAATGCAGCCTAACCAACGTTATGGATAACTGTAACATGACGTCCCAACTCTTGTACTCAATGCATCTGCCGATGAAGGCAAGCATGCCATACGCCTTCTTCACCACCCTGTCTACCTGTGTTGCCACTTTCAGGGAACTAGGTAGATTAGATTTTTAGATTAGATTAGAGATACAGCACTGAAACAGGCCCTTCGGCCCACCGAGTCTGTGCCGAACATCAACCACCCATTTATACTAATCCTACACTAATCCCATATTCCTACCAAACATCCCCACCTGTCCCTATATTTCCCTACCACCTACCTATACTAGTGACAATTTATAATGGCCAATTTACCTATCAACCTGCAAGTCTTTTGGCTTGTGGGAGGAAACCGGAGCACCCAGAGAAAACCCACGCAGACACGGAGAACTTGCAAACTCCACACAGGCAGTACCCAGAATCGAACCCGGGTCCCTGGAGCTGTGAGGCTGCGGTGCTAACCACTGTGCCGCCCTTGTCTGCATTAAACTCCATTTGCCAATCCCTTGCCCACTTTCCCATTTGATCTATATCCTGTTGTAACCTTAGACAACCTACTTCACTGTCCACTATACCACCAATTTTGGTGTCATCTGCAAACTTACTAATCATGCCCCCTACATTCTTATCCAAGTCATTAATATATATGACAAACAACAGAGGGCCCAGCACCGAACCCTGCGACACACTACTGGTCACCGGCCTCCAATCTGAAAAACAGCCCTCCACTACCACCCTCTGCCTCCTATCACCAAGCCAATTTTCTATTCAATTGGCTAGCTCACCCTGGATCCCATGTGTTCGAACTTTCTGGACCAGCCTACCGTGCGGGACCTTGTCAAAGACCTTGCTAATGTCCATGTAGACAACGTCCACTGCCCTGCCCTCGTCAATCCTCTTGGTCACCTCCTCAAAAAATTCAATCAAATTCGTGAGACATGATTTCCCATGCACAAAGCCATGCTGACTATCCCTGATCAGACCTTGCCTTTCCAAATGCATATAAATCCCGTGTCTCAGAATCCCTTCCAATAAGTTTCCCACCACTGATGTAAGGCTCACCGGCCTGTAGTTCCCTGGCTTATCCCTGCTGCCCTTCTTAAATAAAGGCACAACATTAGCTATCCTCCAGTCTTCCAGTACCTCACCTGTGGCTAACGATGATACAGAAATCTCTGCCAGGGCCCCAGCAATCTCCTCCCTTGCTTCCCATAGCATCGTAGGATACACCTGGTCAGGCCCTGGGGATTTATCCACCTTAATGCACTTCAAAACCTCCAACACCTCCTTGTTTGTAATGTTGATATGCTCTAGGATATCAGTGTTCCCTCCCTTGAACTGTACATACGGACGAGAAATATTCATTTAAGATCTCGCCCATTTCCCGTGGTTCCACATATAGATTACCACACTGATCCTTACGGGGACCTACTCTCTCCCTAGCTACCCTTTTACTCTTAATATACTTATCGAATCTTTTAGGATTCTTCTTTATCTTATCTGCCAGGGAAATGTCATGGCCCCTTTTCCCCCTCCTAATTTCCTTCTTAAGTGTAGTCCTACATCCCCTGCACTCCTCGAGGGACTCGCTCGATCCCAGCTGCGTATACCTGACATATGCCTCCTTCTTTGTCCTGAACAGACCTTCAATATCCCTCGTCAACCAAGGTTCCCTAAACTTGCCAGCCTTGCCCTTCCATCTAACAGGAACATGCCGGCCCTGAACTCTTCTTATCTAACCTGTAAAAGCCTCCCACTTGCCAAACATCCCTTTACCTGTAAACAGCCTCTCCCATTCAACTTTTGAGGGTTCCTGTCTGATGCCATCGAAATTAGCCTTCCCCCAATTTAGGATTTCAACCTGAGGACCAGTCCTATCCTTTTCCATGACTATCTTGAAGCTAGTAGAGTTATGGTCACTGGTCCCAAAGTTCTCCCCCACTGACACATCAACCACCTGCCCATCCTCATTTCCTAAGAGGAGGTCAAGTGTAGCCCCTTCTCTCATAGGGCCATCCACATACTGCTTCAGAAAACTATCCTGGACACACTTAACAAATTCTTTCCCATCTGATCCATTAGCACTAAGGCAGTCCCAGTCAATCTTACGGAAGTTAAAATCACCTACTATTACAACCCTATAATTCCTACACCTAGCTGTGAATTCCCTACATATATGCTCCTCCACTTCCCTCTGACTATTGAGGGGCCTATAGTATAATCCTATCAAAGTGATCACCCCTTTCTTATTTCTAAGTTCTACCCGTATGGCCTCGCTGGACATTCCCCCCGGGATATCCTCTCTAAGTACTGCCCTGATGTCCTCCCTAATCAATAGTGCAACTCCCCCTCCTCTCTTACCTCCATCTCTGTCATGCCAGAAGGATCGGTAACCCGGAACATTGAGCTGTCAGTCCTGCCCATCCCTCAACCACGTTTCCGTAATGGCTATAATATCACAATCCCATGTACCGATCCATGCTCTGAGTTCATCTGCCTTACCTGTAAGGCTTCTTGCATTAAAGTAAATGCAGTTTCGCCGACCAGACCTTCCACGCTCCCTGTCCTGCCCCTGCCCGGCCTGCCTATTGGACTTGCTTGCTTTAACCTCTACAATTGCCTCAACTATCTCGTCAGAGAGACTACTACTTTGGGTCCCACCCCCCTGCAAGACTAGTTTAAACCCTCCCGAGTGGTGCGAGCAAACCTCCCCGCAAGGATATTGGTTCCCCTCCAGTTTAGATGCAACCCGTCCTTCTCATACAGGTCACCTCTGCACCAGAAGAGATCCCAATGATCCAAGTAGCTGAAGCCCTCCCGCCTACACCAGCTCTTCAGCCATGCATTCATTTGCCTAATCCTCCTATTCCTACCTTCACTAGCACGTGGCACAGGGAGTAATCCTGAGATTACAACCCTAGAGGTCCTGCTTTTTAACCATCTGCCTAACTCCCTTTATTCACTTTGCAGGACCTCATCTCTCCTTCTGCCTTTGTCGTTATTGATGGCACAAAGATTGATGGCACACTAAGTCGTGTAGATGGGAACATAAAATTACAAAAAGTAGTAACTGTGGAAGTCCAAAGAGATTTTTGGATCTATGTACACAGATCATTAAAATGTAGTACCCACATATGAAAAATAACTAAAAGAATGTTGGCCTTTAGAAACAAAGGACTAGAATATAAAGGGGAAGTTTTTCTACAACTATGTGAAGTCCTGGTTCGACTGCATCTGGAGTACTTTGCAAGGTCAGAATATTGAATTCAGAAGTAACAACTTCACCTCAATGCAGCCCAGTCTCTGCCAGTCATGGATGAGCTGGACGAACAGCCAACAAAATCAGAACTCAGTAATGCCATTGATTCTCTAGCCAGTGGAAAAGCCCCTGGAAAGGACGGCATTACCCCTGAAATAATCAAGAGTGCCAAGACTGCTATACTTTCAGCACTCCATGAACTGCTTTGCCTGTGCTGGGATGAGGGAGCAGTACCCCAGGACATGCGCGATGCCAATATCATCACCCTCTATAAGAACAAGGGTGACCGCGGTGACTGCAACAACTACCGTGGAATCTCCCTGCTCCGCATAGTGGGGAAAGTCTTTGCTCAAGTCGTTTTAAACAGACTCCAGAAGCTGGCTGAGCGTGTCTACCCTGAGGCACAGTGTGGCTTTCGAACAGAGAGATCCACCGTTGACATGCTGTTCTCCCTTCATCAGATACAGGAGAAATGCGGCGAACAACAGATGCCCCTCTCCGTTGCTTTCATAGATCTCACCAAAGCCTTTGACCTCGTCAGCAGATGTGGTCTCTTCAGACTACTAGCAAAGATTGGATGTCCACCAAAGCTACTAAGTATCATCACCTCATTCCATGACAATATGAAAGGCACAATTCAGCATAGCGGTGCCTCATCAGACCCCTTTCCTATCCTGAGTGGCGTGAAACAGGGCTGTGTTCCCGCACCTACACAGTTTGGGAGCTTCTTCTCCCTGCTGTTCTCGCATGTGTTCAAGTCTTCAGAAGAAGGAATTTTCCTCCACACAAGATCAGGTGGCAGGTTGTTCAACCTTGCCCATCTGAGAGCGAAGACCAAAGTACAGAAAGTCCTCATCAGGGAACTCCTCTTTGCTGACGATGCTGCATTAACATCTCACACAAAAGAGTGTCTGCAGAGACTCATCGACAGTATTGCGGCTGCCTGCAATGAATTTGGCCTAACCATCAGCCTCAAGAAACGAACATCATGGGAAAGGACATCAGAAATGCTCCATCCATCAATATCGGCGACCACGCTCTGGAAGTGGTTCAAGAGTTCACCTACCTAGGCTCAACTATCACCACTGACCTGTCTCTCGATGCAGAAATCAACAAGCGCATGGGAAAGGCTTCCGCTGCTATATCCAGACTGGCCAAGAGAGTGTGGGAAAATGGTGCACTGACACGGAACACAAAAGTCCGAGTGTTTCAAGCCTGTGTCCTCAGTACCTTGCTCTACGGCAGCAAGGCCTGGACAATGTATGTCAGCCAAGAGCGATGTCTCAACTCATTCCATCTTTGCTGCCTCCGGAGAATCCTTGGTATCTCCGACGCAGATGTCCTCGAGGCGGTCAACATCCCCAGCATATACACCCTACTGAGCCAGCGGCGCTTGAGATGGCTTGGCCATGTGAGCCGCATGGAAGATGGCAGAATCCCCAAGGCCGTCCATGCCTCCACTTTAAAGATGTATGCAAACACAACATGAAGTCCTGTGACATTGACCGCAAGTTGTGGGAGTCAGTTGCCAGTGATTGCCAGAGCTGGCGGACAGCCATAAAGGCGGGGCTAAAGAGTGGTGAGTCGAAGAGACTTAGCAGTTGGCAGGAAAAAAGACAGAAGTGCAAGGAGAGAGCCAACTGTGTAACAGCCCCGACAACCAATTTTATTTGCAGCACCTTTGGAAGAGTCTGTCACTCCAGAATTGGCCTGTATAGCCATTCCAGGCACTGCTCCACAAGCCACTGACCTCCACAAGGTGCTTACCCATTGTCTCTCGAGACAAGAAGGCCAAAGAAGAAGAAGAAAAAAAAGTGATAATTGGGAATTTTTTTTTGGTTAATTAAAGGGATGTGGGCATCACTGGCTTTGCCAGCATTTATTGCCCAGCCCTAATTGCCCTTGACAAGGTGGTGGTGAGCTGCCTTCTTGAACCGCTGCCGTCCATGTGAGGTAGGTATACCCACAGTGCTGTTCGGAAAGGAGTTCCAGGATTTTGACCCAGTGGCAGTGAAGGAACGATGATATAGTTTCAAGTCAGGATGGTGTGTGACTTGGATGTGAATTTGCAGGTGGTGATGTTCCCATGCATCTGCTGATCTTGTCCTTCGAGGTGGTAGAGGTCACGGGTTTGGAAGGTGCTGTCTAAGGAGCCTTGGTGCATTGCTGCCATGCATCTTGTAGATGGTACACACTGCTGCCACTGTGCGTCTGTGGTGGAGGGAGTGAATGTTTGTGGATGGTGTGCCAGTCAAGCAGGCTGCTTTGTCCTGGATGGTGTCAAGCTTCTTGAGTGTTGTTGGAGCTGCACCCATCCAGGCAAGTGGAGAGTATTCCATCACACTCCTGACTTGTGCCTTGTAGATGGTGGACAGGCTTTGGGGAATCAGGAGGTGAGTTACTCGCCGCAGGATTCCTAACCTCTGACCTGCTCTTGTAGCCAAGGTATTTATATGACTACGCCAGTTCAGTTTCTGGTCAATGGTAGCCTCTAGGATGTTGATGGTGGGGGATTCAGCAATGGTAATGACATTGAATGTCAAGGGGAGATGGTTACATTCTCTCTTGTTGGAGATGGTCATTGCCTGGCACTTGTGTGGCGCAAATGTTACTTGCCACTTATCAGCCTAAGCCTGGATATTGTCCAGGTCTTGCTGTATTTCTACACGGACTGCTTCAGTATCTGAGGAATCGCTCACGGTGCTGAACATTGTGCAATCATCAGCGAACATCCCCACTCCTGAACTTATGGTTGAAGGAAGGTCATTGATGAAGCAGCTGAAGATGGTTGGGCCTTGGACACTACCCCGAGGAACTTCTGCAGTGATGTCCTGGAGCTCAGATGATAGACCTCCAACAACCACAGCTATGCTTCCTTTGTGCTAGGTATGACTCCAGCCAGCGGAGGGTTTTTCCCGTGATTCCCATTGACTCCAGTTTTGCTAGGGCTCCTTGATGCCATACGCGGTCAAATGCTGCCTTGATGTCAAGGGCAGTCACTCTCATGTCACCCCTTGAGTTCAGCTGTTTTGTCCATGTTTGAACCAAGGCTGTAATGAGGTCAGGAGCTGAGTGGCCCTGGCGGAACCCAAACTAAGCTTCACTGAACAGGTTATTGCTAAGCAAGTGCTGCTTGCTGGCACTGTTGATGACACCTTCCATCACTTTACTGATGATTGAGAGTAGACTAACGGGGCGGTAATTGGCGGGGTTGGATCTCTCCTGCTTTTTGTGTCGAGGACATACCTGGGCAATTTTCCACATTGCAGGGTAGATGCCAGTGTTGTAGCTATACTGGAACAGCTTGGTTAGGGGTGCGGCAAGTTCTGGAGCACAGGTCTTCAGTACTATTGCCGGAATATTGTCAGAGCCCATAGCCTTTACAGTATCCAGTGCCTTCAGTTGTTTCTTGATATCATGCAGAGTGAGTCGAATTGGCTGAAGTCTGGCATCTGTAATGCTGTGGACTTCAGGAGGGGGCCGACATGGCACTTCTGAATGAAGATTGTTGCAAATGCTTCAGCCTTATCTCTTCCTCTGATGTTCTTGGCTCCCCCATCATTGACGATGCGGATATTTGTGGAGCCACCTCCTCCAGTTAGTTGTTTAATTGTCCACCACCATTCACGACTGGATGTGGCAGGACTGCAGAGCTTAGATCTGATCCATTGGTTATGGGATCGCTTAGTTCTGTCTATTGCATGCTGCTTATGCAGTTTGGCATGCAAGTAGTCCTGGGCTGTAGCTTCACCAAGTTGACAGCTCATTTTGAGGTATGCCTGGTGCTGCTCCTGGCATGCCCTCCTGCACTCTTCATTGAACCAGGGTTGGTCTCCTGACTTGATGGTAATGGTCGAGTGGGGGATATGCCAGGCCATGAGGTTACAGATTGTAGTTGAGTACAATTCTGCTGCTGCTAATGGCCCACAGCGCCTCATGGATGCCCAGTTTTGCATTGCTAGATCTGTTCGAAATCTATCCCATTTAGCACGGTGGTAGTACCACACAACACAATGGATGGTATCCTCAGTGTGAAGGTGGGACATCGTCTCAACATGGACTGTGAGGTGGTCAGCTGAATGGAGATAGCTCATGTTGGTGCAAGGAGTGCCAGTATTTATATTTGCTTAATAAAAATAATTAAATATTGGTATCCTTGTAAATCAAACATTCTAGCTTTCATTGTGCCACCCTACATTTTCCACACAGTATGGAAACATTTAATAGAGTGGAAGACAAAACATTATAAGTAGAATGAAGCCATTTTATGTTAACCTTTTGTTAACCTCATAGAGTCATACAGCACTGAAACGGGCCCTTCGGCCCACCGAGTCTGTGCTGACCATCAACCACCCATTTATACTAATCCTACATTAATCCCGTATTCCCTACCACATCCCCACCTTCCCTCAATTCTCCTGCCACCTACCTACACTCGGGGCAATTTACAATGGTCAATTTACCTATCAACCTGCAAGTTTTTGGCTGTGGGAGGAAACCGGAGCACCCGGTAGAAACAGGGAGAACTTGCAAACTCCACACAGGCAGTACCCAGAACCGAACCCAGGTCACTGAAGTTGTGAGGCTGCAGTGCTAGCCACTGCACCACTCCTACCAATACAGTCATGGACGGAAGCATCTGCGGCAGGCAGATTGGTGACGACGAGGTCAAGTATGTTTTTCCCTCTTGGTTCCCCCACCAGCTGCCGCAGACACAGACTAGCAGCTATGTCCTTTAGTACTCAGCCAGCTCGGTCAGTAGTGGTGCTACCGAGCCACTCTTGGTGATGGACATTGAAGTTATCCACCCAGAGTACATTCTGTGCCCTCGCCACCCTCAGTACTTCCTCCAAGTGCTGTTCAACATGGAGAAGTACTGACTCATCCGCTGAGGGAGGTAATCAGTTGGAGGTTACCTTGCCCATGTTTGACCTGATGCCATGAGACTTCATGTTAAGAACTCCTAGGGCAACGCCCTCCCTACTGTAGACCACTGTCCCGCCACCTCTGCCCTGCGGGTGGGACAGGACATACCCAGGGATAGTGATTGCAGGTTCTGGGACATTGTCTGTAAGGTATGATTCCGTGAGTATGACTATGTCAGGCTGTTGCTTGACTACTTTGTGGGACAGCTCTCCCAACTTTGGCATAAGCCCCCAGATATTAGTAAGGAGGACTTTGCAGGGTCGACAGGGCTGGGTTTGCCGTTGTCGTTTCCGGTGCCTAAGTCAATGCTGGGTGGTCCATCTGGTTTCATTCCTTTTTATTGACTTCGTAGCGGTTAAGTACAACTGCGTGGCTTGCTAGGCCATTTCAAAGGGCATGTAAGAGTTAATCACATTGCTGTGGGACTGGAGTCACATGTCGGTCAGACCCGGTCAGGACAGCAGATTTCCTTCCCTGAAGGACATCAGTGAACCAGATGGGTTTGTACAACAATCGACAATGGTTTCATGGCCATCATTAGACTAGTTTTTAATTCCTGATTTATTAACTAACTTCAAATTCCACCTTCTGCTGTCGTGGGATTCGAACCCACATCTCCAGATCAATACCCTGGGTCTCTGGGTTACTAGTCCAGTGATAATAGCACTACGCCATCGCCTACCCTGAATTGCTACCATGGGGAGTAGTTGAGGTGACCAGCATCGAAGGATGTCGAGGCACAGGAGACAGTACAAAAAGATTTACAAAGATGAAACCAGAGCTGCAAGGTTACACTTGCCAAGAAAGGGAGTGAATGAGGTGAATTGTATGGATGTATTGAAGGGGAAGTTAGATCGGCCTAGGAGGGTGAAGTGACTAGAGTGCTATGCTGAGTTATATGAGGAAGGATGGGAGGTAAGTGGAACACACACACTGGCTCTGTTGACGCGCGCTACATTCTATGCAATGTTAGCGCGACACGTGCTTTCTCCCTGCGCTGGGCTGGGGGAAGGTGTGATGGACGCCTGCGCACTGGGTTGGGGAAAAGGTGTGAATTACGCATGCGTATTGACAGCGGGTTGCCGGATGCAGCGCATGCGCATCAGCAGCTGAGGAGCGAGCGTCAGCGCCATCTTGTCCAGCCTGGGTTTGAGTGAGAGCGGCTGCAATGGCGGAGGACAGCGCGACTGTGATGTCTGCTGCCGAGGGCGGCTTGCGCAGGATCGTCGATCTCAGAGTGGTGGATTTGAAAGTGGAGCTGAAAAAGAGAAATCTCGATACTAACGGCAACAAAAGCGCCCTGATGGAACGACTGCGGCAGGTGAGGGGCTTGGTGGGGAGGACTGGAAGAGAGGGGTGGGTGAGTTGGGTGGGGAGGTTAGGAGAGGTGGGCGGGCAGAGGGGTGGGGCTGGGTGGGGCTGGATTTCGGTGGGTGGGGAGGAGAGGGGTGGGGCTGGATTTGGGGGGGTGGGGGGAGATCGTGGGGGTGGGTGGGTGGGGCTTGGGGTGGGTGGGGCTGGGGGGAGGAGAGGGGTGGGGATGGGGGTGGGTGGGGCTGGGGGGAGGAGAGGGGGGGAGAGGGGTAGGGCTGGTGGGTGGGGGGGGAGAGGGGTGGGTAGGCGAGGGGTGGGGCTGGTGATAGGTAGGTGGGTGGGTAGGTGAGGGGTGGGGCTGGGGATAGGTAGGTGGGTGGGTAGGTGAGGGGTGGGGCTGGGGATAGGTGGGTGGGTAGGAGAAGGGTGGGGCTGGGGATAGGTGGGTGGGTAGGAGAGGGGTGGGGCTGGGGATAGGTGGGTGGGTAGGAGAGGGGTGGGGCTGGGGATAGGTGGGTGGGTAGGAGAGGGGTGGGGCTGGGGATAGGTGGGTGGGTAGGAGAGGGGTGGGGCTGGGGATAGGTGGGTGGGTAGGAGAGGGGTGGGGCTGGGGATAGGTGGGTGGGTAGGAGAGGGGTGGGGCTGGGGATAGGTGGGTGGGTAGGAGAGGGGTGGGGCTGGGGATAGGTGGGTGGGTAGGAGAGGGGTGGGGCTGGGGATAGGTGGGTGGGTAGGAGAGGGGTGGGGCTGGGGATAGGTGGGTGGGTAGGAGAGGGGTGGGGCTGGGGATAGGTGGGTGGGTAGGAGAGGGGTGGGGCTGGGGATAGGTGGGTGGGTAGGAGAGGGGTGGGGCTGGGGATAGGTGGGTGGGTAGGAGAGGGGTGGGGCTGGGGATAGGTGGGTGGGTAGGAGAGGGGTGGGGCTGGGGATAGGTGGGTGGGTAGGAGAGGGGTGGGGCTGGGGATAGGTGGGTGGGTAGGAGAGGGGTGGGGCTGGGGATAGGTGGGTGGGTAGGAGAGGGGTGGGGCTGGGGATAGGTGGGTGGGTAGGAGAGGGGTGGGGCTGGGGATAGGTGGGTGGGTAGGAGAGGGGTGGGGCTGGGGATAGGTGGGTGGGTAGGAGAGGGGTGGGGCTGGGGATAGG
The DNA here is from genome assembly GCF_036365525.1 of Heterodontus francisci. Classification (NCBI taxonomy): domain Eukaryota; kingdom Metazoa; phylum Chordata; class Chondrichthyes; order Heterodontiformes; family Heterodontidae; genus Heterodontus; species Heterodontus francisci. Next base: position 50,712,641 of record NC_090406.1, on the reverse strand, counting down.
TGGGTGGGTAGGAGAGGGGTGGGGCTGGGGATAGGTGGGTGGGTAGGAGAGGGGTGGGGCTGGGGATAGGTGGGTGGGTAGGGGTGGGGCTGGGGATAGGTGGGTGGGTAGGGGTGGGGCTGGGGATAGTTGGGTGGGGAGGGGAGGGGAGGGGTGGGTGGGGGGTCGGGGAGAGGGGTGGGTGGGGGATCGGGGAGAGGGGTGGGTGGGGGGTCAGAGAGCGGGGAGAGGGGTGGGTGGGGGGTCAGAGAGGGGGGAGAGAGGGGTGGGTGGGGGGTCAGAGAGGGGGGAGAGAGGGGTGGGTGGGGGGTCAGAGAGGGGGGAGAGAGGGGTGGGTGGGGGGTCAGAGAGGGGGGAGAGAGGGGTGGGTGGGGGGTCAGAGAGGGGGGAGAGAGGGGTGGGTGGGGGGTCAGAGAGGGGGGAGAGAGGGGTGGGTGGGGGGAGAGAGGGGTGGGTGGGGGGTCAGAGAGGGGGGAGAGAGGGGTGGGTGGGGGGTCAGAGAGGGGGGGGTGGGGGGTCAGAGAGGGGGGGGAGAGGGGTGGGTGGGGGGTCAGAGAGGGGGGTCAGAGAGGGGTGGGTGGGGGTCAGAGAGGGGGGGGAAGAGAGGGGGGAGGGTGGGGGGGGAGAGGGGGGGAGAGGGGGGGAGGGTGGGGGGAGAGAGAGGGGTGGGTGGGTGGGGGGGGAGAGAGGGGTGGGTGGGGTGGGGGGAGAGGAGTGGGGTAGAGGGGTGGGTGGGCTGGGGGGAGAGGAGAGGGCTGGGTGGAGTGGGGTGGGGTGGAGAGGAGAGGGCTGGGTGGAGTGGGGTGGGGTGGAGAGGGAGAGGGGTGGGTGGGGTGGAGAGGGAGAGGGGTGGGTGGGGTGGAGAGGAGGGGGATGTGGGGGGAGAAGACGGGGATGCGGGGGGGAAGGAGAGGAGGGTGGTGGGTGCGGGGGGGAGGAGAGGAAGGGGGAGGAGGGTGGGTAGGGGTTGTGCGGAAGGAGGGTCGATATGTGGGTGGGTGAGGGTGGTGGGGAGGGGATGAGCATAGGGGGAGGAGGGGTGGATGGGGAGAGCGGAGGGTGAGTGAGAAGATGGGAGGAGAAATGGGCTGGGAGAGAAACTGCAGATCTTCAGGTCTGTTGAGCAATCCAGAGAATTGAGATGTTTCGTCTTTTTTTATTAATTTCATTGTAAGTTAATATGAATTGTGGAAGCCTGTAGGTTTGAAACATAGCCGTAACTTTAAAACATTTCAACGTGACTTTTTTATTGGTTGTGATAAACTTCTTTGTGAGGAGAAAGTGCTAAGCCTTTTGTACTTGTGCTCTCGAAGGAATGAGTGACTTTCTTAGTTATAGTGGTCATCAATTTGCATTAACAATGAAAAATGTGCTTTAATGGCACTTTTAAATTAGAAAACTGCCCCATGGCACTTCCAGGGGGATTTAGGTTAGGTAACCAGAAGATTAGAGCTTTTACTAAGGCTTTTAAAAGATAGAGTCACAGAGGAAAATACATTTCGGGAGGGAATGGAACTGGAACGTGTGCTACCAGTGGTAGGAAAAAGAGTGACAGGCAATGTGCTGAAGGTGGAGTCGGGAGTGCTGAAGGAAATGCCAAGGAGGGAACAAGGCCTTTGGGGTGTTTAAAGATGAGGAGGGTGTAAAATACAGAGTTGGTGATTAGGTAACCAGTAAAGATCAGTGAGAATAGAGGGCACGAGTGGCTAAATGTTGAATGATCGGAGTAGGGAGAATGGAAGGTGGTTGGCAAGGAGGATGTTGGAGAAATCGATTGAAAAGTTGACAAGTGTAGTGGCAGTGGATGTAAGGGAGGTATGGGTAGCAATTCTGATGTGTGGTAGGATACAGGGTTGGCAACTCGAGCACTAAGAATTGCCTGGTATTCCAGCTGGATTAAGTGGTCAGGGAACAGGCCTTTCAGCCTGTTGAGCCTTTTCAGCCTTTCAGTTCGATCATGGCTGATGTGCACCTGAACTCCATTTTCTTGCCTTGATTCCATAACCCCTTCATACTCTTGTCTAACAAAAATCTGTTGAAATTTCAAGCCCTTTCTGTTTCAACAGTTTTTTGAAGGGTAGAGTTCCAGATTTCCATTAGCCTTTATGCGAAGAAGTGTTTTCTGCCATCAACTGAAGTGGCCTAACTGAAGAGAAAATAATTTCAATCTACCTTATCAACTTTTCATAAACATCTCAATTAAATCACTACTTAATAATCTATACTAGGGAATACAAGCCAGTCTATGAAACTGTCCTCATAATATAACCCCTTTGTCCCCAGTATTACTCTGGTGAATCTGCACCCCCTCCGAGGCCAGTATATCCTTCCCGAGGTGAGGTGCCCAGAACTGAGCATAGTATGTCAGATGGGGTCTAGTTCGAGCTTGTGGCATGCAAATCAGTGAAATAAGAGAATAGCTGATCATCATCTCTGGTTGGAACTTGTGGCTTTTGATTAGAGTGGTTAATGACAAAATCTTGCCCAGGAACAAGCCATGAGGGTTGCTAGTAGCTGCGACTAAGCTTTCGATTGTTTGCCACCTGCCTTGTAGGGAGATTGATATCAATAATATGTCTGTACAACATTCCACTGCCAATGTGTTGAGTACACACAGAGGATATGTTGGTAGTAGATTTTGGAAATTGACTAAGGTCCGTTCCATGATAGCTTAATTTTGATAACTTGATTGTCTACTTGATAAGTTGTTGGAGATAAATTGCTCTCTTAATGAGTCTATGTAATTTATAGTGCTGTAAATAATTCTTAGAAAAACTTCATTTTAAGCATGATTTTGTTTTTTTAACATTACTCATTATCTGACTTGCAAACAATTATCGGTGGATCTCGATTTGCAAGAATTGAAAAATTATCCCAAGCAAGAAAAGAAATTGGGTGCAAAGAGCTAATTAGCAACTTTAACCAGAACTGGCCCAAACAGTAACCTAATGTTACTGCAAAATACCGTGTAACAATGCAACAGCATTCGAATGACCAAAATGCTGCAATCTTGATCAGGATATCAGCCAACTCTTGCATTTTCTGAAGTAAACTCGTAGATGTCCATTGCTCATGGTAAATCAGATGGTAAGCTGTTTGATTAGGTCAAGACTGTGAAACATATTGTACTTTCTTAGGTGTTTTAAAACCACAACGTCAAGTTATTATAAGAAAATGCAGCCTGAGGCAAATCCGAGTTTACAGTAGGTGAAGGAGGTTAACAGATTGCAAGGTGCTTGTATATTTTTGGTCCCAAGAGATTGCTCTGAAATGACAATCATACCGATCTATGTGATGGACTATTTCAAAACTTAAAGGAGATCCATGGCTGTTTTTATCAATTTACTATTGGAGGGTTGTGTTGTGTCCTACAGTACTTAAATTACAGGTTTGAACTTTTTGCCCACTATTAGATTACATAGCGATCAATATCAACGTTATAGCTGGTAATGGAATGCTGGACTTTTGTGAGAAACAGTAAATTTGTAGGGATCTCTAGGTTTGTAGCAGATGTACCCCGTACTCTCAGCAATGTTCGCAATCATACAATGAGACAGTGTGGCAGGTGTTTTTTTGGCCCATTTTACCTGTGCCAGCTCTTTGGTAGAGCTATCCATTAAGCTTTTTCTTCATAGCCCGTACTTGTATTCCTTTCAAGTACTTAGGCAAATCTCTTGAATATTGCTATTGAATCTGCTTCCAACATCCTTTCAGGCAGTGCCATTCCAGATCACAGCAATTTGCTTTGTTTAAAACAAAAATCCTCATGTTGCCGCTGGTTCTTTTGTCAATTACTGATTCTTCCACTGGAAACAATTTCTCTTCATTAACTCTATCAAAATCTTGATTTTTAACACCTTTATCAAATCTCCCTTAACCTACCCTAGTTTGAGAAGAACTCCAGCTTCTCTTTTCTCTTTAAATAGCTAAAGCCCCTCATCCCGAGAACCATTCTAGTGAATCTTTTGCATCCTCTTGAAGGCCTTGATATCCTTCCTAAAGAATATTGTTCAGAATTGAACACGGTACTCCAGCTGAGGTCGAACCAGTCTCATAAAGGTTTAGTGTAACTTCCTTGTTTTTAGAAACATAGGAAATAGGAGCAGGTGTAGGCCACTCGGCCCCTTAAGCTTGCTCTGCCATTCAACTCGATCATGGCTGATCTACCTTAATGCCATTTTCTCTCACTATCCCCATATCCCTTGATATCTTTAATATCTAGAAATCTATCATTCTCTGTCTTTAATATACTCAATGACTGAGCCTCCACAGCCTTCTGGGGTAGAGAATTTCAAAGATTCACCACCTTCTGAGTGAAGAAATTCCTCCTTATCTCAGTCCTAAGTGGCTTACCTCTTATTGTGAGACTGTGAACCGTGGTTCTGGACCTCCCAGCCAGGGGAAACATCCTTCCTGCATCTAACCTGTCGAGCCCTGTAAGAATTTTGTATGCTTCAATGAGATCACCTCTCATTCTTCTGAACGGTAGAGAATATAGACACAGTATCCTCAATCTCTCCTCATAGAACAATCCTGCCATCCTAGGGATCTGTCTGGTGAATCTTCATTGTACACTCTCCATGGTCCTTGGGTAAGGAGACCAAAACTGTGCACAATACTCCAGGTGTGGTCTCACCTAGGCTTAATACAATTGCAATAAGACTTCTTTACTCCTGTACTTAAATCCTCTTGCAGTACCATTTGTCTTCCTAATTGCTTGCTGCACCTGCATGTTAGCTTTCAGTGACTTATGAAGAAGGCCACCCAGATCCCTCTGGAAGTCAACACTTCCCAATCTCATCATTTAAGAAATGCTGTGCATTTCTGTTTTTCCTACCAAAGTGGATAGCTTCACATTTGTCCACATTATATTCCATCTGCCATGTTTTTGTCCACTCACTTAGCCTGTTTAAGTTCCCTTGAAGCCTCTTGATAGCCTCCTCATAACTCAGATTCCAGCCTAGTTTTGTGTTTCAGCAAACTTGGAAATATTTCATTTGGTCCGCACATCCGAATCATTGATAGAGATTGTGATGAGCTGGGGCCCAAGCAATGATCCTTGCAGTATCCCACTAGTAACAGACTGCCATCCTGAGAATGACCAGTTTATTCCTACTCTGTTTTCTGTCCGTTAACCAATTCTCAATCCAAGCCATTATATTATCCCCAATCCCATATGCTTTAATTTTGCTTTCTAACCTCCTGTGTGGGATCTTATAAAAAATCTTTTTGTACTCTATTTATAATGCCAAGGATCCCATGTGCATTTTTAACAACCTTTTGAGCCTTTTGATACACGTCCACCTCCAGCTCTCTTTGTCCCTGCACCTTCTTTAAATTGTGCCATTCACATTGTCTCTCCTCAATCTTCTTACTAATAATCACCTCACACTAAAGCATGGCTACCCGACCAGACCCAATGACGTGTCGGGTTCGGGTTGGGTCTCTCTTCCGGGTCCAGCATTCGGGTCGGACTGGACGTGGACAGTGCTGCCTTGCTCCGGGAAGTAATCTTCAAATGAACGTTCAAAACGTCAAGGCGGAAAACATGCAGTCCGGACTCCGCACTTAGCAGTAAAGCCTGGCTACCCAACCAAACCCGACTACGTTTGTCGGGTCGGGTATTTAAATAAACTAAAGGAGCTGGGTCGGGTTAGGGTTGGCTGTTGTCAGGTAGGATCCGGGTTGGGTTTTAATTTTATACCTGAGTCAGGCTTTACCTCGCACTCTTCTGTGTTAAATTTCATCTGCCATGTGTCTGTCCGTTTCACCACTCGATCCTCCTGAAGTCTGTTACTGTCCTTATTGCTTACTACATTTCCAAGTTCTGTATCAGATGAGAAATTTGAAATTATGCCCTGTTTACCCAAATCCAGCCCAAGTACCAACTGCTGATGAACCCCTCCAGTCAGAAAAACAACCATTCACCACTACTCTCTGTCCCTTAGCCAAATTTGTATCCAGCTGCCATTGTCATTTTATTCCCATAGGCTTTAATTATGTTGACCAGTCGATAATGTGATATGCTTTTTGAAAGTCCATTTACATATCAACCGCACTCCTTTCATGAACCCTTTCTGTTACTTCATTAAGAACTCGATCAAGTTAGTGAAACATAATTTGTCTTTAACAAAACCATGATGCCTTTAATTTATTAGCCCACACTTTTCCAATTGTCAACTACCAATTCTGTCTTCAGGAAAATGTCTCAGACAATTGTCTTTAAAAGTTTCCCCACCTTAGGCATTAGGCTCACTAACCTGTAGTTGCTGGATTTGTCAGTCTCTCCTTTTTGAAACGGGTGTAACATTTGCAATCCTTCAGTTCTTTGGCATCATCCGATAACCAAGGAAAATTGGAAGATTGTGTTCAGAGCCTCCACCATTTCCACGCTTGTTGGTTGGTTGGCATCCATCCATCTACGAAAGATGATGGACACAGCAAACAATCCATTTAAGTGGGGTGTTTTCTCTTGGTGCCACGTTTTTGATAGCTGTGAATGCCAATCCTTGAGAGGCAGATTCTGCCACAAGTGCTGCACCTGAAGCTGCCAAGTGATGCTGTGAGGAGTTGTTTTTGACGTTGGCGTCTGTTGCCAAGCTGCTGTAGCAACTGGTCGTCATGGCAGTACACACCCAGTCCACAAGATGCATTGCTATTTCCCTCTTTGGTCAACTTGTGACTCCCAGGTGCGATAGTTGACATTTAGGGCCTTCATGTCACGCTTGCAAGCATCCTTGAAGCAGAGCTTTGGGGGCCCCGGCTGCCTCACCATACAGAAGGTCCTTGGGTATGCGACTGTCTTCCATTCTGTGAACGTGTCCGATCCACCGAAGCTGCCTCTGTTTGATTTGTGTCAACACAATTGGCAGCTTTGCCTTTGAGAGTATTGCCACATTGGCGATTTGTCCTGCCACGATATACCCATAATGCGCCACAGACAGTGAAGATGGAAATTAGAGTTTCTTTTCCTGATAGCTGAATTACAGCCAGGTGAGGTGGGGTCTCGGGTTCCCCTTTAGCTCTTCGTCTTATTTGACCGCAACAAGGTTTATTCCTTTTTTAAGAACAGTGCTTGTGCTTACCACCTCAGTAAGTGTTTTACCTTATTCCTCTAATGTAATTACAAAAGAATCAGTTGGACAGGTTTTCTTGCGTTTAAACAAGAAAGAGGTAAGTTTATTATACTTAACACGAACCTGATTTAAAAATAGTAAAAATATACGCATTCATGCACAGATTCACACGAGAATCCCACACACACGCTTATAGATTACAGTGGGAAACAGATTGGTTGTTGGATTAAAGTCCAGAATAAATACAACTTAAATACAGTCAGTAAATCCAGTAGTCCTCAGCTGAAGCTGTATTCTTGAAGTCGTCACTGGTCAAAGTGCACTTTGGTTGGCTTGCTTTGCTGAGAGTTTTCTTGAAGGCAAAATTGGTAGTTGATTCTCTTCCCCTGGTTGCTGGCTGTTGCGGCTTGGAGGGTCCCCAGTCACGGCTCGTTCTTTCCTTGATATTTTCTGGGGAGAGAGACAAAGGGGAGCAGCCGCCTGCTTCATTACTGCATACTCAGTTTCTGCTGTCTGTGTGACAAAACTTTCAGTTTCTTCCGAGATGAGCAAAAAGTCACATTGTTCTGTCAATCCCCTTTGTTTTTAATGAGGTCCAAAACTCCTCTTCGGTGAGGTTGCCAGTGTGTACCCCCAAAAAAAATCTCCACTTATGAATGCCTCAGGATGACTTTGAATGGCTCGCTAACGAGGATCATCTGGCTAATCTTCTCATTTAGCCAAAGCATTGTTCTGGCTGGGCTTCTTGTTAGACTGTTCGTCTCCAGTCCAATCTCCTGTTGTTCCAAATATTAATTGCATTGACCATCTTGGCTGCGAGTTTTTTAAAAAATTAACTTGTAGGATTTTTCCTGTTAAATTTCTATGGTAAGTTTCCAACTGATGAAATTAAAATGTCCCATTTGGCATATCGGGTTTTCCTGACAGCTGTAAGTCGTTCATGTTTCACAGCCATACAGCAAAGTGCTGAGAGCACAGGCCTTATAAACCATCAGCTCAATCCTAAGGGTCAGCTTGGTGTTATCCCATACGCATTTTGTAGTTTTCGCAAGGTTGAACTGGCCAAGTTGGCTCCTGGCAGTCGGCTCCCTTGGGAGCTCCACTGTTCATGTCTATCTGTGGTCATCTGCCATCTTTTGCTCTTCCCACTAAATCCTCTCTTCTGTTTAAGTTCCCCTGATTCTAACAGTGGGTACATTTTTAGCCCAAACTTCATTTCCACCCTTACCATTTCTCAGTAATATAGGATACATTTCCTCTGGACCAGGTGACTTTTCTCTTGAGGACTGACGCTGTTTTAAAGTACCTCGAGTTTATTTTTATCCTATTTAGAGTGGCTACCATTTCCTCCTTTTACTGCTACATTGGCAGCAGCATCTTTTCAGAGAAGACAAATACAAAGTATTAATTTCATACTTTAGATATGCCCTTTGCCTCCATAGGAACCTTTTTGGTTCCTAAATCAGCCCGACCCTTTGACTGCCCTTTTAGTTATGTTTCTAAAAGACTTTTGTGCTCCTTTTATGTTACCCGCTGGTCTATTCTCATGGACTCTCTTTATCTTTCACTACTTCTTTTAGGTCTCCTGTTGTACTAACTTGCTTACCTATGTCACTGCTGAAATCTATCACCTGGAGCTATCAGGTGTGGCTGACCTCTTAGTTTCCAGAGTACAATGGCACCATATAACAATTCTGACTTTGCCCAATACTAATGATTTGATTCTGGTCTTCAGGTAATACAAGAGGAAGGAGGAAATCCTGATGAAATTTCAATCAGCCCAGAGACCCCAAGCAATAGGACATCAAAAAGAATGGGGAAAGGTAGGAGAAAAATACACTTCCAAGATGCAGATATTAAAATATTTTGCTTAGGTGTATTTTTATGTTTGCTTATTGAACTGAGATATTATTAGAAAGTGGAATGTTTTCCCTTTAAGGACCCTGTTAGTGTTGATTGAAGCTCCCTATAAGCTGCCTCAAGTTAAGAGTGTGACATTTCCTTTACCCACGTTGGCCATCCTTGGAACCTTTGCAAGTCAGAGAAGACACTTTGGATCAGTATGGGCTGCATTTAAGCCCAGAGGGCAGCAGTCACCAGTTAGTAGCCTTAACCCACTGCAACATGCAGTCCACAACAATCTATGGTTGCTCCTGGAAAATAAAAATGCAATTAACATGTTGTTTACATGCTTGTTCTTTAGGCTGCAGAGTTGAGGATTGTGAGACCGAAGACTATGCAGAAGAGGATTTTGGTGGAAAGCAGGCAAGTGATTTCACAGCACTGATGTCTCAAATAAATTATTTCATAGCAATAGTTATTCACAGCTAACTGACTACATGCACTCCCCATTTAATTTCCACAGGTATATTTTTGAAGATGTTCCTTTAAATGTTTATTTTAGTTAGTGCTTCTCCTGCCCATGGCATGATATACTCCTTACCTCATGTGGACAGAAACGCCAGCTTTGAAGGTTGACCCCAGAAGAGTTGTGTACAGCTTTGTTAACAGAAAATGCAACAGCTCCAAATAATATCTCAGTTGCTTTTATGAAAGCAGACCTCTCTCATTCTGGATGTGTGCATTGTTTCATTCTGCATTGAAGAGTAACAGCAGTCATGTGACACTTTTTTGCATTGCCTTTCCAAAACAAACATTGAAACTTTGTTTCATTCTGCTCATTTGATTGCTTAAATGGTTGAGGATCCTGTATAACATAGAATATTGCATTCAGACCATTCCTCATCTCCCCCATGACGGCAGACCTGAATTTCTTTGCTGCTGACAGGTCCTGAGACCTCTGTCTGCCACATTGCTGCACCTGAATACCCTGCAGTGTTGCCACTTTGCAGAAACCACTCCTGTACCCAAATCCCAAACTGTCCCACTGCAATGAAGAATAAAACCAGATGCACCACCCAGCAGCAAAGGAGGCACTGGAAATGACAAAGGCACACCCGGCCCAGTTGACCCTGCAAAGTCGTCCTCGCTAACATCGGGGGGCTTGTGCCAAAATTAGGAGAGCTGTCCCACAGATTGGTCAAGCAACAGCCTAATTTAGTCATACTCAGCAGATTATACCCTACAGCCAATGTCCCAGATTGCTTGATTACCAGCAATTTGTATCATCTACAAGATGCACTGCAACAACTTGCCAACGCTCCTTTGACAGCACCTTCCAAATCAGCGACCTCTGCCACCTCGAAGGACAAGGGTAGCAGACACATGAGAACAAAACCACCTGCAAGTTTTCCTCCAAGTCTCGCACCATCCTGACTTGGAAACATATCGCGTTCCTTCATGGTTGCTGGGTCAAAATCCTGGAATCCCTTCCTAATGGCACTGTGGGAGTACCTTCATCAGATGGACTGCACCAGTTCAAGAAGGTGCTCACCACCACCTTCTCAGGCAATTAGGGGTGCGCAGTAATTGCTCGTCTTGAATGAATTAAAAAAAATTCTTAGGTATGTCCATCAGAGGTGCTGGCACAGTGGCATACAGTTGGGAGGGAGTGGCCCTGGGAGTCCTCAACATAGACTCCGGACCTCATGAAGTTTCATATGGCATCAGGTCAGTAACGGGCAAGGAAACCTGCTGATTACTACCTACTGCCCTCCCTCGTGTGACCAATCAGTGTTGCTCCGTGTTGAACATCAGTTGGAAGAAGCACTAAGGGTAGCAAAGGCACAGAATGTACTCTGGGTGGGAGACATATGTCCATCACCAAGAGTGGCTCATTGGCACTAAAGGCCTGCTACCCGACCCAAACCCGATGGGACCCGACAGCATGTGTCGGCCTCTGGTCGGGCCTGGTCAGGTCGGGCCGGACATGCACAGTAAGTGCTCTGCCAGTAAGTATTAAAAATAAAAAACTTAGCTGAGCTGGGAGTCCAGGACGAAACTGAGTCTGTGCAGTGAGCGGGTGATGACATCATAATGACATCACGCATGCGCTGCAGCTTCGTGGAGCTTCCCAGTTGGAAGGTGAGTAAAGGGATGGTCAGGCAGGGCTCGGGCCGGGTTGAGTGCGGTCAGGCTCGGGGCGAAATTGGAGGTACTCTGGTCGGGTTAGGATCCGCTGTGGATCGGTCGGGTTCTTTTTCCTGACCTGAGCAGGCCTTTAGTTGGCACCACTACTGAGCTAGCTGTGTCCTGAAGAACATATGTGCCAGACTGGGCCTGTGGCAAGTGATGAGAACCAACAAGAGGGAATAACTTGCTTGACTTCATCTTCACCCGTCTGTGTCTCAGATGCATCTGTTTATGACAGTATTGGTAGGAGTGACCACCACACAGTCCTTGTGGAGACTAAGTCTTGTCTTCACATTGAGGACACCTTCCATTGTGTTGTGTGGCACGACCACCATGTGAAATGGTATAGATTCAGAACAGGCCCAGCAGCTAAACTGGGCATCCATGAGGGGCTATGGGCCATCAGCAGCAACAGAATTGTATTCAGCCACAATCTATTACCTCATGGCCTGGCATATCCCTCACACTATCATTACCATCAAGCCAGGGAGCCAAGCCTCAATGAGGAGTGCAGGAGGGCATGCCAGGAGCAACACCAGGCATAACTAAAATGACTAGCCAACCTGGTGAAACTACAAACGGCGGAATCTGCATACTGTGGACAGAGCTAAGCAATTCCACAAACAAAGGATCAGATCAAAGCTCTGCAGTTGTGTCACATCCAGTTGTGAATGGAGGTGGACAATTTCACAACTAACTGGAGGAGGAGGCTCCACAAACATCTCCATCCTCAATGATGTCGGAGCCTAGCACGAGTGCAAAAGACAAGGCTGAAGCATTTGAAACTACCTTCAGCTGGAAGTGCCGAGTGGATGATTCATCCCGACCTCCTCCGAAGGTCCCCAACGTCGCATGCCAGTCTTCAGTCAATGCAATTCACTCCGAGATATCAGGAAACTGCTGAAAGCTCTAAATACAGCATTGGCGATGAGCCCTGACCACATCCCGGCTGTAGTACTGAAGGCTTGTGCTGCAGTACTAGCCGCACCCTAGACAAGCTGTTCCAGTTTAGCTAGAACATTGGCATCTACCTGACAATGTGGAAAATTGCCCAGATGTGTCCTGCCCGCAAAAAGCAGGACAAATCCAATCTGGCCAATTACTGCCCCATCTCAATCATCAGCAAAGTGATGGAAGGTGTCATCAACAGTTCTATCAAGCATCACTTATTCAGCAACAACCTGCTCATTTTGGGTTCCGCCAGGGCCACTTGGCTCCAGACCCTGTTACAGCCCTGGTCCAAACATGAACAAAAGAGCTGAATTCTAGAGGTGAGGTGAGAGTGACTGTCCTTATCAACGCAGCATTTGATGGAGTGTGGCATCAAGGAGCCTGAACAAAATGGAAGTCAATGGGAATCGTGGAAAACTCTCCTGTTTGGTGTCCTACCTAGCACAAAGTAAGATGGTTGGAGGCCAGTCGTCTAAGTTTAAGGATATCGCTGTGTGATTTTCTCAGGGTAGTGTCCTAGGTCCAACCATCTTCAGTTGCTTCATCAATGACCTTCCCTCAATCATAAGGCCAGAAGTGGAGATGTTTGCTGCTGATTACACAGTTTTCAGTTTCATTCATAACTCCTCAGATACTGAAGCAGTCTGTGCCAGCCTGCAAGAAGACCTGGACAACATTCAGGCTTAGGCTGATAAGTGACAAATAACATTTGTGCCATACAAATACCAGGAAATGAGCATCTCCTACAGGAGAGATTCTAACCATCTACCCTTGACATTCTGTGGCATTACTATCTCTGAATCCCCCACCATCAACACACTGGGGGTTACCATTGACCAGAAACTTAACTGGACCAACCATATACCTACTGTGGGTACAAGAGCACACCTGAGGCTGCAGCAAGTAAGTAATTCACCTCTGATTCCCCAAAACCTGTACATCATCCCCTCCCTAGCAGCACTAATGAGGTACCTGCACCACGTGGTCTGTAGCAGTTCAAGAAGACAGCTCATCACCACCATCTCAAGGACAATTAGGAATGGGCAATAAATGCTGGCCTTGCCAGTGAAGCTGGCATCCCATGAACGAATAAAAAAAAAGCTACCATTTCTTGTATCTCCATCACTAAACCCTTCTACTCAAACGCTGCCAAATCTTTGGAAATGCTCCCTAAATTGAATAATACCTACTCTTTCTCCCTCACCCCTCACTCTGACCTCACTGCTTGCTCCGGAATACACTGACAAACCCAAGTATTATTGCCTCCATGTTGCCAAATGTCAGGAGCCCAGCTCCAAATGCTCCTCGTCTCCAGTTCTGTCTGAGCCGTGGTTAACCCCATCGTACTCTTGACCTGCCACCCCCACCCATCCTTTACTGCTAATTCCCAGGTGTCTATTTCCAACCTGGTAATGATTACTTACTTTTCAAAACACTGTAACGGCCACGTGGTGAGTGTGAGTGATTCCCACTGTTCAACTCCCACCGGGCGGCAGCCAGTGTTTTTTGTTGTTCGTATTTAACCCCTTGATATTTTATTTGTCAAATAAAGAGACAGCGACAGGTTTTCTTACAGGTTTAAAACAAAGAACAATTATTTATTGAGCAATATGCTGTAAATTGTCGCAACCGCATCTACTCGTGCATTGACTTTCACTCTGCCTCGCTGTCTTTCTGCCTCATGCCCCCTGCCAGCATTTGATAAAATACCACATTACCAGGCTTGTTAGCAAATTTGAAGTCCATGGGATAAAAGGAGCAATAGCAGCATGGATACAACAGAGTGTATCAGGGGGAGGGATGTTAGCCAGGATTTAGTACTAGGACCAGTGCTGTTTATGATGTACATTAATGACTAGGGCTTGGGGGTCCAGGGCACAGTTCTGAAATTTGAAAATGACACAACACTTGGAAGTGTAACCAACAGTGAGGAATATAGTTATAAACTTCAAGGACATACATGTTGGTGGAATGGGCAGACATATGAGGAATATGAGGCACTTCTTTACGCAGCAGGTGATAATGACCTGGGACTCGCTGCCCACAAGGGTGGTGGAAGTGGAGACAATCATTGACTTCAAGAGAAAGTTGGATGGCCACCTGAGAGAAGTAGACTTCAGGGCTCTGGAGATTGTTCCAGGGAGTGGGACTGACTGCATAGCTCTGTGAAGAACTGGCATGGACTCGATGAGCTGAATGGCCACCTTTTGTGCCGTAAATGACTGACTCTGTGACGTGGAAGATGCAATTCAGTGGAGAAAAGTGTGAGGTGATACATTTTGGTAGGCAGAATGAGAAGAGACAATGCAAGTTGATTGGTACAGTTTTAAAGCGGGTGCAAGAAGAGAGAACAGAGGTGTTTGCAAGCAAATCTTAAAAGGTGGCAGGACAGGTTAACAAAGCAGTTGATAAAGCATGTGGGATCTGAGGCTTTATAAATAGAAGCATAGAGTACAAAAGCCAGGAAGTTATGAAAAAACTGTAAAACACTGGTTTGGCCCTGGCTGGATTATTGTGACCAATTCTGGGCACTGCACTTTAGGAAAAATGTGAAAAGCTTTAGAGATAGTAGAAATAGCAAACAAAAATAAAAGCCACCAATGATGAAGATTAAATAACTGTAACTTGGCAGTTGACGACACCTACCAATAAATCAAAGGAGACCCTAAACCTGTCAAATCACTCCAGAAATGGACAGTGGATTTGAGACACCCGTTGAATGTCATCCCTCCCCCGCTTGAAAATTTACAAGTAAACGTAACGTGTAAAATATGAATAACCTATAAAAGCTTAGTTTTACATAAACCCTGGAAAACATGGAGAGATCTACTGCTTTATTTTGAGTCAGAGGTAACTGACTTTTGTTCTGTTCAACAACCTCAAAACAACATAAATGTTGAACTTTATCCAGGTAACTAACGTTTGTCAGAGGTAAGTTCCCGCAAGTTTTCTGATTGATGAGACTTGCTGTTTGTTAGCCCCTGAACTGCAACCCCACTTTCCATGTGATAGAGACAAAATAAAAACTGGGTACAGTTTTGAGGTTTTAGACCATTTTTCATGAAAATACAACACCAACTGTATAAAACCCTAGTTAGGTCGCAGCTGGAGTATTGTGTACAATTCTGCGCACCAAACTATAGGAAGGGTGTGATTGCACTGGAGAGGGTGCAGAGCAGATTCACCAGGATGTTGCCTGTGCTGGAGCATTTCAACGATGAAGAGAGACTGGGGAGGCTGAGGGGGGACCTGATGGAGGTATGCAAAATTATGAGGTGCATTGATTGGGTAGATAGGAAGCAACATGTTCCCTTAGCAGAGGTGTCAATAGCCACGGGGCATCGATTTAAGGCAAGGGGCAGGAAGTTTAGAAGAAATTTGAGGAAAAAAAATTTCACCAAGAGGGTGGTTGGAATCTGGAGCACACTGCCTGAAGGGGTGGTAGAGACAGGAACCCTCACAACATTTAAGAAGTATTTAGATGAGCACTTGAAACATCATAGCATACAAGGCTACGGGCCAAATGTTGGAAAATGGGATTAGAATAGATAGGTGCTTGATGGTCGGCAGGGACATGATGGGCCGAAGGGCCTGGTGTATATCTCTGTGACCATAAAGAGTATAAAATGTTGAACTTTGTGAAGTGATTTTTAATATGAAAGCCAGCCTGCACATAGTAAACCTGCCATGTACTTAGTTGCTGTCACTCCATCTTTTCAATTTAGGCTTCTCAAGGTAAAGCAGGAACTCTTCAACTTACTTTAGTTGAAACTGTTTAAATCAGTGCCAAATTACAAAATGGAATCAATAACTTCATTGTCTCTGGGAGTTCTGTTATTAGTCATATGCCCTCCTTCTCCTGTAGCGGTGCAACCAACCTCTGACTCACTTGGGGCACTGCTCGCAATAAATTGGAGCTCGACAGGAGCATTATACCATGAAACATTCATCTTAATCAGTATGTTTTAAAGTGTCACTGTTCTGCCTTTGCAGTCTGCCTAAACGAAAAGGAAGTTTCCAGCTGCTTATAACAGCTACTACAGTCAGCAAGTGCTTCACTTACACAACGTTAATTTTAAATTGTGCAGGTGACATGAGTGCTTGTCAATTGCATTACTGCGTCAACAAGAAGTTGCACTTACACCAACATACGAATTAGGAGCAGGAGTAGGTCACTCAGTCCCTTGAGCCTGCTCCGTCATTCAGTAAGCTCATGGCTGAACTGATTACTCCACATTACCACCTACCCCTGATAACCTTTCACCCCCTTGCTTATCAAGAATCTATCTTTGCTTAAACATATTCAAAGACTCTGCTTCCACTGCCTTTAGAGGAAGAGAGTTCCAAAAACTCACGACCCTCGGAGAAAACATTTCTCATCTCTGTCTTAAATGGGCGACCCCTTATTTTTAAACAGTGACCCCTGGTTCTACATTCTTCCACAAGGGGAAACATCCTTTCCGCATCCACCCTGTCAAGACCCCTCAGGATCTTATGTTTCAATCAAGTCGCCTCTTACTCTTCTAAACTCCAGATGATACAAGCCTAGCCTGTCCAATCTTTCCTCATAAGATACCTGGAATGAGTGGGCTGTCCGTCTAGAAAACCTCTGTACTGCGTCCAACGCATTACCATCCTTCCTTAAATAAGGAGACTAATACTGTACACAATACTCCAGATGTGGTCTCACCAATGCCCTGTATAACTGAAGCATAATTTTGTATTCAATTGCCCTCGTGATAAACGATAACATTCTATTAGCTTTCCTAATTACGCGCTGTATCTGCAGACTAACCTTTTGCGATTCAAGCACTAGAGCACCCAGATCCCTCTGCATGTCAGAGCTCACATAATCCAATTATTTAGTGTAAAAAAATGACAATTACATGGAGCAGACTGTGACCCAACTTCAATCAAAGGCATCTTTTAAGATTTCTGTCTGTCTGCAGTACGATGTCTGATTACACCTGATAAAAACGTCCCAAGCTGCTTCACTGATGAAAGGCACTGCATAGGGAAAATGGTAGAAGCTATTATTAAAGATGTTGCAACAGGGCATTTAGAAAAATTCAAGGTAATCAGGCAGAGTCAACATGGTTTTGTGAAAGGGAAGTCATTCTCACCATTTTGATAATACGCTTCTTTGTTATTCTTCCTGCCAAAATGGGCAACTTCGCATTTTCCCATCCTCCAGATTTTTGCCCACTCACGTAACCTATCTATATCCCTTTGTAGCCACCATATGTCCTCTTCACAACCTACGTTCCTACCTATCTTTGTGTCATCAGCAAATTTAGCAACCATCCCTTCGGTCCCTTCATCTAAGTCGTATAAATTGTTAGAAGTTGAGGCCCCAGCAATGAAGCACACCACTCAATACATCTTGCCAGCCAGAAAATGAGCCATTTATGCTTACTCTCTGTTTCCTATTAGCTAGCCAATCTTCCATCCATGCCAATATGTTACCCCCTACACCATGAGCTTTTATTTTTTGCAATAACCTTTGATGTGGCACCTTATCAAATGCCTTCTGGAAATCTAAGTACAATATATCCACCAGGGGTTCCCCCTTCATCCACAGCACATGTAACTCCCCAAAAGAACGCCAATAATTTGGTTAAACATGACTTCCCTTTCACAAAACCATGTTGACTCTGCCTGATTACCTTGAATTTTTCGAAATGACTTAACTGCCAATCTCTGGGTATTGGGATTCTTATACTTCACTCATCTCCTGTGACTAGCTCTCATTCTTTTCCTCTTTTTGCTTGACTATGACTCGACTTCTGATCTTTCCTGCCTGACTTCGTACATTTTATTCACAAAGCAAATTCCTTCGATTCCAATCCCACCAATCTCTATTGTAGGCATTCCATTATTTGGTGACTCATACCTCAGGCTGGCATGTGTTAAGTACTTTGTTGTTTGGGAAATGGCAAGGCTGCCCCATTAGGTGCAACACTGTTTGTCTTGCCAGGACATAAATAGGTGTAGAGAAATACTTTGGATTAGAATTGGGTCCCACAGGCTTGTTCGTGCAGACTTTTTTCATTTTCTTTAGCTTCTATCACATCCCCAGACAACACAAACTAAGACGGCTCAGTCTTTAGCTCATCCGAGGCAATTCTTAACTAATTTAACAAAGATGGTCCTTCATTCAACCTTGACTAGCATGAATATGTCTTAATTTTGACTACTTGGTTGGAACCACCTGCTAAATATGAAAGATCTTCTATTCTTATAGTTATGCTGCTATCTTGAAGCATCAGTGATGTTGGCCATTAACTGTTTCTGCTATCCTTGACTTCAGTTCTTCATTTTAAGGCCACCTTTGGACATATTTAAGGCATTTCTCCAACACCAGCCCCTCACTTCTGATTTACTGCTCTTCTACATTAAACCATTCAACAAAGTGTGATGCTGGAGCTTGATGGGTATATACCAGGAAGTGCACTCAATCAAACTGGTCTTAATATATGACTGGCAAGTCTGCTGTGTCACTGCTCACATCAGTTGGGAGGGTATGCTGCTCTGTTATTATCAGTGTATTTTGCCCCACAATACCACCAAATAAATCATTCAGATTTTACTTTAGGATTTTCACCAGGGCTTTGGGAATTAATAGACTATCGTAGTTAATTTTCTAGAACCTTACTTGCTTTTGATACATTAATATCCTACCTTTTCAGTTCAGTGCTTTTGTTTTAGTTGAGGCAGTCAACAAAGTATGGTGTTACATGAAGTCTGTGTGACAGACGAGAAGTCGTGCAAAACATGTAACCGTTTAGTGACTCTCGTGACCTTGCTGACAGATGGAGAATATGCTTTGACTTTTAGCTGTGCTTATTTTCCTTAACAGTGAAGTTGCATTGCCACCTCCTAGAGTGAGTCAGAAGAGCAGGTCCTATAACACTAGGCTTTCAAGCTTACCACGCCATCCTATGGCAGACATAAGAATAACAGGCGTTACTGTTAGAGCATTGTCAACTCAAGGATGAACAACAATATCTCCATGTAGTAAAACATCCCAAGGCAGATACTTCTACGAAGTATTATAAAGCAAAATTTGACATTGAACCACAAAAGGAGATATTAGGGAAGAGGGCCAAAAGGAGTGTCTTGAAGGAGGAAAGGGAGATAGAGGGACAGATTCAGGGAGGAATTCCAGAGATTAGCATTTTGGCAGCTGAAGGCACTGCTGCCACTGGTGGAGCGATTAAAATTGTGGATGCTCAAAACGTCAATTAGAGCAATACAGATACATCGGCAGGTGGTTGAGGTGGAGGAGGTTAAGGAAATAGGGAGGGGCCATGTAGGGATTTGAAAACAAGAATGAGAAATTTAAAATCCAGGCATTGCTTAACCGGGAGCCAGTGTCGGTCAGCAAACACGGGTGATGGGTGAACAGGACTTGGTGCAAGTAAGGACGTGGGCAGCAGAGTTTTGGATGACGTGAAGTTTACGGATGGAGCCGGCTCATGTTACTGAGGAGGAAATAGGCAATCTTAATGGTGGCGTGGGTATGTGGCTGGAAGCTCACCTTGGTCAGATATGACAGCAAGATTGTGAACAGTTTGTTTCGACCTCACATAGTTGCCAGGGGGAGGGATGGAGTCAGCGGCTCGGGAATGGAGTTTGTAGCAGAGACCCAAGACAATGGCATCTGCCTTCCAATGTTTAATCAGAGGAAATTTCTCCTCATCCAGTTTTGGATGGTGGACATTCAGTCTGAGAATTTAGAGACAGTGGAGGAGTTGACAGATGATGGTGAGGTAGAACTGGGTGTCATCAGCAAACATGCGAAAACTGACGTGTTATTGGGTGATGTCGCCGAGAGGCAGCATGTAGATGAGAAATAGAGGGGACCAAGGATAGACCCTTGGGCGACACTGGAGGTAATGTTGCGACAAGAGAAACCATTGCAGGTCATTGTCTGGCTGTGATTAGATAAATAAGAATGGAACCAAGTGAGAGCACTTCCACCCACCTGGATGACGGTGGAGAGACGTTGGAGGAGGATGGTGTGGTCAGCCATGTCAAAGGCAATGTATCTATATGCAGACATAATGCATCTGCCCCTATTTGCATCTAACCTCTTTGAGAACCTCTGCATGCAGAATCCAACTAGCACAGAACAAGGCATGCTGAAATGTTGGATATAAACATATAAATGAAAAAGTTTTATTCAAATGGCTTGAACTGAAAAAAGATGCAAATAAATTTAGTTTAAATTTCTGCATCATTGAAAATTATTGTGTATACCGTTGTGCTGATTTAAAATGTACATGTTTTTAAAAACTTTGAGCTAAAGTTCTGCCCCTAAACGTAGGGACTTGTATATATTCCCACCAGTGTAATGGGAATAAAGTTCACAACAGATGCAGGCGGGTAGCTCGATTCTTACATCCTGGCCACTGATTCGGCCACCGCCAAATGCAGCACAGCAGCAGAATGGAGCCGAGGAACCGGCACGCAGGCTGGTGGGCTATTTTTAGCTCCTGCATGCCTCCAATCCTGGCACCAGCGCAGGTCAAAAATCCAGCCCAATGGCTTTGGTCTTCATGTTGTTCAATTGGACGAAATTGCATCTCATCCAGGACTGGATGTCGGACTCGCAGGCTGACAATGGAAGTTTTGGAGAAGATTAGATGTAGGCGTGAGGTAAAGTTGTGTGTCTTAAGTTTACCCCATGTCTTTGCATGATGTTGCTGAGGTGCAGCATGTGGATGAGGAACAGTTGGAGGCCAAAGATAGAATCTTGGCAGACTCCAAAGGTAATGGTGTGGAGTTGGAAAGGGAAACCATTTCTGGAATAAAAACAAAGTGCTGGAAATACTCAGCAGGTCTGGCAGCATCTGTGGAGAGAGAGAAACACAGTAAAAGGTTCAGGTCTGTGACCTTTTGGCCATTCCTGGAGGTGCTTTGGCTGCGATTGAATTGGTAAGCATTGAACTAAGTCAGGACAGCCCCAATCAGCTGGACAGTGGAGGAGGCACGTTGGAGGGGGATGGTGTGGTTAACCTTAGCAAAGGGTGCAGAGAAATCCAGAAGGTTGAGAGGAATAATGCACCACTGTTACATAGGATGTTGCTTATGATTAGGACCATTTCAGTCCTGTAGCAGGAGCAGAGACCTGATTGAAGAGCTTCAGACATGGAGTTGCAGGAAAGATGGGCACAGATTTGGGAAGTGACAACACATTCAAGGACTTTAGAGAGGAAAGTGAGGTTGGAGATTTGGCAGTAGTTTACGAGGCCCAAGGGATTGAGCAGTGGATTGACAACAGCAGTTTTAAAAGGATGGGAATAGTACTTCAAGGGAGGGAACCATTTACAATGCCAGCTTGTGTGGTGGGCAGGAAGAGAAGTTAGGTGGTTAGCAGTTTAGTGGCAATGGGATTGAGAGAGTAGGAGGTGGATCTCATGGACACAGTGAACTCTAAGATGTATGTAGGGCAGAACTTTTAAATATTTTATACAATTACAAGTTGATGATCTATGGCATTGTGCTGGGGGTGACGAGACAATTTTGTACAGTTGGAGTTATGAGTCCAGCTATTTTAATGGAACTCTTCCAGTGTATTGCTGTTTGAGGAAGGGGCACACAAAGTATGTTTTCAGGAACCAGCTGTGTTGTTCTGAACTTAGTATTGAGAGGTCTTGAGAGCAGGGTGTAGTGGCCTTTCCTTTGTTTCTCTTCTCCCCTGTAATTCCTGCACATAGCCATGTGACTAAGGCAGAAGCAAAGTGGGAATTTTTTAGAAACCTACATATCACAACTAATTGCTGCTGGGTTTTGGGATTGTAACATGGCCTTTCTCATAAATGCTGTTCAACAGTGCATGGTTCTTGGCTTAATTATTTTCCCTTCACCGCAGGAGGATATTGAAGCTTTTGCTGACCAGGTACAGGATACTGAAGTAATGAACATTTCAGAAGCAGGCAATGCTGACTGTGCAGGTGCAGAAGATGATGTGGACAAGGGCCTCAAGCAAATTCCAGACTTGACTTCAGTTAAAAAAGTAAGGTGGTTATGAATGTCTGTACTGTGTGCAATTTCAAGTAGAGCCAGTGGCCCCCATGATAACTAAGGCAGGAATATTTTGGAGGGGTGGGGTGGATTGGCTGACAGGAAACCCAAATTAAGAAAGACCTGTTATAAATAATTTGAACAGTTTCTCAGCAGACAGCTTGACAGGTTGTTGAGCTGGAAAGTAGCTAGAGAGTGTATCGGTGGCAAGTCCAACATGGCGATGGGTCAGATGTTAGTTGTGGGAGTGGGTGGGTGGGTGGGGTCAGACATCTGGAATGGGTTGGCTGATAGGGGATAAACAAGCTGGATTGAGGGAAGGAAAGCACTCCTGCTCCTCCTGGCCTACAAGCAGTAAGCAGTGCTGTTAAAGGCTCTTATCTGATGGATGTGGTCCTACTCCCTTCCCTTCAGCTGGAGGGTTTCCTGAGGTTCAGGAAACCCAGTCTGTGGGTATTAAAAATAAATGTTTACTTAAAATTGAGGCATGTAGTTTCCTTAAGAGATTTTAGTGAGTGACCTGCCACCTGAGAGTGGTTCGGTTGCTCGCCTCTGTTAAAACCGGTAGGGGGTGGATTGGAGCCTGGCTCATTTTCTTATTTTTAACTTTCCACCCACTCTGGAATGTTAGCATTCTCCCCCAATATATTCAGCTACAAGAGCAGGCATTGATTCTACTTTTGGATAAGGGGAGGGAGAGGGAATGCAGAGACTTAAGTTGTAAAATGTGTGATTTGAATTGATCTTAAGACTGTAACCGGTAGGAGGTGGATAGTGTTAGGGCTAATGTGAATATTTTCTGGTTAAGGAGCTGAAAAGGACAGCAGAAGACTCAACGGAGGGGGAGCCCATGCAAGTTACTGAAGTAAGATAGAACTTCATTTGATCATTTTTACAAAACATCCAGTAGAAACTAGACAAATGATTTGAGGCATGATTAGGTGAAAGATGTTTTAGATTGAATTGTTTTTCTTTATTGTTTATTATATCATAATTGATAGAATGACACCTTTATCTTAAATGTAGTTATGGGAACATTCATCCTCTCGTGTCTCCTCTGCCTTTCATGTAAATCACTGCTGTTCATGTACTTCAGTTTCATTTACTCATCTTTGCTCCATAACCCTTGATAACTTGACCTAACAAATCTATCCATCTCAGAATTAAAAACTCTAATTATCACGCAGCTACCCAAAAATGTGGAAAATTGCCCAGGTATATTCAGCCCACAAGAAAAACAGGACGAATACAATCCGGCTAATTACTGCTTCATCAGTCTACTCTCAATTATCAAAGTGATGCAAAATGTCATTGACGTTGCTATCAAGCGGCACTTACTCAGCATTAACCTGATCATGTACGCTCAGTTTGGGTTCCGCCAGGGTCACTCGGCTCCAGACCTCACCACAGCCTTGGTCCAAACATGGACAAAAGAGCTGAATTCCAGAGGTGAGGTGAGTGTGACTACCCTAGATATCAAGATACTCAAGCAGTCCATGCTTACGTGCAGCAAGACCTGGAAAATATTCAGGCTTGGGCTGATAAATGGCAAGTAACATTCATGGTCATTGCAGCACTGAAGGCGGCCATTCGGCCTATTGAGTCCATGGTGGTTCTCTATAGAGCAATCTAGTCAGTCCCATTTCCCTGCTCCTTCACTGTAGTCCTTCATGTTCATTTCCCTCAAGTGCTCATCCAATTTCCTTTTGAAATTATTGATTATCTTCACTTCAACCACCTTCTTAGGCAACGAGCTGCAGGCTGTCACCACTCGCTGCATAAAAAAGTTCTTCCTCACATTCCCCCATATCTCTTAACCAAAACCTTAAATCTGTGTCCTAGAGTCCTTGTTCCATCAGCTAATAGAGCAGCTTTTCTTACTCTACCTTATCTAAACCTGTCATAATCTTGTACACCTCTATCAGATCTCCCCTCAACCTCTTTTGTTGTAAGGAGAACAAGCCCAGCTTCTCCAAGCTAACCTTGTAGCTAGCTTCCCTCATCCCTGGAACCATATCTCTCTCCCTTGTCATCCAAGGAGCCCTGGCTTTGGTTCCCCTGCCTTTCCCTCTTGTTGGAATTTACCTAACCTATATCAGAAACATCTCTTCTTTAAATGTCACCCATTGTTCCATTACAATTTTTCCTGTCTTTCCTGTTTCTGCCACACAAGTGCTAGGCAATAACCATCTCATAGTATCATAGAAATTTACAGCATGGAAGGAGGCCATTTGGCCCATCGTGTCTGCACCAGCCGATAAGTAGCCATCCAGCCCAATTCCCACTTTCGACTTCTTGGTCCGTAGCCTTGTAAGTTTCGGCACTTCGTGCGGATATTCAAATACGTTTTAAATATTTTGAGGGTTTCTGCCTCCACCACCATTTCAGTTCCAGATCCTTAGCACCCTCTGGGTGAAATAATTTCCCCTTGAGTTCCCTCTAAACCTCCTACCTTTTATCCTAAACCTGTGCTTCCCGGTTACGGACCCCTCAACTAAGATAGATGAATTCACGTCACAAATAGAAGTAAATGACTTAGATTTAACTGCCAATGCAGAGACATGGTTACAAGGTGAATAAGTTTGGAAAATAAGTATTCCAGGTTGCACAAGATTGAGAAAAAAAACAGACAGAATGGAAAAGGAGGAGTACTAGCAGCCCTGATAAAGGATTACGTAAGCACAGTAGTGAGAAAAGATCTTGGCTCAGAAGATCAGAAAGTAGAAATAGTGTGGGTGGAGATCAGGAACAACGGGTCAGAAATCGCTGGTGGGATTAATAGTGTTGGACAGAGCATTAAGCAAAATATCATTGGAGCTTGTAACAAAGTTAGTGTAATAACTGAGGGACTTTAATCATCTTATTGACTGGGCAAATCAAATTCTCGAAGGTAATCTGAAGCTGAGTTTGTAGAATGCTTTTGTGACAGTTTCCTGGAACAATATGTTTTGGAGCCGACTCTACATAAAGCAGTTTTAGATCCAGTATTGTGCCATGAGGCAGGGTTACTTGGTAATCTCAGTCAAGTATTTTCTGCTGAAAAGTGATCATATATTTGAATTCCATATTAAGTTTGAGAGCGACATACTCAGGTCCCAAACAAGAATCTTCAAGCCAATTGCATAGGTATGAGGTGAGAGTTGGATTAGGTTGATTGGATAAATAGACTAAAAGATATGGCAGTAAATTAACAGTGGGAAACATTTAAAGAAACAATTCAAAATGTTAAACAAAATTACATTCCATTAAAAAGCAAAAATTAAGCAAGAATCTGTGGCTTACTAGGAAGTTACACTTAGCATCAGATTGAAAGAGGCTTATTATGTTGCAAAGAATATTAGTAAGCCTGAGAATTGGGAGTGTTTCAGAAACCAGCAAAGGGTGACTAAAATGTTGAGAAAAGCAAGAGTAAACTAGCCAACAACTTGTATTTATATAGTGCCTTTAACAGAATAAAACATCCCAAGGTGCTTCGCAGGAGCATTATAAAACAAAATATGACCAGAGTAATGTAAGATGATATTCGGTCAGATGACCTTGGTCAAAGAGGTAACTTTTAAGGAGTGTCTTAAAGGAGGAAAGTGAGGTAGAAAGGTATAGAAAGGTATTCCAGAGCTTAGGGCCTAGGCAACTGAAGGCGTGGCCACTAATGGAGGAGTGATTACAATTGGGGATACCCAAGAAGCCAGAATTAGAAGAGTGCAGATTATCTGAGGGGTGAAGCTACAGAGGGATTTGAAAACAAGCATGTTAAAATCCAGACTTTGCTTGACCAGGAGCCAATGTAGGTCAACGAGCACAGGAGTGCCAGTTGAACGGGGCTTGGTGCAAGTTAAGACATGGGCAGCAGAGGTTTGGATGACCTCAAGTTTATGGAGGGTAGAATGTGAGAGACCAGCCAGAAGTGCATTGGAATAGTTAACTCCACAGATAATGAAGGCATGAATAAAGGTTTCAGCAGCAGATGAGCTGATGCAGGGGCCAAGTTGGGCGATGTTAAGCAGCTAGAAATAAGTGGTCTTAGTGCTGGTGCGAATGTAAGCCAGGAATATTTAAACAGATTATCAGGAAAAAGTATTGGAGGGACTTAAGGGACTAAGATTGTCAGAGGATACAGCAGGATATAGATCGGTTGGAGACTTGGGCGGAGAAATGGCAGATGGAGTTTAATCCGGGCAAATGTGAGGTAATGCATTTTGGAAGGTCTAATACAGGTGGGAAGTATACAGTAAATGGCAGAACCCTTAGGAGTATTGAAAGGCAGAGAGATCTGGGCGTACAGGTCCACAGATCACAAAGTGGCAACGCAGGTGGATAAGGTAGTCAAGAAGGCATACGGCATGCTTACCTTCATCGGTCGGGGCATAGAGTATAAAAATTGGCAAGTCATGCTGCAGCTGTACAGAACTTCAGTTAGGCCGCACTTGGAATATTGCGTACAATTCTGGTCGCCACGCTACTAGAAGGATGTGGAGGCTTTGGAGAGGGTACAGAGGAGGTTTACCAGGATGTTGCCTGATCTGGAGGGTATTAGCTATGAGGAGAGGTTGGATAAACTCAGATTGTTTTCACTGGAACGATGGAGGTGGAGGGGTGACCTGATAGAGGTTTGCAAAGTTATGAGTGGCATGGACAGAATGGATAGTCAGAAGCTTTTTCCCAAGAGTGGAAGAGTCAGTTACTAGGGGACATAGGTTTTAGGTGCGAGGGGCAAAGTTTAGAGGGGACGTGCGAGGCAAGTTTTTTACACACAGGGTGGTGAGTGCCTGGAACTTGCTGCCAGGGGAGGTGGTGGAAGCAGGTATGATAGCGACGTTTAAGAGGCATCTTGACAAATACATGAATAGGATGGGAATAGAGGGATACGGACCCCGGAAGTGCAGAAGGTTTTAGTTTAGACAGGCATCAAGATCGGCGCAGGTTTGGAGGGCCGAATGGCCTGTTCCTGTTCAGTATTCTTTGTTCTTTAAGGGCTGATAAATCCTCAGGACCTGATGGTCTACATCCTGGCGTTCTAAAAGAGTGGCTGCAGAGCTAATGGATGTGCTGGTTATGATTTTCCAAGATTCCTTAGATTCTGGAATGGTCTCAGCAGTTTGGAAGTTAGCAAATGTAACACCGCTATTCAGGAAAGGAGGGAAAGAGAAAATGGGGAACTGCAGGCCAGTTAGCCTGCAATCAGTCATTGGGAAAATGCTGGAATCTATTATTAAGGAAGCCTTAACAATCCACATGGAAAATCATAGTATGATCAGACAAAGTCAGCATGGTTATACAAAAGGCAAATCATGTTTGACAAATTTATTAGTTTTTTGAGAGCCCGTAGATGTTGTATACTTGAATTTCCAAAAGGCATTCGATAAGGTCCCGTATGGGAGATTGGTTAAGAAGGTAAGAGCTCATGGGATCCAGGGCAACTTGGATCCAAAATTGGCTTAGTGGCAGGAGGCAGAGGGTAAGGGTCGAGGGTTATTTTTGCGAGTTGTAGCCTGCAGGGTCCTTTGCTGTTTGTTGTGTACATTCATGATTTAGACGTGAAAACAGGAGGTATGATCAGTAAGTTCGCAGATGACACGAAAATTGGTGGTGTCGTAAACAGTGAGGAGGAAAGCCATAGATTACAGGACGATATAGATGGGCTGGTAAGATGGGCGGAGCTGTGGCAAATGGAATTTAATGCTGAGAAGTGTGAGGTGATGCATTTTGGGAGACTAACAAGGCAAGAGAATATACAATGGATGGTAGGACCCTAGGAAGTACAGAGGGTCGAGGGACTTTGCTGTACTTGTCCAGAGATCACTGAAGGCAGCAGCACAGGTAGATAAGGTAGTTAGGAAGGCATATGGGATACTTCTCTTTATTAGCCGAGGTATAGAATATGTAAGAGCAGGGAGGTTATGATTGAGCTGTTTAAAACGCTAGTTAGACCATAGCTGGAGTACTGTGTACAGTTCTGGTCACCACACTATAGGAAGGATGTGATTGCACTGGAGAGGGTGCAAAGGAGAGTCACCAGGATGTTGCCTGTGCTGGAGCATTTCAGCTATGAAGAGAGACTCAAAAGACTAGGGTTGTTTTCCTTAGAGCAGAGGAGGCTGAGGGGAGATATGATTGAGGAATACAAAATTATGAGGGGCATTGATTGGTTAGATAGGAAGAAACTTTTTCCCTCAGCAGAGGGATCAATAACCAGGGGGCATAGATTTAAGGTAAGAGGCAGGAGGTTTAGAGGGGATTTGAGGAAAAGATCTTTCACCCAGAGGGTGTTTGGTATCTGGAACTCACTGCCTGAAGAGGTGGTGGAGGCAGGAACCCTCACAACATTTACGAAGTATTTAGATGTGCACTTGAAACGCCACAGCATACAAGGCTATGCTGGAAAATGGGATTAGAATAGTTAGATGCTTGATGGCCAGCACAGAGACAATGGGCCGAAGGGCCTGTTTCTGTGCTGTATGACTCTATAAGGTGCCACATGAAAGGTTAATAGCTCAGGTAAGGGCCCATGTAGTTGGGGTAATATATTAGCATGGATTGAGGATTGGTTAATGGGCAGGTAGCAAACAGGGATAAATGAGACTTTTTCAAGTTGGCGGGCTGTGACTAGTGGATTGTTGCAAGGATCAGTGCTGGGACTCAGCTGTTTACAATGTATATTAATGACTTAGATGAAGAGATCGAGAGTCATGTACCTAAGTTGCTGACGATACAAAGCTAGGTGGGAAGGTAAGCTGTGAGGACACGGGGCTGCAAAGAGAAGTCAACAGGTTAAGTGAGTGGGCAACAAGGTGACAGATGAAGTATAATGTGGGGAAGTGTGAGGTTATTCACTTTGGTAGTAAGAATAGAAAAGCAGAATATTTTTTAAAAGTCATGAAACATCTGAATGTTGATGTTCAGAGGGACTTGGGTGTTCTTGTACAAGAACACAAAGTTAAGCAGATACAGCAAGCAATTAGGAAGGCACATGGCATGTTGTGCTTTATTGTGAGGGGATTGAAGTACAAGAATTAAGGAAGTCTTGCTACACTTATACAGGGTTTGGTGAGACCACAACTAGAGTACTATGTGCCATTTTGATCTCCATATCTAAAGAAGGATACACTTGCCTTGGGGGCGGTATAGCGAAAATTCACTGGATTGGTTCCTGGAATGAGAGGATTGTCCTAATATACGCTGAGTAAATTGGGCCTATAACTCTGGAGTTTAGAAGAATGAGAGGTGATCTCACTGAAACATATAACATTCTGAGGGGCTTGACAGTAGACACAGAGGTTGTTTCCTCTGGCTGGGGAATCTAGACCATGGAGGCACAGTCTCAGGTTAAGGGGCCAATCATGAAGGACTGAGGTGAGAAGTTTCTTCAGTCAAAGGGTTGTGAAACTTTGGAATTCAGCTCCAACAACACTCAAGTAGCTCAACACCATCTGGGACAAAGCAGTTGGTTTGATCAGCATCCCATCCACTACCTTCAACATTCATTTCCTCAACCACCAGTGCACAGTGGCAGCAGTGTGTACCTTTTACAAGATGCACTGCAGCAACTTGCCAGGGCTCCTTTGGTGGCACCTTCCAAACCCATGACCTCTACCACCTAGAAGGACAAGTGCGGCAGACACATGGGAACACCACCACCTGCAAGTTCCCCATCAAGTCTGTACTGTCCTGACTTGGAACTCCATTGCTGTTCCTTCACAGTTCAAGAAGGCAGCTCACTATGTACTGATGGGCAATAACATGTTGGTCTTGCCAGTGATGCTCACATCCCACAAATGATTTTTTTAAAAAACGGATCTGCAGAAAATTCCAGATTTCCACTGCCCTCTGTTTGGAAAACGTGTTGGCTGATTTCACTTTTAAATAGGCGATTGCTCATTTTAAGCCTGTGTCCTCTTATTCTCGACTTTTCCAATCAGAGGAAATAGTTTCGCTTAATTTACTATATGGAATCCATTTTAATTAAAGTGATCAGATCACCACTCCATCTTCTATACTTAAGGGAATACAAGTGAAGCTTATGCAACCTGTACATTTAGGTTAACTCTCTAAGCAATGGTATCATTCTAGTGAAGCGGCATTGCATCATCTCCAAGACCACTGTATCCTTCCTGAGCTGCGGTGCCCAAAACTGAATGTAGTACCATAGATGGGATCTGACCCAAGACTTTATGCAACTGAAGCATAACTTTCTCAACTTTGTATTCCTGCCCCCTTGACATAAAGGCAAATTATTGTTGAAATATTGATGAACTCGGAGTAAACAGAACATATATCCCACTGCTACAATTCATACCTAACTTTTAATGGTCCACATGTTATGGAGGAACTGGGAGGTACAGTGGGTTTACACATTTCAATGAAGTTCAATGCAGAGAAATGTGAAGTGATTCATTTTGGTAGGAAGCACATGGAGAGACAGTATAAAATAAAGGGTACAATTCTGAAGGGGGTGCAGGAGCAGAGGGACCTGGGTGTCTATGTGCATAAGTCACTGAAGGTGGCAGGACAGGTGGTGGTTAATAAAGCATACAGTATCCTGGGCTTTATTAATAGGGGCACTAGTCCGGCCTCAGCTAGAGTATTGCATCCAATTCTGGGCACTGCACTTTTGGAAAGATGTGAGGGCATTGGAGAGGGTACAGAAAAGATTCATGAGAATGGTTCCAGGGATGAGGAACTTCAGTTATGAAGATAGATTGGAGAAGTTAGGACAGTTTTACTTGGAGAAGAGAAGGCTGAGAGGTGATTTGATAAAGATACTCAAAATCATGAGGGGTCTGGACAGAGTAGATAGAGAGAAACTGTTCCCACTCGTGAAAAGATCGAGAACAAGAGGGCACAGATATCAAGTAATGGGTAAGAGAAGCAAAAGCAGCATGAGGAAAAACTTTTTCATGCAGCGAGTGGTTAAGGTCTGGAATACGCTGCCTGAGAATGTGGTGGAGGAATTTTCAATTGAAGCATTCAAAAGGGAATTAGATTGTTATATGAAAAGGAAGAGTGTACAGGGTTATGGGAAGAATGTGGTGGAATGGCAGTAAGTGAATTGTTCTTTCAGAGAGCCGATGCAGACACGATGGGCTGAATGGCTTCCTGCGCTGTAACATTCTGTGATTGTGATTTTCTGTTCACCTTTGGGAGCTATGTTTGAACCTAGAGAAGACTGCAGGCTTGAAAGTATGATTGCTGGCTGTGAGGGTCCCACATGAAATTAGTAGGGATAGCCTCAATTGTGGTATAAGTTCAGAAACTTGTCTTTTTATAAAAAATAAATTGAACGAAAATAGAAAAAATAAGACCACATCTGCAAGCATGTTTTTAAAGATTTGGAAATATATCACCCCACATTTGTTTATGGGTTAATTGATGAACCAGGCAGTTCTGTGGGTTTCCTTGCATGGTTGCGTCCGGGATGGCTTGTTTTGAACTGGGAAACTGTTTTTGGTGTCATAATATAGATGGGTCCTGCATGAATTGTGACTATTTCTAATGCATTTGTATTTCTTTCTTTTAGGAAACTAAAGTGATAGGAGAAGAATCAGGTATTGTTGAAGATCAACTTGCTACTTTCTGACTAAGCACATCATCGCTCCCATTTCCCCCCCTTTTTTCTCTCAATGCAGTCAGTCGCGAGTGTAACAGCATTTTGTAGTACTGGTCATTTGAAGAATAGCACAGCTACAGGAAGAATGGAAAACTGAGGTGATCTGTCCATTTGCATTATTATGCTGCTAGGCTTTTACTGCATAACTGACCTGTTTTGATGCTTTCAGGCAACTTAACACAAACATTATTCAGCTTTCAGCAACAGAGTTGGCAAAGTTGATGTATTGGTTTTATCGATTCAATAGTTTGATTTTGAGTTGTTAATGAGTCTGAAACTGCAGTAAAGTGCATAAAAACAGAGGAAATAGTAGCAGGAGTAGACCAGTTGGTCCCTCGAGCCTGCTGTGCCATTCACTGAGATCATGGCTGATCTTGTTCCTCAGCTACACCATCCCATGTTCTCCCCATGTCCCTTGATTCCCGTAGTATTAATTTGTGAACTAATATCTAGTAGGCACAACACAGTGGCGCAGTGGTTAGCACCGCAGCCTCACAGCTCCAACGACCCGGGTTCAGTTCTGGGTACTGCCTGTGCGGAGTTTGCAAGTTCTCCCTGTGACCGCGTGGGTTTCCGCCGGGTGCTCCGATTTCCTCCCACAGCCAAAGACTTGCAGGTTGATGGGTAAATTGGCCATTGTAAATTGCCCCTAGTGTAGGTAGGTGGTAGGAGAATGGTGGGGATGTGGTAGGGAATATGGGATTAATGCAGGATTAGTATAAATGGGTGGTTGTTGGTCGGCACAGACTCAGTGGGCCAAAGGGCCTGTTTCAGTGAAGTATCTCTAAATAAAATAAAAAATAAAAAAAAGGTAGTAAAATTTGCAAAACAATTATACATGTCTTTTTATATCTGTGTTGAAAGATTCTGCTCTCATTAGCAATCATTGCCCCTGTAGAATGAGTCTGACCAGTCTTTACCAAACATTTTGTGCATGTGGATCGACATGTAATAAACCATATCCTTGGATTCCTAGCCAAGCTGTCACAGTTTGAGGATGACAGAATATACCCTTGAATTTGATTCTGAGCAAAATGGCTTTTCTCTCATCGAGCTGAGTAGGAAAATGAAAAGTTTGGTTCATTGCTGTGTATTCTTTGTAAATTCAGCTCGACTTAGATTTTGTCTTTTCAAAGTCAGAGTTGCTGTCTGGCTGCCTTGACCCAGTTGTTTAGGGTGCTTTGTTGCTCAGTTGGTAGAAGATATGATACTCGGCCTTCTGTGTAGGGGAGGATAGAGAGAACCTTGGATTAACTTTGGCCTTGCTGTACTCCAATCAGCTGATCAGAGTGGTCAAGGAACAAGTCATAGACCCCATTTGCAGAAATGGCTGGGAGAGGAGAGGGAATCTAAGGGGAGCCATTTGTTACATCTCAAGGTGACAGTGCTGTTAATGCTGAGTTGATGTTCTGTGCCTGAAAAGGTGACTGACTGCTATTTTACTATGCTTTCCCATTCTGGTTATGTGGGTTGTTTTAATCGCTATCTAACAGGTTTTGTTGCAGAAAAGCTGTCACTTTTAGATATTGAATGCAGGTGGTACTGTATTAAAATGTATTTGTTAAAAAGTTGAACCGAGAATAGTCTTGACAGCAGTTAGTACAAGTTAGTTGTATAGGGCTGAAAGAGAGGATTTGAATTTTTATACCGCTTTTTGCAACCTCAGAATAAAGGCCTGCTTCGGTATAAAATTAAAACCCGACCCGGGCCAGAGTCCTTTAATTTTATTTCGCGCCCCTCCCAACCTGACCTGACCCGACCCGAATATCGCAATAAATTTAATGATATCAAACATGTTATTGTGCTCTGTCTTGTCCAAATGGTAATACATGTGATCCTGTTCATCCGTTCCGGCAGCAATCTATTCCTGCAGATGGAGTTATGGGGGAGCCTGATCCAGTGAGTTCCTGGAGGCAGCACTGTCCAGCCTGACCTGACCCAAGCCCGAATGCTGGACTTGAAATACTGACCCGACCCAACCGGAACCTGACACATGTCGTCGGCTCTAGTTGGGGTCGCGTCGCCAGGCTTTACCTCAGAATGTCCCAAAGCACTTCACAGCCAGTGATGTACTTTTGAAGGGTAATCACTGTTGTAATGTAAAAGATTTGTGCAAAAACTGGTTGCCTAACAGCCATGAGATAAATCACCTGACCTCTTTACAGCCTTGGTTCAAACATGCGCAAAAGAGCTGAACTCGAAGTGAGTTGAGAGTGTCTGCTCTTGACATCAAGGCGGCACAGTGGTGCAGTGGTTAGGGCGGCACAGTGGCGCAGTGGTTAGCACCGCAGCCTCACAGCTCCAGCGACCCGGGTTCAATTCTGGGTACTGCCTGTGTGGAGTTTGCAAGTTCTCCCGTGTGGGTTTTTGCCAGGTGCTTCAGTTTCCTCCCACAGCCAAAGACTTGCAGGTTGACAGGTAAACTGGCCATTATAAATTGCCCCTAGTATAGGTAGGTGGTAGGGGGAAGGTGCGGATGTGAGTGGGTAATGGAATTAATGTAGAATTAGTATAAATAGGTGGTTGATGGTCGGCACAGACTCGGTGGGCCGAAGGGCCTGTTTCAGTGCTGTATCTGTAAATAAATAAATAAAGGCAGCATTTGACCGAGTACGGCATCAAGGAGCCCTAGCAAAACTGAAGT
Organism: Heterodontus francisci; assembly: GCF_036365525.1. Taxonomy (NCBI): domain Eukaryota; kingdom Metazoa; phylum Chordata; class Chondrichthyes; order Heterodontiformes; family Heterodontidae; genus Heterodontus; species Heterodontus francisci. Next base: position 50,678,305 of record NC_090406.1, on the reverse strand, counting down.
CAATGGGAATCGGGGAAAACACTCTGCTGGTTGAAGTAATACCTAGCACAAAGGAAGATGGTTGTGGATGTTGGAGGTCAATCATCTGAGCTCCAGGACATCACTGCAGGAGTTCCTCGGGGTAGTGTCCAACCATCTTCAGCTGCTTCATCAATGACCTTCCTTCAATCATAAGTTCAGAAGTGGGGATGTTTGCCAATGATTGCACAATGTTCAGCACCATTCGCTACTCCTCAGATACTGAAGCAGTCTGTGTAGAAATGCAGTAAGACCTGGACAATATCCAGGCTTGGGCTGATGAGTGGCAAGTAACATTCGCGCCCACAAGTGCCAGGCAATGACCATCTGCAACAAGAGAGAATCTAACCATCTCCCCATGACATTCAATGGCATTACCATCGCTAAATTCCCCACTATCAACATCCTAGGGGCTTCCATTGACCAGAAACTGAACTGGAGTAGCCATATAAATACCGTGGCTACAAGAGCAGGTCAGAGGCAAGGAATCCTGTGGCGAGTTACTCACCTCCTGACTCCCCAAAGCCTATCCGATAGAAGTGTGATGGAATACTCTCCACTTGCCTGGATGGGTGCAGCTCTAACAACACTCAAGAAGCTCGACATCATCCAGGACAAAGCAACCTGCTTGATTGGCACCCCGTCCACAAACATTCACTCCCTCCACCACCGACACACAGTGGCAGCAGTGTGTACCATCTACAAGATGCACTGCAGCAACGCACCTATGCTCCTTCAACAGCACCTTCCAAACCCACGACCTCTACCAACTAGAAGGACAAGGGCAGCAAATGCATGGGAACACCACCACCTGCAAGTTCCCCTCCAAGTCACACACCATCTTAACTTGGAACTATATTGCTGTTCCTTCACTGTTGCTGGGTCAAAATCCTGGAACTCCCTTCTGAAGAGCACTGTTGGTGTACCTACCTCACCTGGACTGCAGGGGTTCAAGAGGGCAGCTCACCGCCACCTTCTTGAGGGCAGTTAGGGATGGGCAATAAATGCTGGCTTAGTCCACATCCCATGAATGAATTTTAAAAAAAAATATGGTTTAATGATGTTGGTTGAAGGATAGACGTTGGCCAGGACATCAGGAGAACTCCCCTGTGTCTCTTATAGTGACTTGAGATACTTTATGTCGTGAGAGGGCAGATGGAGCCTCAGTTTAACAGCACCTCTGACAGTGCAACACTCCCTCAGTTCGGCACTGATATGTCACTCTGGATTACATGCTCAAGTCTCTGGAGAGGGGCTTGAATTCGCAACCACCTGACTCAGGAAAGTTTGCTACTACGGAGCCAAGTCTGAAACAAGTTTTGGCTATTTCCAGCACCAGAGCTTCCAATATGTATGCTTTTCTATGGAAGTGATCAAAACTGGGAGCCAAGGGAAGCAAAAAGCTAAACAGAGAAAAATATCTCATTAAGAAATCTTGAGGCCAATGGGGCGAATGGAAACAAAATTCATACCATTGATTCTGATGTGGGGCAAGAGAAGTTCATACCAAATGGTTCAAGAAAATGGGAGAGAGGGAGTGTGTTTAACACTGGGGGTGACAGCAAGGAGAGGTCGTCACTCGTGGTGGTGATCAAGTTTCAGACCTGGCTTATCCAGACTGGATACTTGAGTTCCAGAGCAATTACAGCACTTTACCAATTGTGCTTTCAAATACAGATCTGGTGGTATGTGTAAGCATACCAAGCTACATAGTTCAGAACTATAGAAACGTAATAGAATGGGTCATAGCTTGTTTTGTAAGATTTAAGACACTAATTTGTTAACTAACCATTGGAGAGAAGTTTGCTGTATAAGAGGATATGGAAATGAAGCAGTTTGAAATCAGAAAGAAATGTTCTAACTGTTGATTTTCCTACGTACGTGTGTACTAACATGAACTTTACTTTGAAGAAATGAAGAACTGGAGTGTTGGGACTGGTAAACCACAATGGTGTAGTGGCATTTTGCATGTCTGAGTTCATTAGAGATGTTTGTTTCGTAATGAAAATTTCAGCCAAGAAATAGGGTATATGAAAAGTTAAAATATTGAATCTCTTGGAGCTCAGTCCATTTCAGTTTACAGGAGTTGAATAAATTGTCTGTAGTTCCAACCATTTGAAGTGCTCCTCTTGACATCTGGAGCTGTTATCCTGTTGCTTTGTGACATTGTGGATGAATAAGTGAGAAAGTAATAAATATTACACTCAGAATCTTTCATGCTCCCTCAGTTTTCCAATCTCCCAGTGGATTCAAGGGTAGGGGAACATATTAGCTCCACATGTATACTTGCTATATATATTGTAATTAAACCTTGTGCTATTCTATTCCATTAATCCCATAGAAAAGGAGAATGTAGCTGAGAATTCGGGGGAAGCTTGTAGTTCAGTTCCTACAGAGGAGAAGTCCCCTGAAGATCCACAGCTATTGATACAATGTATGGTTGATATGGATGCCTACCAGAAAGAAGAGGAAAATAGCACTGTAACCAAGATTCAAGTGGAGGACAATGCGTTGGACGTAGAAAGTGAAATGCGTCTGGATGGACCCAAGATGGAGATCGACTGTAAGCAGTCCGCCAAGGAAAAGGTGGATACTGAGAAGATGGATACGACTGAAAGTACGAACAAGATGGAAAGTTGTCAGCAGGAGCATGAAGTAGAAGAGGCAGAGGCTGAGAGCATGGAGAAAGAATCACAGCCAGGACCTGAGGAAAGTAAAGACAATGCACGGAAACCAGAAGAAGAAGGTTCTGACAAAGCAGCTAAGAAAGAACCTTCGATTGTAGAGGGCAGTGATCAGAAGAGGTTTGTTGTTTCTTAGTTTTAGACCAGATTTTCATTCATACTAAGATGATTCCAGTAAACTTGTCTGATGAATTGTCCTGCGCAGTGGTGGTAATTTTAGACCTGATTTTATTTATTTAAAAGCTCTTGATAATTTCGCTATACCATTAGAGGCTGTTTTTGTTTATTCTTTGCACTCTTCTCCAACCTGTAGAGATTGCTTACAAATGGAGATTTTGTTCTGTGTGTACACTCTTCAGTGGTATCAAAATATATTTGAGGCAATTCTTGTACAGGTAGCTGGGTCTAAAACATCATTGATGTTCACCTCTGCAAACAACATGTTTGTAAGTGTTTGAGTCACAGTGATGTACAGCTGACGATAGCTGTGATACTTCGGTAGGTATTGGAGAATTTACCTTATAGACTAGATGGAAGTGTTGACGCTTCATGTCTTTCTTGAAACCATTTATGTGAGTTTTTCAATGTCTAACAAAATCCACCTTTGTGTCTTTAGCTCTATGGATGGGGAAGATTCAAAGAATATGACAAATCAGGAGAAAGGTAAGCCATAGACTACAAATATAATTCATGTAAGCTTGTCTTTCCCCTCCCCCCCTCCCCCCCCCCCCCCCACCACCAAATGCTTCGCACAGTATTCGACAGCCATATATATTTAGTAAATTAATGCAACTGGAATAACATTCAGAATACAGAAAAAAATACTAGAAATGGCAACTTGATCTTGCAGTTAGTTGTTAATCCTAATCTCATAGTATCAGTTTAACTACAGTGAAGGTGTTAAAGGCAAGAGGGAGTACAAATTTAGCATAGCTTAATAGAGTATCACGAGAACCTGACCAGTTTTTAAAAAATGAATTTTTGTGATTTGGTGCATCTTTGTTCAGACTTTTGTGATGTGATTAACAATCTGTTATTTAAAGCGATGTTTCCCCAGCGCTGGAGTTTTTTAATCTGGCCAGAGAAATCCTAGTCAGTCCTTCTTTCTCTTTGTGTGTTTGCAGCAAGCCAACTCCTGCCTTTGAGCCTCACTGCTTCAAGTCTCTGGGGCCCCATAGGTATTTTATATGGGACATGCATTTTCTGCTCCAAAAGGTTGGATGACTTTTGTTTTAAAGTATTCACTTTTTTGAACAAAAAACAGCTTGGTGTAACCTGTGGCTTACTTTGACTATTAGTGTTCTTGGTGACAAGAGGGGTTCAGGCCTGATTTATCTGCAAATCTTAGGATTTAAACTCAAGTCTCCTATCAGATCTGCAGAGTACATTTTGGGATACGTTTTAAATGGATAAAATGTAAGAAGGTGGAACAGGAATCCCAAAGTGCACTTCCTGTTCACTGACCTGCATTTGCATTGATTCATTCATGAAGTAGTCAACATTGGGGTGTTGTGATGTCCTGAGTGAACATGTTGGTGAGAAGGCAGCAGTTGAATGGATGCAGAATCAACCAATGTTACAGCACAGAAACAGCCCTTTGGATTTCCAAATCTGAACCAGTGTTATTCTCCACATGACCCACATAGTTTATTTCCACTCCCTGCACTCTCAATACACTTTAAATAGTCCTCTTTTACAATCAACTGATTTCCCTCAAAATAAATTGCGGACAGTTCCCATCTGGTTCTGTACAGCTTCTGAATGTCTTAGTGTCAGCTCCTATGCATGACCAGTGGTCACTGGGTGAAAGGAACATCTCGCTCACATCTGGTACTTTTTGGACGTAATAAATATCTCACTCCTGTCTGGTGCTGGTTTGACGTAATGAAGTATGGAGAGGGAATGATTTTTATATTTTACAAAGTTCCCATTTCTTCCCATTAAGTATGTGCTATTTGTAAGGATTACTTAATATCTAGACTATGACTGAGTTAGGCTTAGGATTCAGTACAACTTGTTGATTTGATTGAAAGTTTGGCATCTGATGCTGGGAGAAGCAATGGTGAGGGAACTTAATCCTAATAAGATAGTGTTTCTGCAGTATGTTCCCAGTGGGCAACTGAAGAAATTTCCAGGACATCTTGGCTGTTCATCAATCTTAGCACTGGTAGAATGTGATGTAAAATGTGTGTCTTTTTATCGCTAACAAGCACTTGGACTGTTGCATTTATGCGTTCAGCAGTTTTAATAAAATTGATCAGTATCGAAACAATTATTAGTCATGTCTCAGGAACCTAAACCTGTGAGTTTGGTTCTAAACAAACCAAATGAACAGAAGTAGGCTATTTAGCCCCTTGAGCCTGTTCCACCATTGTGAGATCATGGATGATTTGTGATCTAACCCCATACACCTGCTTTTGCCCCATACCCCTTAATACTGTTGGTTAACAGAAATCTGTCAATCTCATGTAAATTGGCTGAATGATGAGGGTGAAGGTTTGTTTTTCGGACTGGAGGAAGGTGTAAAGTGGTGTTTCCCAGGGACCGGCAGTAGGATCTCTGCTTTTCTTGAAATATATTAATGACTATATTAATTGGTTGTACAGGGCACAATTTCAAACTTTGCAGAAAACACAAACTTGGAAGTATAGTAAACTATGAGGGGGATAGTGATAGACTTCAAGAGGACATAGACAGGCTGGTGGAATGGGCAGACACCGGACAGAAGAAATTTAATGTAGAGAAGTGCAAAGTGATACATTTTGGTAGGAAGAATGAGGAGAGACAATATAAACTAAAGGGTACAATTCCAAAGGAGGTGCAGGGGCAGAGAGACCTAGGGTTATGTGTGCACAAATTGTTGAAGTTGACAGGGCAACTTGAGACAGTGGTTAAAAAAGCAGACAGAATCTTGGGCTTCATAAATAGAGACATAGAGTACAAAAGCGAGTAAGTTATGATGGACCTGTATAGAACACTGGTTCAGCCTCAACTGGAGTATTGTGTCCAATTCTGGGCACCACACTTTTGGAAGGATGTGAAGGCTTTAGAGACGGTACAGAAAAGATTTATGAGAATGGTTCCAGGGGAGTGGTTAGGATCTGGGTTGTCGCGCCTGAGAGTGTGATACAGGCAGATTCAGTCGTAGCTTTCAAAAGGGAATTGGATAAGCACCTGAAGGGAAAAAATTGCATGACTGCGGGGAAAGGGCCGGCGAGTGGGATGAAATAAATTGCACTTGCAGAGAGCTGGCATGGGCTTGATGAATGACCACCTCCTGTGCTGTAACCATTCTATGATTCTAAATTTAGCAGTTGACCCAGCATCAACTGTCGTTTATGGAAGTGAGTTCCAAACTTCTACCATCCCTTGTGTGAGAAGTGTAACCTCATTTCACTCCTGAAAGGTCTGACTCTAATTTTTAACCTATGCAACCTAGTCTTCGATTCCCCTCTATCTACCCTGTCAATTCCCCTAATATTTCGAATATTTAGATCAAATCTTCCCTTAATCTTCTAAATTCCAGGGAATGCAACCTTACTTTGTATAACTTTCCTTGTAATTTAGCCCGAGGAGGCCTGGTATCATTTTCATAAATCTCCCTGCACTCCTTCCAAGGCCAGTATATCCTTCCTAAGGTGTGTTACCCAGAACTGAGAACAGTTCTCCAGGTGTAGTCTAATCAGGGCTTTGTATAGCTGTAGCATGACTTCAACCCACTTGTATTCGAGCCTTCTAGATATAAAGGCCAGCATTCCATTAACTTATCGATTATTTTCTGTGTCTGTTCATGACATTTTAATGATCTATGTATTTAGTGCCCAAGTCTTTCTGCACCCACACTGTTTCTAGCTTTTCAACATTTAGGAAGTACCTTGTCTTATCATTTTTAGGCTCGATTGGATGACCTTACATTTGCCAATATTGAAATCCATTTGCCACAGTTTTGCCCATTCACTTAATCTATTAATACCTTTGTAATTTTATGCTTTCATTTACACTGCGTACAGTACCACCTATTTTTGTGTCATTGGATAGACAACCATATATCCAAATTTGGCAATCAGCTGAGCCATTAAATAAAGTGAATAGTTGAGGTGCCAACATAGGTCCCCGTGAGACTCCATTAGTCACATCCTGTCAATTAGCATACCTGCTCATGATCATATTGCCACACAGCCAGTCTCCGAACTAGGTCAATAAGTCCATGAGCTTCAACTTTAGCTAACAGTCTCTTGAGTGACATTATTGAATGCCTTCTAGAAGTCCATACAAGTAAAGTCCATAGGCAATACCCTGTCCACTACTTCAGTCACCTCTTCAAAAATAATTCAGTCAGGTTTGTCAGACATGACCTACTCTTTACAAATCCATGCTGGCTCTCTGATAACTTTCAGGGCGTTCTGTCACCCTATCCTTAATTATAGATGCTAGTAATTTCCTGACAATAGATGTTGGGCTAACTGGTCTATAATTCCCTGGTTTTCCCCTCTCACCTTTCTTAAATAGTGGAGTGATTTGCAATTTTCTAATCAAAAGGTATTGTTCTGAAAGAGGGAATTTTGGATAATTGTATTTAGGCTGTCAGCAGTGTCCCCACCTACTTCGTTTAAAACTCTAGGATGAAAACAATCTGGTCATAGAGATTTGTCAATCTTCAGTGTCATTATTTTCTCCGTCGCTGTTAACTTACTTGTGTTAATTTTGTGAGCACCCATCTCTGATTTACTATTTGTTCCTTTGGGATGTGTGGCCTGCTGACCTCTTCCTCTACTGGAAATATTGAAGCAAAGTAATTAATGAACATGTCTGCCATTTCCTTTTTTTCATCTTTGATGATCACCATTGCCAGTTTTAAAGGAACCCATATTGGTCTTCACCACCCTCTTTTTTTTTCTAATATAATTGCTAAGTTTTTTGTGTTGATTTTGATATCTCTTGCAAGTTTCTTTTCATATTCCTTTTTTGTAGCTCCTACTATCTGTTCTATCACCCTTTTCTGTTCCATGTACCTCTCCCATTCATCAGGATCTGTGCTACTGTTTGCATTCTTGCACACTTTTTCTTTTAGATTTACCTCTAGTCGTCCATGGCTTTTTTTTGCTTTGGTAGTGGAGTTCTTTCCCCTTGGAGGTATGAGCTGTTTCTGTATCATATTAAATTCTTTTTTCAACTCCTCCCACTGATATCTGTTTCATCCATTCATGCATTTGCCCAGTCCACTGTGAAGTGTTTTTTCTCAACCTGATGAAGTCAGCTTTACTTAAATCTAGAATCTTAGCAGTTTAGTGTTTCTCCCATGTTGAACTAAATCATACTATGATTGCTATTAGATAAATGTTCACACACTGTTAGTCTATTTATTAAATCTGGCTCAGTGCTCATTATTAAAGCTCGTGTGATCTGACCCTTTGGTTACAGAAAAATGTTGCAACATACTCAAGAAATTTCCTCCCTTTCAGACATGAGCTCATCTGTTTATTCCAATCTATGGAAGTTGAAATCCCCCATTAAAGCCATGCTGCCTTTACTAAATGCTTGTCCAATCTCTGCATTAATCCTTCTTGAATTAAAGTCAACAGGAATCAGGGAAAACTTGCCACTGGTTGGATATATATAGCACAAAGGAAGATGATTGTGGTTGTTGGGAGGCCAGTCATCTCAGCCCCAAGGGCATCACTCCAGGAGTTCTTCAGGGTAGTGCCTTAGGCCCAACCATCTTCAGCTGTTCCATCAAAGACCTTCCCTCCATCATAAGACCAGAAATGTGGATGTTCACTGATGATTACAGTGTGTTCAGTACCATTTGTGACTCCTTATACTGATGCAGGCTGTGTCCACATGCAACAAGACCTAGACAGCATTGAGGCTTGGGCTAAGTGGCAAGTAACATTCGCGCCATGCAAGTGCCAGGCAGTTACTATCTCCTACAAGAGAAAATCTAACCATTTCCCCATGACATTCCAAGGCATTACCATCGCTGAATCCTCCACCATCAACTTTCTGGGGGTTACTGTTGACCAGAAGCTTAACTGAACAAGCCGTATAAATACTGGATTACAAGAGCAGGTCAGAGGCTGGAAATTCTGCAGTGAGCAACTTGTCTCCTGACTCCCCAATGCCTGTCCACCATCGAGAAGGCACAACTCAGGAGTTTCATGAAATACTCTCCACTTGCCTGAATGAGTGCAGCTCCACAACACTGGAAGCATGGCACCATCCAGGGTAAAGCAGCCTGCTTGATCGGCATCCCATCCACCATCTTAAACATTCACTCGCTCCACCACTGGCTCACAGTGGCAGCAGTGTGTACCATATATAAGATGCACTGCAGCAACTCACCACGTCTCCTTCGACAGTATCTTCCAAACCTGTGACCTCTACTACCTTGAAGGACAAGGGCAGCAAATACGTGGGAGCACCACCACCTGCAAGTTCCCCTCCAAGTCACATACCATCCTGACTTGTAACTATATCGCTGTTCCTTCGCTGTTGCTGGGTAAAAACCCTGGAACTCCCTAACAGCACAGTGAGTGTACCTACATTAGATGGACTACAGCTGTTCAAGAAGGCAGCTCACCGCCTTCTCGAGGGCAACTAGGGATGGGCAACGAATGCTGGCCTTGCCAGCGATGCTCTCATTCCGTGAAAGAGTAAAAAAAAAATTCTGCCGCCTGACAGCTACTTGCAGGGGGCCTATACACATCTCCCACTACAGACTTAAGTCCTTTCTATTTCTTCATTCTACCCATAAAGTCTTCCCTGCCTTCTTACCTCTCATAATATGCTCTCTTAACATGTACGTGATTTCATCCTTAACTACTAAAGCTACTCCTCCCCCTCTACCATTTTCACCATCACTCCTGTAGATTGTGTAACCTGGTATATTCAGTTCCCAATCTTGTTGCCATGGTCCCAGTAATGGTTACCATATTGTACCCTGTAAGTTGCATTTATACTCTGTACGCTTGTATAAGGAACGCTTATTTACACCACATACTCTAACCTGTCATTTTGCTCTGATGTTTTCTCTCTCATTTTGAAATTTCTCTCTGTTGCTTTTCGTTTTTCCATTACTTGTAGTGCCTAACACGCAATTTCTGACTATTGTTTTTCTGTATTCCTTTTCATTTATTTTAGAATTATTATGCTACCTTTTCCACCTGAGCCCTACCACCGTTTACTAGTTTAAAGTCCTTGTGACTGTCCCATTTATCCTTTGCGCTAGTACTCTGATCCTAGTCCAGAATAATATTACTGCAGTAGTTTTTTTGGAAGAGGATTTCATGGATAAGTGGTTTTTAGGTCTGGGCCTGTGCTTCCATTTGCCCCATATCAGTGAGCTTCATGACATTGATGGGTTTGAAGCACTGGACCGAGGCCAGGTGCTCCCCACTAGGAGGAAGTCGAGCAGAGTTCAGTCTCCCTGTTTGAATATTTGAGTGGATGGTTAGAGTTGCAGCAGATTCTTACCCTGCATTGTCAATCTTAGATGTGTTTGATATTGAGATAGTTGCAGTTGGAGGGAACAGGCTACCTTTGTCTGAGTATTGAAGTGTTACAATAGCCAAACAAATATTTATACACCAAGGAAGTGAAGGTAGCATTTAAGTGTAATTTTTCTTCACCTATCTATGGCGTGATCCCCAGTCTTTCCTTTGTTGTGTAATTAATGAGAATTATCCTGCGATTTAGGGAGACCTGGCTCCTGCAGAGCATTGGACACTGCAGGCAAAAACCTTTGGGTGAGTGGCCTGTCCTCAGCTACCAGAGCAACTGACTTGAAGAACCTCTTTAGTAAATATGGAAAGGTGAGAATGAGTTTTCATCTTACTGTTGGGGAAGATGGGAGTGTGGGATGGAAGAGGTTGTAATTTTTTATGTATCTTTTACCATAACTCAGAATGCCTTAATTCACAACCATTGGATAAACTTTTTGAAGTGCAGACATTGTTGTTATATTGGCACATGTAGCAACCAATTAGCAAGATCTGACAATGACAAAACAGCTGAATGATCAGTTAGTCTGGTGGTGGTATCATTAGTTGAGGGAGGGATGTTGACCAGGACTCCGAAACACCTTGCTGTTCAAACAGTGCTGTGGGATATTCTGTGCCTGCCTGAGCAGGTAGTCAAGGGCTGCTTCCAGCAATGAAGTACTCTCTTTTGGTATGCCACTGAAGTGTCAGTCCTGAAGTGAGGTTTAAATCTACAACCTTCTGAAACAGGAGTACTATCAATTATGCCAGGCATTTACTTAATGATGTCTAACTGTTAACAATCTACTTGAAGTGGTATCCAAATAAGAAGCAAAAGGGCGAGGGATGGTGTGTCACAGTAGCTGTACAAAATGTGTATTCAGAGATAACATGCTTAGAATCTGTTATTTTATGATGTGACTGAATTGGATCTGCATGGCTGTTGATTTATTGTTGTAACTACCTTGTGGTCTCCTAGTGTTCTCTGTAATAACACACTGCTCCAATCCATTCTAAGGCCTGGATCCTGTCACTGATGCCAGTGACACATTAGATTGAAGGGAATAAGGCAGAGCAGTGACTGTTCCATGTCCTCAGTCATAAGTATGAACCAAATTGGAGTTAAAGAAACTAGCTTATTGTTTAAAAATTGCAGATCTGAGATATATTTTGAAGCTTAATGAGACCAAAAACGTGAATACATTTAACCTCTTGAGGTTTATTTATGAAGTAATATAGGTAAAGGGGAAGCCCATTATGTGGGACACCATTTTGCAAGACGAGTACCAAAGAGAAAACAAAAAAAGTAGTAAGTAGGTGAGATCAAGCTTCAGCTTTTCAGGCTCTTGATTGTAAGAAGCCAATTGAATGGCAGGCGTCTCAATGTTTTGAGGTGCTAGGAGATTAGCCCTGACTCTGACTACCACAATGCAAATGTGGAGAGGTAAACTATAGCTTGCAAAGAACCAGAGAGTAATAACATTGATAAAACAGAGAGAGGCATGGTTGTGATGCAGAGACTGACTGCAGATGAAAGAAGATTCTTTTTATGTCTGCTATCTGGGCATGTGAGAAGTGCTAGAAGATTGTAGTTTTTTTATTTGTTCTTGGGATGTGAGCATTGCTGGCAAGGCCAGCATATAATGCCCATCCCTAATTGCTCTTGTGAAGGTGAGCTGCCACCTTGAATAGCTGCAGTCCTTGGCTTGTAGGTACACCCACAGTGCTGTTAGGAAGGGAGTTCCAAGATTTGACCCAGCGACAGTGAAGGGACAGCGTTATAGTTCCAAGTTAGGATGGTGTGTGACTTGATGAGTTTGCAGGTGGTGATGTTTCCACACATCATCTGCCCTTGTCCTTCAAGATGGTAGAGGTCACGGGTTTTGAAGGAGTTGTCGAAGGTGGCTTGGCGAGTTGATGCAGTGCATCTTGTAGATGGTACACACTGCTGCCACTGGCGTGGTGGTGGAGGGAGTGGATGTTTAAGGTGGTGAATGGGTGCAAATCAAGCAGGCTGCTTTGACGTGGATGGTGTCAAGCTTCGTCAGTGTTGTAGCTGCACTCATCCAGGCAAGTGGAGAGTATTCCAGCACACTCCGGACATTCAGATTTCAAGTGTTGGATGGACCATGGGCTTTAGTTGAGAAATGATTAAGCAAGAGGCAAATTAGGAGCCCTGTTTGAAATTAGTGATTTTAAGACCAGGAATGGGAATAATATTTTTTTTAAGGCCACATTAAAAGGATAGAAGAGAAACAGATTTAGTGACTATGGTGGTACTGAAAGAGGAATGAGGATAAATGCATCAACAACAGGCAATCTGAAGAAACTTGAATGCAAACTGAGATTGTTGGCACAAGACTGGTAGGGCTGCATTATATATGACCACTGAGTTGCTTCTTTGGTATGATCAGGTGCTTCTAAAATTGCTGAATAAAGGTTAATGTTGCGATTGAGCACTGCAAGGTTAGAAAAGAAATGCTTGCTACGCAGCAGTGGGCTGTCATAGCAATTTTAACAGCTGGAAACAGTCCATTTAGCCTAATTAAAAATGAAAGTTTTATTTGACAGGCACTGCAGTAATTTAGTTTTGTTAAACTTCAGACTCTTGTTCTTTGAGAATACACCTATGCCTGTTTGCATTGATGTGTCCAATTGTTTGAAGAACTTCAGTGTTTGCTTTTATTAAAATATTGACTTGCAAGTAAACATTTAACCAGCCAAAACATTACTTCATGTATCAGCATTTCCTTGGCAAAATCATGAGTGCCTCCTGTCTTGGATAATTTCTATACAGGTGATTTGTGCCAAAGTGGTAACCGATGCTCGTAATCCTGGTGCACGCTGCTACGGATTCATAACCATGTTGACACCCGAGGAGGCAACAGAAAGTATCAGATCCCTGAATCAGTCTGAACTAAATGGACAAACTATTACTGTAGAAATGGTGAGCACAAAAAGTATGAATGGGAACTGATTTTTAATTTGCCACATGCTGTGTACATCTCTGCAAAAGTTGTTGTTTGTGTGTACTATTTGAACTTGCTAAAAGCTAGAGGAGAGCTAATTACTGTAGTTCACCCTTTACAGGCTCAATAGAGCCACTATTGTTTAAAAAAAAAACTCAGTAAAGGAAGGAGGGAAGTGCTCAGCTTTCTTGCCGTTAGCAATCTGTTTGTAGTGTACATTAATGATTTAGATGTGAATGTAGGAGGTATGATCAGTAAGTTCGCAGATGACACGAAAATTGGTGGTGTCGTAAATAGTGAGGAGGAAAGCCTTAGATTACAGGACGATATAGATGGGCGGAGCTGTGGCAAATGGAATTTAATCCTGAGCAGTGTGAGGTGATGCATTTTGGGAGGACTAACAAGGCAAGGGAATATACAATGGATGGTAGGACCCTAGGAAGTACAGAGGGTCAGAGGGACCTTGGTGTACTTGTCCAGGGATCACGGAAGGCAGCAGCACAGGTAGATAAGGTGGTTAGGAAGGCCTATGGGATACTTGCCTTTATTTGCCGAGCCATAGAATATAAACGCAGGGAGGTTATGATTGAGCTGTATCAAACGCTAGTTAGGCCACAGCTGGAGTACTGTGTACAGTTCTGGTCACCACACTATAGGAAGGATGTGATTACACTGGAGAGGGTGCAGAGGAGATTCACCAGGATGTTGCCTGGGCTGGAGCATTTCAACTATGAAGAGAGACTGGGTAGGCTAGGGTTGTTTTCCTTCGAGCAGAGAAGGCTGAGGGGGGACCTGACTGAGGTATACAAAATTGAGGGGCGTAGATAGGAAGAAACCTTTTACTTAGCGGAGGTGTCATTAACCAGGGGGCGTAGATTTGAGGTAAGAGGCAGGAGGTTTAGAGGGGATTTGAGGAAAAGATCTTTCACCCAGAGGGTGGTTGGAATCTGGAACACACTGCCTGAAGGGGTGGTAGAGGCAAGAACCCTCAACATTTAAGTAGTATTTAGATGAGCACTTGAAACGCCATTGCGTACAAGGCTACGGGTCAAGTGCTGGAAAATAGGATTAGAATAGATAAGTGCTTGATGGCCAGCATGGACACAATGGGCCGAAGGGCCTGTTTCTGTGCTGTATGGCTCAAGCTTAGAGTCATAGAGTCAAACATTGTGAGCAGTAAATTCCTGTACTCTATCCAAATAAAACAGCACCCAGTTGTTCTGTTAATTGGGGTGGAACATGCAAGAAACAGTTCTGCTAAGTTGTAGTAGAGTGTGAAGGATGCCTATTTGAAGAATGAAGATGGTACAAAGTTAATAACTTTTCAATACAGAAATGATGTGTGACGACTGATTTTTCTTTCATTCAAGTTTTTTTAGATTCCTGTGATTTAAAATTTAACGGCAGTGGTGTATTTTTTCTGGAAACTTAATTCAGCAATGGTAATGAACATTGAGAATCAACAGTTTAAACATCTTTGAAATGCACAAGAACGTAAAGTGGTAATACGAAATATTAATTTCTTAAGTGCTGAAAACAACAGTTCCAAAGATGGTCTATTTACCTCAGTTTTTTTTAAATGGACATGGCGGTCCCATTCACATGTATTCTTGTACGAAAGATGTGATGCTTTCCTGCAGGAATGGAGTGAAAATCACAGAGGATTTCAGGAACAGTAAAATGCTGAGTGACATTGGCGGAGGAAGTAGATGGAAGGGAGGTGGTGTGTACATAGGGAGCCATATTGGATTTGTGATTTCATTTGGAGAAATTGTTGGTTCCTCTTGGAAATGGGGAAAATGGACGTGATGGAACAATCCACTGCAACAGCAGCTCCATGAAAGTGCAATGTGCTGTTTGTGCCTTCAGGCCAAAAGTGAACCTGGCTGTAAGAAGCGTACAGAGCAGAAGGGGGGAAATGTGAAGAAGGTCTCCAAACTGAGTTCCAGCCGAAGAAGTGGGATTGACGGAGATCGCTCTAGAGACAAGTAAGTGCCTCTATGAATTGCTACTCTTTGTACCAGGCAGCCCTGTGCTGCAGAAATTTTGATGACGACTAGTTATTCCTGATTTGTTTTATCCTGCGCACATATACTAGGACCAGTCCATTGTCAAGTAGAGGCAATTTTCCTCTAAAATGTTCACTCACTGTGAAACTAGAAAGGGATCATGTGGTCTTCCACTGATCCCATGCTGTGCAGGAGGAGCATATCCTGACCAGTGCTTATTTCCTTCACCCATTGTAAGACTCCTAGGTTGTGTTGTTGTCCAGTTAGAAAAAATTCTTGGACATCTAAATTCTAGTTAGTTGTTGATTCCCGTTACATTTCTCAATCCCTAATTGTCCTCATCTTGGGCTCATCTTCAGCTGGTTGAAGGAAATTGACATCCTTGGAATCTCTAAACTGGAGTGGTTTATTTTATCATCTGAAGACAGTTTTCTTGTCTTCTAAATGACAGGTAACTTATCCAGTGACTAGCTTACAGGCCAGGAGGATCCGAGGTTTGATGCCCAGTTTGTGTTGAGTTAGTTGAACTTAGCCAGTGTGGTGTACTACCAATGGCCATTTTACCCCTGGTTAGGGAGGAAAGGAATCAACTTGTGCTCCTGCACCTGGTTGTTATCTAGGAGTCTGCAGGACAAGTATGAGGTTGTCCGATAGTAAACAAAGCTTGACTAATATCCTGTTCACTCATCACCCCCTCGCTTATGTTGGCTCCCTTCCAGCTTTTGTTAAAATTCTCATTCTTGTTTTCAAACCGCTCCATGGCCTTGCTTCTCCTTATCTGTCGCCTCCTATTAGCCTTTGAGAGCACATCTCCATTTCTGGCCTCTTGTGAATCCCTGATTTTAATCACTCCACCATTGACGGCTGTTTAGGTAGTCAGCTCACGTTCTCTCCCTAAACTTCTCGACCAGCCTAGCTCCCCCTCTCTACCTCTCTCTCCTCCTTTAAGATGCTCCTTAAAACCCAACTCTTTGTTCTCATCTGTCTTACTTTCTCCTTATGTGGCATGGTGTCAAATCTTGTTTGGTAGTGCTCCTGTGAAGCACCTTGGGGAGTTTTACTATGTTAAAGGTGGTATATAAATGTAAGTCTGCATCTGTACATGTGCGCATGTTATGAGTGACAGTGCACGCATATGGCTGTGCGTGTGTGTGAGGCATGTCTCAGTAGCGCAATTGCATGCATGTGTTCTTACATGTATGTGTATGCTAGGTTCTGTTTTTTAAAAAAAATTCACAAAATAATTTTGTTGACTCTTCGTTCAGTTCTTAACGGACAATAGTCATAGCCCAATCTGGCGAAGCACACGACAAAAACGCGTTCATTCCTGATTGTTTCCAGCTCAGACACCTGCATGTTGACATTCCCCAATTGGATCGACTGTTGACCTGCATCATTCCCTGTGGACTTGTCAGTTTGCAGGACAACTAGCTGGCATAACGGAACAGTTTCCTACTGCATTTGGGGTTTGTGGTTGGCCATACCAAAAAAATGCTTTCAATCTAAAACATCTCCTGCAAGGGACTAGAGTTTTATATTTCCTTTTTATTTAAATTTGTGGTGGGCTATCTTACATTTGAAAAGACAGCCTGCTGCTTCAACACTTCATGCATCTTTCATGTAAGGTGGAAAATTGTATTTGATACCGTAGCTAAAGGCCCTAGGATGAGTTTCATATTTCTTAAGAGTTTTGCTTCTCTGATTCTTATGTTGGAAAGTTTATTCCTGTCCAGATTAGACCTACTACAAGTAATAGAGTTGCTTTCAAAAAATTTAAAATAAAAGCAAAAGCAAATCTGAAATAAAACCAGAAAGTGCTGGAAATATTCAGTAGGTCTGGCAGCATCGGTGGAGAGTGAAACTGAGTTAACGTTTCAAGTCTGTGACCTTTCATCAGAATTGGCAAAGGTGAGCAATGTAATTGGCTTTGAGTAAGTGAAAAGGGGGAGGGGGAAGAAGAACAAAAGGGAAGGTGTGTGATCGGGCAGAGAGCAGGAAAGATTAAATGGCAATGATACAGAACAAAGGCAAAGGGAGTGCAAATAGTTGTGTTAAAAGGCAAAGCATTAGTCCAGAGAGAGTTAATAGCAGAATAATGAACAGCTCTGTCCAAAACAAAAACCTCAAAAACATGTTTAAAACAGGCCAATGGTTGAAAAATAAAATAACATTTTTAACAAGGCAGTCATGCTCTGATTTTGCAGATCCACGGCACCCTGGTCCACTTCCTACAGCACCTTCCCGCGCAATCACAGGAGGTGTAATACCTGCCCTTTTACCTCTTTCCTCACCATCCAGGGCCCCAGACACTCCTTCCAGGTGAGGCAGTGATTTACTTGTACTACTTCCATTTTAGTGTACTGTATTCGCTGTTCACAATGCGATCGCCTCTACATTGGGGAGACCGAAGGCAGATTGGGTGATCGCTTTACAGAACACGTCCACTCAGTCCGCAGGCACAACCCCGAGCTTCCAGTTCCTTGCCTTTTTAATTCACAACCCTGCCCCCGTGCCAGCATTTCTGTCCTGGGCCTGCTGCAGTGTTCCAGTGAACCTCAACGCAAGCTCGATGAACAGCACCTCAGCTTCCAATTAGGCACTATACAGCTTATGGACTCAACATTGAACTGAACATTTTCAGAGAATGACTGCCGTTTAAAAAAAAAATTATTTCTCAACCATGGGCCTGTTTTAAACATGTTTTTGCTTTTGGACAGAGCTGTTCATTAATCTGCCATTAACATTCTCTTTTAACACAACTATTAGTGCTCCCTTTGCCTTTGTTCTTTAACATCGTTGTCATTTAATCTCTCCTGCCCTCTGCCCCATCTCACACCTTCCCTTTTGTTGTTGTCCCCTCCGTCCTCCCCCTTTTCACTTGCTGAAAGCCTATTACATTTCTAACCTTTGCCAGTTCTGATGATAGGTCACAGATTTGAAACGTTAACTCATTTTCTCTCTCCACAAATTCTGCCAGACCTGCTGAGTATTGCCAGCACTTTTTGTTTTTATCACATAGAAATTGTTTCTTTTAAGGTAACTGGAATCTTCTGCCAGTGTTGGCCATAAACTGGTTTTAATGCTGTAAAATCTGCAGCAGTGGGCTCAGTCAGTGCCTGAAGTGCTTGTTTTCGACATGAGATGGAGACCTGTCGATTTGCCTGGGCTTCATTGCAAGGAGCGCCTTGATTGGTGAGATAGGACGATCCAGAAATGTACCAAGAATAGAGTGGTACAGAATGTTAATTGAGTGACTGTCGCTGGTACCAAATACCCTCTCTGCAAGGTCTGTTCAGTACAGAAGGCTGATTGCAAAGTTTGTTGCTAGCCCATAACCATCTCCAAGGGATGCCTGCCACCCACTCGACTGCACCTTTTTTAATTGGGAAAACACACTGCTGCCATCCTTCACTCGGTCTTGATAGCTTACTGAAAGTCAGGAGTTTGTATTCGGTACCGTAGCTAAAGGCCCTAGAGATGAGTTTCATATTTCTTAAGAGTTTTGCTTCTCTGATTCTTATGTTGGGCCATTGCTATCCTGCCATTGAATTTTTTTTGCCTTTGAGAAAAAAAACATTGAAATGTAAATAAACTCAGTATTGCATATGAAATACTTCACTTTGCTCTACCTTTGCATGATAAATTGACTAAAAGAATGTATCTGTGAAATGCCTGTTAGTGAGACTTGGTCAAACAGTTTGATTCTACTTCAGGCCATCTGTCAGTGGAACAAAGGATGACAGAAAAGACAACCGAGGAGACTCTAAAAAACTGGAGGATGATGGCAGGAAAGACACAAAGAGGGAAATGGATGATGGCGGATACAGATCACGTTCAAGTAAGAGAAATGTGTATTAGGAAAGATGGCTGGGCAGTGCATTGGGTTAGACATTACTCTTACTGTTGATTGAGGTTGAAACTCATTTTTGATTAAAGTCTCTTTACTGTATGTAAAGGTCGTTAATGAAACAAGAACCAGAGTAGGCAGGCCATTTGGCCCCTCAAGCGTGTTTGGCCATTCACTTAGATCAAGGCTGATCTGTACCTCAATTCCATTTTCCTGCCTTGGTTCCATATCCCCGATACCCTTATCACACAAAATTCTATTGTTAACAGTCTTGCAAATTTCCATTCATACCCAGCGTCCTTAACTTTGTCGGTGGCTGCGGAGGGGAGAGCTCCTGATTTTCACTGCCCTTTGTGTATGAAAGCGCTTTCAGATTTCATTGCTAAATAGCTCTAATTTTAGGATTATACTAATGTTCTGGGTTCACCCATTAGAGGATATAGTTTTTCTTTGTCTACCTTATTGAGTCCTTTAAGAATAATACTGATTAGATTACACTTCTAAACGCAAGCAAATACAAGCCAAGTTTATCCAACCTGTCCTTGTTAATTAATCTGTTGAGTCCTGGTATCGAGAGCACTATATCTTTACCGAATTAATAGAAGTCCAGAACACACAGGTGGCCAGAACGTAACATTAAATTTGCAGCTTCACAAAATGCTGGAGAGAAGATCAGAACAGGGAATGGAAATAACTCACTGGTAGAATCAGGTAACTCCTTTGAGTTTTCTCTCTGTATTTTCTTTCATTCTCAGGATATGATCATTGCTGGCAAGGCCAATGTTTATTGTCCATCTTTAGTTGTCCTTGAGAAGATTATGGTGAGCCGCCCACCACCTGCATACATTTAAATACAATTAACATGGAGTTCCAGGATTTTGACCCAGCAATGATCAAGGATACATGTCTGCATCACAGTGGTGTGAGATTTGGTGCTAATGATGTGCACATGCAGCTGCTGCTGTCGGTTGCGGATTTGGGAGGTGCTGTGGCAGAAATTTTGGCGACTAGCTACAGTGCACCCTGTAGACAGAACACACTGCAGCCACAAGTTGCTAGTGATGGAATAGTGCTAGTGGATGAAGTACTACTAAAGAGGACTGCTTTGTCCTGACTGGTGCCGAGCTTCTGTGTGTTGTTGCAGTTCCATCCAAACAAGTGGAGAGTATTCCATCAATTTCTTGACTTGTGCCTTTTAGATGATGAAGAGATTTTGGAGAGTCAGAAGGTGAGCCACTAACTGCAGAATATCCAGCTTCTGACCTGCTCTGGTAGCCATGGCATTTATGTGGCGGGTCCAGTTGAGTTTCTGGTTGGTAATGACCATCAGGTGTTGATGGTTGGGGTTTGGTGATAGGCAGGTAGTTAGGCTCACTATTCTGTATTATATTCAGTTAGTTAATCCTATTGATATATGCTACTTTATCAACTGAGCTAAGACCAACAATTTGGACAAAGTAAACTAATTAAGAAGCTGAAATTAAACGGGCTAGATAGTTGAGTGGCCTGCCTCATAGATAAACTTTACCAGAGGTGAAGTGCATGGGGATGTACATTTTCCACTAATGGGGAATAGTAGATTCATGTCAACCATTCAGATCCACAACAGTAGGTATCCATTCCAATGAATTGAAGAGGGAAAACTGTTGAGGATTGGAAAGAAAGGGGGAAAACAGGACAAATTCTGCAGTGGTTTCTGCAGTCAGTATAATGGGTGCTCTACATATGATCAAGTTCCTGCAGGAAGGTTTTTATTTTAATTGACAAATGGGGTATTCGCCGTTCCATACGAACATACAAATTAGGAGCAGGAGTAGGCCACTCGGCCCCTCGAGCCTGCTCCGCCATTCAACAAGATCATGGCTGATCTGATTGTAACCTCAACCCCACATTCCCGCCTACCCCCGATAACCTTTCACCCCCTTGCTTATCAAGAATCTACCTCTGTCTTAAAAATATTCAAAGACCACCGCCTTTTGAGGAAGAGAGTTCCAAAGACTCCAGACTCTGAGAAAAAATTTCTCCTCATCTCTGTCTTAAATGGGCAACCCTTTTATTTTTAAACAGTTATCCCAATTCTAGATTCTCCCATGTGAGGAAACATCCTTTCCACATCCACCCTGTCAAGACCCCTCAGGATCTTGTAAGTTTTGATCAAGTCGCCTCTTACTCTTCCAAACGCCAGCGGATACAAGCCTAGCCTGTCCAACCTTTCCGCCGAAGACAATCCGCCCATTCCAGCTATCAGTCTAGTAAACCTTCTCTGAACTGCTTCCAACGCATTTACATTCTTCGTTAAATTAAGAGACCAATACTGTACCCAGTATTCCCAATGTGGTCTCACCAATGCCCTGTACAACTGAAGCACAACCTCCCTTGTTTTATTTTCAATTCCCCTCGCAATAAACAATAACATGCTATTAGCTTTCCTAAGTGCATGCTGTACCTGCATACGAACCTTTTGCAATTCATGCACGAGGACACCCAGATCCCTCTGCACCTCAGTTCTGCAATCTCTCACCATTTGGATACTATGCTTGTTATTCCTCCTGCCCTTATACTCCATTTGCCAGATCTTTGCCCACTCACTGTCTATATCCCTTTGTAGCCTCCTTATGTCCTCTTCACAACTTATGTTCCTACTGACCTGAAACGTTAATTCTGCTTCTATCTCCACAGATGCTGCCAGACCTGCTGAGTATTTCCAGCATTTTCTGTTTTTATTATATTCCTACCTATCTTTGTGTCATCAGCAAAATTAGCATCCATATCTTTGGTCCCTTCATCCAAGTCATTTTATATAAGTTGTAAAAAGTTGAGGTCCCAGCACTGATCCCTGTGGCACACCACTTGTTACATCTTGCCAACCAGAAAATGACCCATTTATGTCTACTCTTTGTTTCCAGTTAGCTAGCCAATCTTCTCTCCATGCCAATATGTTACCCCCTACACCATAAGCTTTTATCTTCCACAATAACCTTTGATGTGGAACCTTATCAAATGCCTTCTGGAAATGTGCAGTACATCCACAGGTTCCCCTTTATCCACAGCACATGTTATTTCTTCAAAGAACTCCAATAAATTGGTTAGACATGATTTCCCTTTCACAAAACCATGTTGATTGTGCCTGATTACCTTGAATTTTTCTAAGTGTTCTGCTGTAATGTCTTTAATACTAGCTTCTAACATTTTCCCTAAGACAGATGTTAAGCTAACTCGCCTGTAGTTTTCTGCTTTCTGTCTCCCTCCCTTTTTGAAAGGGCTTACACGATATTTGCCAATCTGATGGAACCTTCCCCGAATCTAGGGAATTTTAGAAAATTAAAACCAACGCATCAACTATCTCACTAGCCACTTCTTTAAATACTCTAGGAGGAAGTCCTTCAGGACCCAGGGACTTGTCAGCCTGCAGCTCCAACCATTTGCTCAGTACTACTCCCTTGGTGATTGTAGTTTTCTTGAGTTCCTCCCTCCCTTCCGTTTCCTGATTGACAGCGATTCTGAGATGTTACTTGTATCCTCAGTAGTGAAGACTGATGCAAAATACCTGTTCAATTCATCTGCCATCTCCTTATTTTCCTTTCTTAATTCCCCAGACTCACTTTCTATGGGACCAATGTTCACTTTGTTAACTTTTTTAAAATATCTGTAGAAACTCTTACTATCTGTTTTAATATTTCTAGCTTGCTTTCTGTCATGCTCTAATTTTTCCTCCTTTAATCTTTGTCATTCTTTGCTTTTTTTTACATTTTGTCCAATCTTCTGACCTGCCACCCATCCTTGCACAGTTATATGCTTTTTCTTCAATTTTCATAGCATCTTTTTAACTTTTTTAGTTAACCATGGATGGTGGGTCCTCCCCATGGAATTTGTCTTTCTTGTTGGAATGTATCTATTCTGTGTATTCTGAAATATTCCGTTAAATGTCTGCCACTGCATCTCTATTGACCTGTCCCTTAACCTACTTTGCCAGTTAACTTTAGCTAGTTCTGTTTTCATGCCCTCATAATTGCCCTTATTGAAATTTAAAATGCTAGTCTTAGACTTGCTCTTGTCTCCCTCAAATGAGAATATAAAATTCAATCATAATATGATCGCTGCTGCCTAGGGGCACCTTCACTATGAGGTAATTAATTAATCCTAACTTGTTGCACAATTCCAGGTCTGGTATAGCCTGCTTTCTGGTTGGCTCCAGAACATACTGTTCTCAGAAGCTATCCCGAAAACATTTATTTATTTAGAGAGGCTACCTTTGCCTATCTGGTTTTTCCAGTCTATATGTAGATTAAAATCCTCCATGATTATCGCCGTACTGTTCTGACAAGCTCTCATTATTTCTTCCTTTATACCCTCTCCTACTGCATGGTTAATGTTAGGGGGCCTGTGCACCACTCCCACAAGTGACTTCTTGCCTTTATCATTTCTCATCTCTACCCAAACTGCTTCTACATCCTGGTTTCCTGAAGTTAGATATCCATCTCGCTTGCGCTAATACCATTATTAATTAACAGAGCCACTTCTCCACCTTTTCCTAGTTTCCTGTCCTTCCTAAATATCACGTACCCTTCAATATTCAGGTCCCAATCACCCTACAGCCATGTCTCTGTTTTGTCTCGAATGCCATGTGCATTCAGATACAGAGCCTCTAGTTTTGTCCTTTTTTAAAATTTTTGTAACCTCTAGCTTTATCTGCTGACTTACGTTTAGATTTGTACTCTCTGTCCCTTCCTGTCACGGTTTGTTTATCATTTCCCTTTTATTTTATTTTTTTATTTTATTTAGAGATACAGCACTGAAACAGGCCCTTCGGCCCACCGCGTCTGTGCCGACCATCAACCACCCATTTATACTAATCCTACACTAATCCCATATTCCTACCACATCCCCACCTGTCCCTCTATTCCCCTACCACCTACCTATACTAGGGGCAATTTATAATGGCCAGTTTACCTATCAACCTGCAAGTCTTTTGGTGGTGGGAGGAAACCGGAGCACCCGGCGAAAACCCACGCAGACACAGGGAGAACTTGCAAACTCCACACAGGCAGTACCCAGAATTGAACCCGGGTCCCTGGAGCTGTGAGGCTGCGGTGCTAACCACTGTGCCGCCCTATTATGCCTTTCTCTCTTGCCTTGTCTCTACTCTTTGATTTACCACATCTTCCAAAATTTGATCCCTTGCCCCCACTATTTAGTTTAGTTGGTGGTGCAGTGAGCTGAAATCTCAGTGTATTAACCACTAAGTTGAAATATGTTTGAATGATACCACTGCTAAAAGGGTTAAATTATGAGGATGGGTTGCATAGACTCGGGTTGTATTTCCTTGAATATAGAAGATTAAGGGGTGATCTGGTTGAGGTATTTAGGATAATTAAAGGATTTGATAAAGTAGGTACAGAGAAACTAATTTCTCTGGCTGAACAGTCCAGATCAAGGAGGTAGAACTTTAAAATTCGAGCTAGGCCATTCAGGGGTAATGTCAGAAAGCACTTACTCACACAGGGTAGTAAAAATCTGGGAACATCTCCCCCAAAAAGCTGTTGTGGCTAGGTCAGTTGAAACTGAAATTGATAGATTTTTGTCAAGGGTGTTAAGGGTTACGAATCCAAGGCAGATTGATGGAGTTAAGATACAGATCAGCCCTGATCTAACTGAATGACAGAACAGGCTCAAGGGGCTGAATGGCCTCCTCTTGTTCCTATGTTCCTAGTCCATTAGATACCAATTGGTAAAATATTGCCAGAAGAAATGCTCATTCCCACAGTTCATTTCTCTCTATATTGTTAGGACCAAGGTTGGAGGAGTGCACTGTTAATTCAGTCCCTTCTCCACAGGTCATAACATTCTTTAAAGTTTTCCACTTGTTGAAGCAATCAATCGGATATTATTTTTCTAATATAAAAGCAAAATACTGCGGATGCTGGAAATCTGAAATAAAAACAAGAAATGCTGGAACCACCCAGCAGGTCTGGCAGCATCTGTGAAAAGAGAAGCAGAGTTAACGTTTCAGGTCAGTGACCCTTCTTCCCCCAGAATAGAGCACACTAAACCAGGTTTCTTTACTGAACAACAAAATTAACAGTTTATTATAAAACAAGTCTTAACTAATAATGAAGTAAAACAACAGCACATCGATCAAATTTTTAAATGTCCAAAATTTATTTTAAAAAGTCCTCTTTTCTACCTTCACCAATTTTTGAAGTCCCTTTTTAACCTTAGTCACTTCAAACTCGTACTTACACATACATGCATAAATATATATATATATATATTATATATATATATATATATATTATAAAATTCCTATACCTAAATCGTTTAACTGGAAAAAGTAAAAAAAAATTTGTCAGAGCTCTGTGACAGAGAAAAAAAACACAAATACATCACTTGCTCATTCCTTGAAGTAAACAGATGAGATATGTTGTCCCAAACTGGTATTCATTCCAACCTTCTGAGCACATAGACCGGACTTTTAAGAACAGTTTTTCCAGGTGGCAATTTAGCAGGCCTTCTTGAAATGCAGGAGCAAGACGAAATGCCGCACTGAAATTCACGGAGTCTTTTAGTGAATTGCGAGAAAACAAAATGGGTTATAATTTCTGTTCTTCCTTGGAATTCTTTTCTTTTCCTGTCCTCCTTTGGCACTACTTGACTTTTTTCCTCTTCCCGACTTGATGCGCACACACTCTTAACAGCTGAACTGCTTGGCAGTTTTCCACCCACATGTTCTGTGCCTGCTGCTGGGCTTGCCCAATCAGAGTGTTTGTCAGTTTTCTGCTTCTGTTG
This sequence comes from Heterodontus francisci, assembly GCF_036365525.1. Classification (NCBI taxonomy): domain Eukaryota; kingdom Metazoa; phylum Chordata; class Chondrichthyes; order Heterodontiformes; family Heterodontidae; genus Heterodontus; species Heterodontus francisci. Next base: position 50,652,514 of record NC_090406.1, on the reverse strand, counting down.
CCATGGTTTCTGCCTTGAGCTTAGCCTGAACCAAGTGACCAACCGTAACATGGTTGTGAATCAGCCCTCACTGTCCCCTTGATTAAACATTTACTTAGCTCATGAAAATCCCTTTTTTAAAAAACTATTTTTTCACAGAACAGAGTCAATTTCACACTGCGAATGTTGGAAATCTGACATAAAAAACTTAAACATCTGGAAACACTCAGGTTGGGCAAAATCTGTGCACAGAGAAAGAGTTAACATTTCAGGTCAATGGCTGTGAAATTTAATAATTTTAGGAGACTCGTGCGGGGATTGTGATCGATTATCAAATGCAGGCTTCGTGCTGCCTGCTAACTTAAATGATTGTAGTGTGCAGTCAGCATAGAGTGTGCTGTTAAGTGACTGCACCCTTGAACAGAGGGCACAAAATTGTGAGAAGCTAGCAAGAGTTTAACTAGCCTGTACTACTGGGTGGCGCAGTGGTTAGCACCGCAGCCTCACAGCTCCAGCGACCCGGGTTCAGTTCTGGGTACTGCCTGTGCAGAGTTTGCAAGTTCTCCCTGTGACCACGTGAGTTTTCGCCAGGTGCTCCGGTTTCCTCCCACAGCCAAAGACTTGCAGGTTGATAGGTAAATTGGCCATTATAAATTGCCCCTGGTATTGGTAGGTGGTAGGAGAATGGTGGGGATGTGGTAGGGAATATGGGATTAATGTAGGATTAGTATAAATGGGTGGTTGTTGGTCGGCACAGACTCGGTGGGCCGAAGGGCCTGCTTCAGTGCTGTATCTCTAAACTAAAACTAAACTAAACTACTGAAAGTCGGCCTGCACTACTTAAAGGGGAGGTGCATTGTGGCTGGAGCAGCTGCTGGAAGTCATTCTAAAAATGATTTTGACATGGGAAAGACACAGAATAGCATGGTAGAAAGTGGGCTCCAAGATTTTCCAATGCTGCACTGGAAGCCTTGCTACTGCCATTTTTGGAGCGCTGGGGCTGAAACGATTGAAGATGAACGAATATGCATATCTAATATTCCTTCTACCATCCCACTTTCCTCTCATCCGACAGTCGCTTCTGATGTACAAGCTGCAGCTGGTGTAAGCGTGCACCTCTAACTTTCCCTCTCCACAAGCCTACCCTTGTGCCTTTCTCCTTTCAGTTACCCAAGATCTGAAATCTGTTCAAGCAGTGATGGAAGAGCAGGAAGTCAGTGATAAAGTAACGTGGTCACTCACTCTCACACTTCCACCCCCATGCTCAGAAACTGACAGTGCATGTACTTTAGAGAACAGCTTAGAGGTGGGGTCTACATGTGATGAGACACCAGGCATAAGTGACAGCAGCCAGGTTCAGGAACAAGTGAAGCTTGGAGGGTGAGGCCGCACACAAGTTCTACTGCAGAAGACTTTGATAGGGTATCCATCAGAAGCAAGCTGATGCTTTGTGCATTGGCAGGCCTGCCAGAAAACCTCTAGTCAGTGAAAAGCATGGAGGCATCCGGCAGGAGCCCATCCTTTCCAACCAAGTGGTGGCCAACTCCAAGGTCACACTTGCGGTGTCAACTGTGAGGCAGCATCTGATGGTATCTCAGCTTCCTTTGCAGCACAAGCAGAAGGCACCCAATGGCTGGATGCTGCAGCGGAAGCTTAAAACTGAAGTCATGCAAGATAAACTTCGCTAATGTCCTTTAGGGAAGGAAATCTATCTCCCTTACTTGATCTGGCCTACATGTGACTCCAGACCCACAGCAATGTGGTTGACTCTTAAATGCCCTGTGAAATGGCCTAGCAAGCCACTCGGTTGTATCTAACCGCTACGAAGTCAATAAAACAGAATGAAACCAGGCAGACCACCCGGCATCGACCAAGGCACCGGAAGCGACAATGGCAAACCCAGCCCTGTTGACCCTGCAAAGTCCTCCTTACTAACATCTGGGGGCTTGTGCCACAAACTAGTCAAACAACAGCCTGACATAGTCATAATCACGGAATCGTACCTTGCAGGCAATGTCCCAGATGCCACCATCACCATTCCTGGGTATGTCATGTCCCACCAGCAGGATGGACCCACCAGAGGTGGCAGTACAGTGGTATACAGTCGGGAGTGAGTGGCCCTAAGAGTCCTCAACATTGGCTCTGGACCCCCATGAAGTCTCATGGCATCAGGTCAAACATGGGCAAGGAAACCTCCTGCTGATTACCACCTACTGCCCTCTCTCAGCTGATGAATCAGTACTCCTCCATGTTGAACACCACTTGGAGGAAGCACTGAGGGTAGCAAGGGCGCAGAATGTACTCTGGGTGGGGGACTTCAATGTCCATCACCAAGAGTGGCTCGGTAGTACCACCGCTGACCAAACTGGCCGAGTCTTAAAGGACATAGCTGCTAGACCGGGTCTGCAGCAGATGGTGAGGGAACCAACAAGAGGGAAAAACCCATATGCCACCTTGTCCTCACCAATCTGCCTGCCTTGGATGCACCTGTCCATGACAGTATTGGTAGGAGTGACACCGCAGTCCTTGTGGAGACAACGTTCCGACTTCACACTAAGGGTACCCACCATCGTGCTGCGTGGCACTACCACTGTGCTAATTGGGATGACAATCTATAACCTGGCATATCCCCCACTCTACCATTACCATCAAGTCGGGGGAACAACCCTGGTTCAATGAAGAGTGCAGGAGGGCGTGCCAGGAGCAGCATCAGGCATACCTGATGTGTTGTCAGCCTGGTGAAGCTACAACACAGGACACATTGCATGCCAGACAGCAGAAGCAGCATGTGGTAAACTGGGCAAAGTGATCCCATAACCAACGTATCTGATCTAAGCTCTGCAGTCCTGCTGCATCCAGTCGTGAATGGTGGTGGACAATTAAACAACTGACAGGAGAAGGAGGCTCCAATGATCGGGGGAGCTCAGCACATCAGTGCAAAAGACAAAGCTGAAGCATTTGCAACCATCTTCAGCCAGAAGTGCCAACTGGATAAGCTATCTCGACGACCTCCTGAGGTCCCTAGCATCACCGATGCCAGTCTTCAGCCAATCCGATTCGCTCCACGTGATATTAAGAAGCAGCTGATGTCACTGGATACTGCAAAGGCTATGGACCTTGACAACATTCCGGCAATAGTACTGAAGATTGTGCTCCAGAACTAGCCACGTCCATAGCCAAGCTGTTCCATTACAGTGACAACACTGGCATCTACCCAGCAATGTGGAAAATTGCCCAGGTACAATCCCGTGCACAAAATAAAAACAGGACAAATCCGACCTGGCCAATTACCGCCCTATCAGTTACTTCCGATCATCAGCAAATGATGGAAGGTGTCGTTGACGGTGCTATTAAGCGTTCCTTGCTCAGCAATAATCTTACTAATGCTCAGTTTGGGTTCCGCCAGGGCCACTCAGCTCCTGACATCATTACAGTCTTGGTCCAAACATGGACAAAACAGCTGAAATCAGAAGATGAGGTGAGAGTGATTGCCCTTGACATCAAGGCAGTATTTGACTAGTATGGCATCAAGGAGCCCTAGCAAAACTGGACTAAGTAGGAATCGGGGAAAACGCTCTGCTGGTTGGAGTCATACCTAGCACAAAGGAAGATGGTTGTGGTTGTTGGAGGTCACTCATCTCAGTCCCAGACATCACTGCAGGAATTCCTCAGGGTAGTATCCTAGTCCCAACCATCTTCAGCTGCTTCATCAATGACCTTCCTTTCATCATTAGGTCAGAAGTGGGGATGTTCACTGATTGCACAAATGTTCAGCACCATTTGCAACTCCTCAGATACTGAAGCAGCCCATGTCCATATGTAGCAAAACCTGGACAACATCCAGGCTTGGTCTGATAAGTGGCAAGTAACATTGTACCACACAAGTGCCAGGCAATGACCATCTCCAACAAGAGAGAATCTAACCATCTCCCTTGATGTTCAGTGGCATTACTATCGCTGAATCCCCCACTATCAGCATTCTGGGGGGGGGGGGGTCACCATTGACCAGAAACTGCACTGGACCAGCCACATGCATGCAGTGGCTACAAAAGCAGGTCAGAGGCTGGGAATTCTGTGGCGAGTATCTCCCCACCTGTCCACCACCTACAAGGAACACGTCAGGAGTATGATGGAATTCTAAAATAAAAGCAAAATACTGCAGATGCTGGAAATCTGAAATAAGAACAAGAAATGCTGGAAATACTCAGGTCTGGCAGCATCTGTGGAGAGAGAAGTAGAGTTAACGTTTCAGGTCAGTGACCCTTCTTCAGAACTGACAATGGAATACTGTCCACTTGCCTGGCTGGGTGCACTGAAGAAACTCGACACCATCCAGGACAAAGCAGCCTGCTCGATTGGAACCTCATCCATCACCTTCAACCTTCACTCCCTTCATCACCGACACACAGTGACAGCAGTGTGTACCATCTGCAAGATGCACTGCAACAACTCACCAAGGCTCCTTCGGCGGCTCCTTCGGCAGCACCTTACAAACCCGCGACCTCTACCACCTAGAAGGGCAAGGGCAGCAGCAAGTTCCCCTCCAAGCCACACGCCATCCTGACTTGGAACTATATCGCCATTCCTTCACTGTGACAGGGTCAAATCCTGGAACTCCCTTCCTTACAGCACTGTGGGTGTACCTACACTCCAAGGACGGCAGCAGTTCAAGAAGTGGTTCACCACCTTGCCAAGGGCAATTAAGGATGGGCAATAAATGCTGGCATAGCCTGCGATGTCCACATCCCCTGAAAAAAAAAGCTTGTTGCCATGCAAGCTTGGATTGCTATCATGGAGGCTCAGTTTGCTGCCAAGCAAACTCAGACTGCTGTCGTCATAGCATAGATGCCAGTGTTTAAACGGCTTGCAGGATATCAGAGCAGTCCAGCAATCTCCTCCAACAGCATTTCTCAGATTTCTGAGATGCTACCCCAGGGGAGTGGCAGTGACACTGTGGAGTTCGAACCTGCTGTCCTCTCTAAGAATGACATTTATCCTCTCACCACTACCACTCTGCCAGTACCTTGCTTTTGCCCATCAGCCAGAGTGCTGCTGCCACTGCTCAGAAAGTGCAGTCCCAAGCAGGGCTTACTCAGACTAGAGCTGCTTGAGGTTGTCCTTCAACACCATCTGGAGTCTGCCCTGTTGAAAGTCAGCATTCTTCCTCCAGCCTTGCTGCAGTCATGACGCAGCTGCAGTTGAACTGCTTAAGACAGTAGAACAGGGAAAGGCACACTGAAGTGAATGCACAAGGGTGATTAGTTGATCCTCAGCGTTGACCCGCATGATGCACTGCGTATAGTCATACATCAGCTGGATGTTGTGGGAGTGGAATCCCTTTCAGTTGTGGTACATCTCAAAGTTGATGGGCGACACCTGCAAAGCAGCATGCGTGTAGTCAATGGCTACTTGGCACCCTGCACCATGGGGAAGACTGCAATCTTCATGAAGCCATGTGCTTGCTCCACCTGCTTTTCTGTGGCAAGAGAGCTCTCTTGGAACACAGATTCTGTGACCTCCAGTGAATAGATGTTGCAAATTTCGCCTGCTGCAGCCTGGAAGGAGCCAACCACGCACAAGTTCATAACCAAGGTCATCTTCGCGGCAACTAGCAGTGCTGTCCTGGCCCTGCTCTGAGGTTGCAGTATGTGTCAGATTTCAGTGAGTAAGTCCTGCATGAAATGAGGATATCTGACACACTGTTCCTGCTGAGGTTCAGGTAGGAGAATTGCTCCCTGAACACCCTGGTTAATAGCACTACTCCCCCTCCTCCCCCTCCTCCTCCCTCTTTGAGCAGCTTGTCCTCCTCTGTGTCACCCTTCTTCTCATTCTGTGTCATTCTGTAGGCCAAGGCAGATGCATACTTCTATAGCCATGCCTGTTTGTGCAGCAATGCTGTTATTCAAATGCCTATGGTAATGATAAACAAGACAGACACATTTCAACAACATTTAAAATGTTTTTTTCAAAAAGGTTGTTAATTGATAATGTCTCACAAGTACAATGTTGAGAAAAGTTTTTAAAAAAAACAAGCCATTTAATTACCATTAAAATAGGCTCACTGGATCTAGGTCGGGAGCTGCATGAGCCCTTAATGAGTGATAGGTTGCAGACTCCTGTTCTAGGTGGTAGAGGTCGCAGGGTTGGGAGGTGTTGTCGTAGCATCATAGCTTCCTTATTTTTGTACTGTATTCCTCTGTTAATAAAGCCAAGGATTCAGTATTATTTTTAACAGCCTCAACTTGTCCTGCACCCTCTTTAAAATTGAACGATTTAGTTAGTATTGCCTCTCTTCATTCTTTCTGCCAAAATGTATCACTTCACACTTCTCTGTTAAATTTCACCTGGTACGTCTGCCCATTTCACAAAGTTTATCAGCGTCCTGAAGTATGTTTGTATCTTCCTTATTGTTTACTGTATTTCTGCATTTTGTATCATCTGCAAACTTTGAAGTTATGCTGTATATACCCATGTCCAGATCATTAATGTAAATGTAAAAATGAGCAGCGGTCTTAATACCGCTGGGCGACACAAATGTACACCTCCCTCCAGTCTGAATAGCTTAGCATTAATAGCAAAAATCTGTTAATTCTGGGACTCTTAATTTGTAATCCATCACCTGCTAAGATCAAGGAACTTTGCATTGTGTGCCCAACAAATATTGTGATAAGTCAAGTTTTGTTTGGAATGAAAAGCACTTTAGTGGTTGCATTTTTAATGAGTTCTTTTCTGATTTTTCTCCAGGAAATCGAGATTCAGTGAGGAGGAGAAGTCAAGAAAGAAGAAGGGTAGGTTCTTGAGCAGTGTAAAAGCATTCTGGCTTTACAGTTACTGTAGTTGAACGCAAAGGGCCTTTGTTGCATGTCTATATTGTAGTGCGCTCCAGCTGAAAGAGATAAACTTTCATGCTGCCCTGTCACAATAGTTCCTATGATCTGAAGCGTAGAGGAGCATCACGTTGAGCTAATCTGAGTAGCTGAAACAGCTTGTATGTTTTTGCTTAGGGATGACCAACTTTGGCATTTCAGGCACGAGGGTTTCCCAGGTCATGCAGCGTGGCACCATCTGAATTGTTTGACTCTTTCATCGAAAAGTCTGCCTGATTTCTTCTTTAAATATCAGTGTGTTTTGTTTCTGATCAACTTTCTCAAAAAAGTTGTTCTGTTGTGATGACACAAAACAAATATCCCATAGACATGCTATCTTCAGTGGACACATGCCACTTGTTCGTATTTAACAGGGCTCCACAAGTTAACCCTTGTGGTTTTAGTATCTGATTATTTTTAATTGGATACTAGGCTAACGTATTGCTTAGAAATTATGAAAGGATGGGGTAGATCGAAGCAGACTGCTCCCAGTTGTTGAGTTGAGAACGAGGGGCCATAGATATAAGATTAAATGCAAGAGATTTAGTGCAGAAGGCAGGTGAAACGTAGTCAGAATTGAGGCTGTGGCATTCACTTCCAGGGTTCGTGGTTGAGGCAAAATCTATGTCAGTAGTCAAGGTTTGACTGTATAGGTGGATACAAGAAAGAACAACCTTGCATTTATATATTGTCTTATGTGACTACAAGACATTCCAAAACACTTGACTTCAAATAAAGTATTTTATTGACTCTGACTCTCTGGTCATTGTAATGTAGGAAATATGGCAGCCAATTTGCACACAGCAAGGTCCCACAAACAGCAATTAGATACATGACCAGATAATCTGTTTCAGTGATTTTGGTTGGGGGATAAATATTTAACAGGACACCAGGGAGAATTGCCCTGGTCGTCTTTGAATAATATCATGGGATCTTTTATGCCCATCTGAAGGGGCAGATGAAGCCTTGGTTTAATATCTCATCTGAAAGATAGTACCTCCAACAGTGCATTATTTCCTTAGTACTGCACTGGAGTGTTAGCCCACATTGTATTGGTGAAGGAATAGGGATTGAAGGAATACAAGAATGGGCAGCTAAATGTGAATATAGCCGTTTGCTCACGTGGAGGGCAAACATCAATGTGAACTGGTTTGGCCAAATGGCCTGTTTCCATGTAATAGCGTATTTGTATTCCTGTGTTGAGCCTGCTTGGGAACAGATGCATCTAATAGTTTATTTATAGATAGTGGATTAAATGTAGGGGTTTTGGAGCAACACAGGAGTTATTTTGGATAATTTTTAGCTTCTGGGGAATAGCAATCTTCCATGTAAGACAGGGTGGTGTGGAAATCTCAAATCAACATTAGGTGGTAATATGTTGGAGTATATTACTCGGAGACTACATGGATTGTGAAAAACCTAAATTATATTGTTGGTTTGGTGCTTTCAACATGAACAGCCTGATGGCAGTTTACATAAGTAAACTTGCTTGACTTACATTGCAAGCCAAAAGATGTCATTTCAATTGTATGTGGACCCAGGGATTAACAGTGATCTCAGAAGCAGTATTTGACTGAGCTGAGTGTAACTTCATGGTCCTTTCCCATGCTTCATAAAGGCAGAAAATATTATGCACAGACCAGAGATTCAACAGATTAAAACTGATCAAATTTTACTTGCTGAATGCTGAGTTACAAAATACTGCAGATTAGACTAATATAATCTAAGCTAACAATAACAAGTTGAATTTGTACAACACCTCTAGCATAAAAAGATGTCCCAAGGTGCTTCACAGAATCATAATCAGACATAAATAGACACTAAATCAACAAAGATAGTGACCAACGGTTTAGTTTAGTTTAGAGATACAGCACTGAAACAGGCCCTTCGGCCCACCGAGTCTGTGCCGACCATCAACCACCCACTTACACTAACCCTACTCCTATTACTAACTCCACATTCCTACCACATCCCCACCTGTCCCTGTATTTCCCTACCACCTACCTATACTAGGGGCAATTTATAATGGCCAATTAACCTATCAACCTGCAAGTCTTTGGCTGTGGGAGGTTGAAGAGCTTGTTTTTAAAGAGGCCTTAAAGGAGGGTGGGGGGGGGGGCATTTCAGTGTATAAGGCCTAGATGGCTGAAGACAGGCTGCCAGTGATGGGGCGATGGGATGAGGGAGTGTTTTCCTGTATTATTTTTCTCCTACATTTGCTTCCCTTATTGCTTTGTTCCATGGATATATTCAAGAATGATTAAACCCGCAGTTAGATCTTCATCCTGACACTTAGGGTGACCAAGTTCTTCATTGTTGGTTTTGACAGTCTTGGCTTTTAGTCACTGCTGTTCTTGCCCTGATCTTAAATATTCAAGTTCTGCAGCTGGCTTTAAGTACAAAATACCTAGTATTTTCCATTAGGCAGCAAAGCTGACAGGAATCATGGGATGTTGTCCACTTACCTACCTGCATTAAGTTAAAGGATTGTTTTTTCAAGTGTTGTATCAGCTAACGGGTTGGCATGATTATATTGCACTTATTAAGTGGCTGCATTGCAAATGACTCAAAACATGTACAATTTGGGCGTTCAGTGTGCCAGTGAATTGAGTCTTGAGCTGGCGTTAACCTTCCATTACTTACTTTCTGTGGGAAAACAGACAAGATCCAGGAGTCAACACAGAAGATCTCGTAGCAGAGATAGAAGAAGAGCTTTTGTATCTTTTAAGAAACTGATAGCACTGAGAGATCGAGAACGGGAGCGGGAACGAGATCGGGATCGGGATCGAGAACGGGGTCGAGAACGCCATTGGGACTATAAAAGAGACCTCTGGGAAATTGAGGCACACAGGTCAGTTCAACTTGCTGCATCTAACTAAGGTCCTCATTCCAGTTCCGATGAAGGGTCACTGACCCGAAACGTTAACTCTGCTTCTCTTTCCACAGATGCTGCCAGACCTGCTGAGTGGTTCCAGCATTTCTTGTTTTTATTCCTCATTCTCTTGTTTAGTCAGAAAAATTATGTAATTTTACATACGAATTTAAGGACACAATTCATGTAATGTCAGAGAGGAGCAGTTCAAAATAGATAGCAAGAGTACTGAGAACCTCTTCACCATGACCCACAGCAGAAGTTGAATCTGCTGTTTCGGCGTTGAATCTGCACATAGCCAAGGTTGCAATGTTACAAGTCAAGAGCGAAGCAAATCAGTATTTGCCAAGCGCTTGGGTTGAATTGCCTGGGGTGGGTTTTCCTGATAAGCTGCTGTAACTTTATTTAGAGATACAGCACTGAAGCAGGCCCTTCGGCCCACCGAGTCTGTGCCGACCAACGACCACCCATTTATACTAATCCTACATTAATCCCATATTCCCTACCACATCCCCACCATTCTCCTACCACCTACCTACACTCGGGGCAATTTACAATGGCCAATTTACCTATCAACCTGCAAGTCTTTGGCTGTGGGAGGAAACTGGAGAACCCGGCGGAAACTCACGCAGACACGGAGAACTTGCAAACTCCGCACAGGCAGTACCCAGAACTGAACCTGGGTCGCTGGAGCTGTGAGGCTGCGGTGCTAGCCACTGCGCCACTGTGCCGCCCTTTGACGAATGATGTGCAGAAACCCTCGTGAAACACCATTTTATCGGGGTTTCTGCAGACCTTCTGCTGAAGCTGCAGTGGTATAATCTCTCAAACTGCTCTGCCCCCCCCAACCCCTCCCCCCCCCCCCACCCAAAAAGAATATTCAGCCGTTATCAGTGTCATTGCTTAAAAGGAGCAGTCGCTTATATTGACCAAAAAGCGAAAATCTTAAACTATTTGCATTGATGTCAGTTTCAAAGTTGCTGGTGATAGCATTTTAACAGAAAGCTGTAGTTCAGTTTATTTTGTATGTTAGTAGCTGTGTTTACTCACCAGTTCACACCTATTTAAGGTCCACTGAATGCAAGAACAAACATAAATAGCATAATAAAAGCAAAATACTGCAGATGCTGGAAATCTGAAATAAAAACTAAATGCTGGAAAATACTCAGGTCTGGCAGCATCTGTGGAGAGAGAAGCAGAGTTAATGTTTCACATCTGTGATCTTTCATCAGAACTGGCATAGGTTCAAATTCTTTTCTAACCTTTGCCAGTTCTGATGAAAGGTCACAGACCTGAAACGCTAACTCTGCTTCTTTCTCCACAGATGCTACCAGACTGGCTGACTATTTCCAGCACTTTGTTTTTATTCAACATAAATAGCACTTCTTTAATGTCCAGTTGCTGTTCATGTACTTAAATACTTTTAATCTCCTATAAGTGGTGTGAAATTACAGTTTGTATGGTTAAATAAACCCAGTTGCATTGTTTGTTATCTTCACTAGTAATCTACAGTATATCGTAGAGCAAGGTGTTACGACCAGGTGAGAAGGCGTTTAGGGATTCACTCTCCGCCTTTGCCTGGTTTAACCGTAACGGTTTACTTTTAGTCACACTGTTTTTAGCTCCTCCTCAGTGAATCCTTTTTCACTGCTCCAATTGTGAGACAAAGAAATCAGACAGGTTTCCTTAGATTTAAACAAGAAAGATGGAAGTTTATTCATAAACTCTAATCCAGTTAACGACTACGAATATGCGACACGACCACGCATACGTGATAAACACAAGCAGATAGAGACAGAAAAAGTAGAAAGAATAAAGGGGAAAAGTTTGAGGCAATATCTGTTAGTTATTTACTGTCCTTTGAGTTCAATGTGGAGTCTGTAGTTGCTGGTAAATCTGCAATTTGTTGGAACCCAGTTCACGCTTCAACTTGTTTCAATGTAGGAATCTTTCCTATCTTGAAGTTTACGTGTCTTCCATGGGTCCGGTGACTTGGGAGAAAGCGAAAGAGAGACAGCCAGGAAAGAGGCTTCCTTGTTCCAACTTCAGTTGCAAAAACTGCCTTCTGAATTCTTTTCTGTGTGGCACAAATAAAAACCCAAGTTGGCCAGCAGGCCAGTCATGTGACTAACTGGCTTAGCCAGTCATGTGACTAACTGGCTTAACCACTTCTGCATTTGTAGATTGCATCATCTTAGCAGTCCTTGGAATGCTCTTCCTTACGCCTTCAACGTCTGGTGATGAAAATCCAATTGGGTTAATTGGATCAGGGAATAGTCCTTTGCATGCAAAAGTACTTCCAGCCCAAATGTCTGGTGATCTCTTTAGAAGTCGTTTCTTCACTGCAGTAACAGTTTAAAATTAATGTTCATATGCTGAAGTTAATGTGCCTCATTCTTGGCAGGTGGGGGTCTGCATGGCAAAGGGTTCTCAACTTTTGCTTCCCAGGACCCCTCGTGTTCGGGAAAAAAAATCTAGAAACCCACTGTAACATTGGTAATTTTTTTAATATAAAAATTATACATTTAAGAATATATATTAATTTTAGTTTTTGTTTTGCTTAATGTGAAACTTGCTGATACTGACAATAGTTTGGTCAAGATGTGGAAATATCTTTGACAAGTGCATGGCATGGTCAACTTTCATTCTAACTCAGTACTTTGTTGTCAATGATGTATTCGCTCAAGATCCAGAGGTTGTACTAAATGGGACCAACACTTTCAGTGCTGAATTCATTGGAGCATTCACAGCAACATGTCTCCAGCATTTCACTGAACTTGGTTCTGAGGGAGCTGACTGAAATGTTAGTGAGCTCTTTAATAGCTTTGGGACAGAGGGTGGCAGTTTAGCTTCAGTTTTCTTAAGAAACGGCCTTGTAATGCAGATGTTTAGTTGATTTGTTCCATTGAGAGTTCTGAAAAATAGCATTAAATTTGTTGGGTAAACCAGAGAGATGCGTTACCAGCTGTGATTTGATTACTTCAAAGTCAACATTTTTTTTCTTGAATGATAGAATGTAGGAACTCAGACATACCCATAGTCCCCTCCCAGGCAAAACTTTTCAGGCTTGTAATTTCACATTGCATCAATTCTTTCACATTGGGCAAAGCATTGAGTTCTGCCACCTTGCATAGTTTTATTCAGTGTGTCTTGACTTTTTGTTTTACAAAGAACCTGTCTTTTATTCCCTTAGCCTACACATACTGAATATAGGCAATTAAATCAAACATTTTAGAGATGTCTATGGATTCATCAGGTTGTATAACAAAATCATTGCCATGCAGTCAGTCAAAGCAGTGCAAAACTACACGTCGTGACATTGAAACATAGGAAATAGGAGCAGGGGTAGACCATTCGGCCCATCCAGCCTGCTCCGCCATTCAACAAGATCATGGCCAATCTTCTACTTCAAAGCCGTTTTTCTGCACTATCCTCGTTTCCTTTGACATCTTTAATATCTAGAAATCTATCTATCTCTGTCTTGAACATACTCAATGACTGAGCCTCCACAGCACTCTGAGGTAGAGAATTCCAAAGATTCACCACCCTCTGAAGAAATTCCTCCTCATCTTTGGGTTTTGTTGTTTTGAAGCTGATAATTGTTAATAGTTTATCCATATCTGGTATTATGTGCATTTACAATAACTTTTCCTATTCTTAGTAATGTTTCTTGCTCTTGCTGAAATAGCAGCTACGCACAGAAGAATTTGTTACGTCATAAATTTACTTTCTGTGCCCATTTGCTGCTCAAAGTCTGCTCCACCCTTTGACCATTGACTTAACAGAAAATGAACCAGTTGCAGCAAGCACAGTGCTCACAACAGACTTGTTTTGTGCACACATGATCAGACTGGACATTCAATGGCATTATCGTTGCTGAATAACCCACTATCAATATGGTGGGGGTGACCACTGACCAGAAACTGAACTGGGCTAGCCATATAAATGCTGTAGCTACAAGAGAAGGCCAGAGACTGTGAATTCTAGGCGAGTAACTCGCCTCCTGACTCCCCAAAGCCTGTCCACCATCTACAAAGCAGAAGTCAGGAGTGTGGTGAAATGTTCTCCACTTGCCTGGATGAGTGCGGTTCCAACAACACTCAAGAAGCTCAACACCATCCAGGACAAAGCAGTCCACTTGATTGGCACCCATTCACCAATTTAAACATTCACTTCCTCTACGACCGGAACACAGTGGCAGCAGTGTGTACCATATATAAGATGCACTGCAACAACTCTCCTTCGACAGCACCTTCCAACTCATGACCTCTACCATCTAGAAGGACAAGGGCAGCAGATGTATGGGAATACCACCACCTGCAAGTTCCCCTCCAAGCCACACACCATCCTGACTTGGAACTATATTGCTGTTCCTTCACTGTCACTGGGTCAGGATCTTGGAACTCCCTTCCTAACAGCACTGTGGGTGTACCCACACCAGATGGACTGCAGCGGTTCAAGAAGGCGGCTCACCACCACCTTCTCAAGGGCAATTGGGATGGGCAACAAATGTTGGCCTAGCCAGCGAAGCCCACATCCCATGAAAAAATAAAAATCCAGGTCTCCGTATGCCATTTTGGAAATAGTACTACTTATTTCAATATCAATCCCTAACAGAGGACTGAAAGCCAGTGACTTGAATTAACCACAGCAGTAATAGTAGCTGGCATGTGAGAAAAATAGAGAAATAAATAGGGCCTTGAGTGACTTTACCCACCCAACATTACTATAAATCTTTTAGTCACAAACACAGCCCTTCTCTTTCCTCCTCTCCACCCCTTCACAAATAGCCAGTGGTATCATCAGAGGACATGAGCGCCCAGGCTAGGCCTATCTGTCCGTCAAAGCAGCACATGGCCACGAATATAAAGCTTTGAATCTGAGGCACAAGGAAAAGCGTGATAGTGCCTTCAGCTATTCGCTCAAATTGAAGACATTTATGGAGCGAATCACATTGGATCCCGATTGTTAGAGTCTTGCCACAGGCCCAGAGACCAGCAAGGCTCTTTGTTTCTTTTCATCCCCCTTTCTCTTCCCTCTCTTTCCCCCCCCCCCCCTCCCCCACCCAGCCTGCCAAGGCCACATGGCATATGCATTCTCTCCACTGACTCAGTTGGTAGATGTACCTTGCAGTGTGTTTTTTTTAATTCATTCTTGGGTTGAGAGAATTGGGAGCTGGAATGGACCTGGAAGGAATCAATAGCACTGGGGAGAAGATCCATTGAGGACGAGGAGCAGTGCCCATCACTTACCTGAGGAGACAGCAGCAGCAGTGTTCCGGGGGCGTGCCGGAGTTTGAAAAAAGTGGAGAAAAAGAAATCAGTGACATCACAGGAAAACCATGAGTTGATTGCTGCTGTGTTTCCCTTTCTCCAAAGTTCAGGAGCAGATCTGAGCAGCTGGGAGATTAAAAAGTTTAAGTAAAGCATCCAGTTGGCTTCCCTATATTTAAGTGACACCAGCAGAAGGGAAGTGAGTTTAAGTAGTAGGTTTATTATCTAATAGATAAATGGTAGGGCTGCTCCGATCTCAAGTGCACATCTAGGATGCTTCCCGTGTCCTAGATAACCATATGTGCAACAAGTGTCATCAGCAGTTCGGAGCCTGAACAACAGCTAGCGTCACTGCGGTGCATCCGTGAGGTTGAGAGCTTCGTGGGTAGCACTTCTATAGATGTGGTCACTCAGCAGCTCGAGTATGCTGGCAGGGAGGGAATGGGTGGCCACCAGACAGACAAGAAGAAATAGGTAGGGCAGGAGTTCCCTGAATGTATCTGACTGCAATAAGTGCACAGTTCTGAATACTGATGAGAATGATGGTTCTTCTGGGGAGTGCAGCCAGAACCAAATCCATGGAACCACAGTTGGCTCAGCTGTACACGAGGGCACAAAGAAGACTAGAAGAGCAGTAGTGATAGGAGATTTGATAGGGGACTAGACAGGTGTTTCTGCGGCCACAGACGTGAATCCAGGTTGGAGTTGCCTCCCTGGTGCCAGGGTCAAGGCCGTCACTGGCTGGCTGCAGAGCACCCTGAGGGAGGAGGGTGAACAGCCAGCAATCATGGTCCACATTGGTACCAACAACATAGACAGAAAGATCCTGTAGTCAGAATTTAGGATGCTAAATCTAAATTCTTCAGTTCCTGCCTAATATTGTTATAATTAGCCTTCCCCCAATTTAGCACCTTCACCTGAGGACTACTCTTATCCTTATCCACAAGTACCTTAAAACTTATGGAATTATGGTCGCTGCTTCCGAAATGCTCCCCCACTGAAACTTCGACCACCTGGCCGGGCTCATTCCCCAATACCAGGTCCAGAATGGCCCCATCCCTAGTTGGACTATCTACATACTGTTTCAAGAAGCCCTCCTGGATGCTCCTTACAAATTCTGCCCCATCCAAGCCCCTAGCACTAAGTGAGTCCCAGTCAATATTGGGGAAGTTAAAATCACCCACCACTGCAACCCTGTTACCTTTACATCTTTCCAAAATCTGTCTACATATCTGCTCCTCTACCTCCCGCTGGCTGTTGGGAGGCCTGTAGTAAACCCCCAACATCGTGACTGCACCCTTCCTATTCTTGAGCTCCACCCATATTGCCTCGCTGCAGGACCTCTCTGAGGTGTCCTCCCGCAGTACAGCTGTGATATTCTCCTTAACCAGTAATGCAACTCCCCCACCCCTTTTACATCCCCCTCTATCCCGCCTGAAGCTTCTAAAGCCTGGAACATTTAGCTGCCAATCCTGTCCTTCCCTCAACCAAGTCTCTGTAATAGCAACAACATCATATTTCCAAGAACTAATCCAAGCTCTAAGTTCATCTGCCTTACCTGTTATACTTCTCGCATTGGCGTCTGGGTGAAGAAATCTCTCCTCATCTCAGTTCTAAATGGCTTACCCCTTATCCTTAGACTGTGACCCCTGGTCTTGGACTCCCCTGCCATTGGGAACATCCTTCCTGCATCTAGCTCATGGAATAAAAGGGATAGTAGCAATGTGGATATGAAATTTTTTGAGTGACAGGAAACAGAGAGTAGTGGTTAATGGATGTCTTTTAGACTGGAGGAAGTTTTGTAGTGGAGTTCACCCAGGGTCAGTGTTAGGACACTTGCTGTTCCTGATGTATATTCATGACCAAGACCTTGGTATACAGGGCACAATTTCAAAATTTGCAGTTGATATGAAACTTGGAAACATTGTGAGCAGTGAGGAGGATAGTGTAGAACTTCAAAAGGACATAGATTGGTGGAATGGGCAGACAAGTGGCAGAGGAAATATATTGAAGTGAAATTATTTTTGTAGGAAGAATGATGAAAGCGATGCCTTGCTGCAATTATACAGGGCCTTGGTGAGGCCACAACTGGAATATTGTGTGCAGTTTTGGTCTCCTTATCTGAGGAAGGATGTTCTTGCTATAGAGGGAGTGCAGCGAAGGTTTACCAGACTGATTCCTGGGATGGCGGGACTGGTGGATGAGGAGAGATTGAGTCGGTTAGGATTCTATTCGCTGGAGTTCAGAAGAGTGAGGGGGAATCTCAGAAACCGATAAAATTCTAACAGGACTTGACAGGGTAGGTGCAGGAAGGATGTTTCCGATGGAGGGGGAGTCCAGAACCAGGGGTCATAGGTTTACCCCGTATCCTTAGACTTTCAGGACTGAGATGAGAAATTACTTCACCCAGAGAGTGGTGAGCCTGTGGAATTCGCTACCATAGAAAGCAGTTGAGGCCAAAACATTGTGTCCTTTCAAGAAGGAGTTAGATATAGCTCTTGGGGTGAAAGGGATCAAAGGATATGGGGGGGGAAAGCGGGAACAGGTTATTGAGTTGGATGATCAGCCATGATCATGATGAATGGTGGAACAGGTTCGAAGGGCCAAATGGCCTACTCCTATTTTCTATGTTTCTATGGAAGAACACGGGGAGACAATATAAAATAAAGGATACAATTCTAAAGAGAGTGCAGGAGCAGAGGGACCTGGGTATATATGTGCATAATTCATTGAAGGTGGCAGGACAGGATGAGAGAGTGGTTAGTAAAGCATACAGCATCCTAGACTTCATTCATATGGGTACAGAGTACAAAAGCAAGGAAGTTATGTTAAACTTGTACAAAACACAGGTTCGGCCTCAACTGGAGAATTGTGTCCAGTTCTGAGTGCCACACTTTAGGAGAGATGTGAAGGCATTAGAGAGAATGCAGAAAAGATTCACGAGCATGATTCCAGTGATAAGGAAGTTGAGTGACATGGATAGGTTGGAGAAATTGGGACTGTTTTCCTTGGAGAAGAGAAGGTTGAGAGGAGATTTGACACAAGTATGCAAAATCATGAGGCGTTTTGGATGTGTAGATTGGGAAAAACTGTTCCCACTGGTGAAGGATTGAGACCAAGAGGGAACAGATTTAAGTTATTTGGTGAAAGAATCAATGGAGACGAGGAAAAACTTTTTCAAGCAGCGAATGGTTAGGATCTGGAATGCACTGCCTGAGAGCGCGGTGGAGGCATGTTCAATCGAGGCATTCAAGAGGGAATTGGATTGTTATCTAAAAAGGTAGAATGTGCAGGGCCACAGGTGGAAAGCGGGGGGAGTGACACTTGGTGAATTGCTCCTTCGTGGAGCCAGCACACACCCAATGGGCCGAATGGCTTCCTTCAGTGCTGTAACCATTCTGTGATCCTGGCATTGTTGGCAAGGCTGGCATTTATTGCCCATCCCTAATTGCTCTTGAGAAGGTGGTGGTGAGCCACCTTCTCAAACCCTGACGTTCCATCAGGTGTTGGTAGACCCACGGTGCTTTTTTTCTGTAGTGGTTTGATACAACTGGTTGGCTTGCTACACCGTTCCAGAGAGCAGTTAAGAGTCAACCACATTGCTGTAGATCAGGAGTCACATAGGCCAGACTGGGTAAGGATGACAGATTTCTTCCCCTGAACCAAATGGGTTTTTATGACAATCCTGTAATTTCATGATCACCATTACTGACGTTAGCATTCTAATTCAGATTTATTAATTAAATTTGAATTCCTCTAGCTTCTGTGGTGGAATTTGAACTTGTCTCCAGACCATTAATTTGGACCTCTAGATTACTAGTCTACATTACCACGATGCTACCGTCACCGATTTAGTCCTGAACCATAGAGCAGGAGGGCAGGGTTTCATCCCTACCCTGTGCTGAGTTGCCACATCTGCAGTAGAGTGGCAGTAGCAATGCTGCAGTTGTTCTCAAAGCTCTTCTTTCCTGTTACCTTAATATTAAAACCAACACAGGTTACAGTCTTGCTGCAGCCAAGCAACTGGCAAGTCAGTTCTGAAGAAGGGTCACTGACCCGAAACGTTAACTCTGTTTCTCTCTCCACAGATGCTGCCAGACCTGCTTAGTATTTTCAGCATTTCTTGTTTTTATTATGGCACGTCTACTTTCTGCACCATCCCACCCTTCCTCCTGCAAGGCCACATGGTGTGCACAGTTTCCATTGATGACTCCCCGTCTATTTTGAGGGACAAAATGGTCTCTTCTCGACCACTCATCCGGCTTCCAACCTACACAGGGTGGCTCCGCGTGGGTGGTTGAAAGGAAGGCTTAGCTTAGCTTTCAGGAATTTCTAACTACCCCTATTTTATTTAATTAAAAGTAAATGCTTCTATGCTCATAGAAATAGCCCAATCAAAACAAAACTTTAGTTTTAGTTTAGAGATACAGCACTGAAACAGGCCCTTTGGCCCACCGAGTCTGTGCCGACCATCAACCACCCATTTATACTAATCCTACACTAATCCCATATTCCTGCCACATCCCCACCTGTCCCTACATTTCCCTACCACCTACCTATACTAGTGGCAATTTATAATGGCCAATTTACCTACCAACCTGCAAGTATTTTGGCTTGTGGGAGGAAACCGGAGCACCCGGAGAAAACCCACGCAGACACAGGGAGAACTTGCAAACTCCACACAGGCAGTACCCAGAATTGAACCCGGGTCGCTGGAGCTGTGAGGCTGCAGTGCTAACCACTGTGCCGCCCTTACCCAGATAAATCCACAGCAGAGAAACACATCCATCCATGTTGCAAATGGCAAACAGTGACAGCCTGCGCATGCACTGTCTTGGTATCTGAGATTATTCCAATCGTCGCAATGCACGGGGGAGACTACTAATGGGAAGAACCAACTCGTGGGGGACTAGAATTGGGCAAACCAACTCTCCGATTCTCTGGTTGGAAATCTCTGTAGTAGAGCACTGTCATTGCAATAAACCCGTTTACACATATAGTGGGTAAATCATGTTTACGCAACCGGTAGGGAGTATATAAAAGTACGGTCCAGTGGGTATAAAGTCAGTTGCTGAACTAGCTGTTTTGCAGCAGGAGTGAAAACTCAGCAGTGCCTTCAACCTGAGGGTGATCTTGGAGAAACATAGAAATTGACCTGTGCATTTTATCTGTTTGTAAACTCAACAAAGATCTTCAACTCAGTCAAATATAGAATGCTGTAGGAGGTAGTGAGGTATAAGAATATGGGAACAGGAGAGGCCATTTAGCCCCTCGAGCACATTCCTCCATTCACTGTGATCATGGCTGATCTACGACCGAACTCCATATATCTGCCTTTGATCCATATTCCTTGATACACTTGGCTTCAAAAATCTGTTGATCTCAGTCTTGAAAGTTCCATGTGACAGCACCATCATGGCACTGAAGGAGGCCATTTGTCCCATTGAGTCCATGCCAGCTCTCTAGAGCAATCCAGTAAGTCCCATTTCACCCGGTTTATCCCCGTAGCTCTGCAAGTTTATTCCCTCACATACCCATCCAATTTCCTTTTTATATCATTGATCGTGTCTGCTTCTACCACTCTTATAAGCAGCAAATCTCCTCTTAATGTCCTTTGCTCCAAGGAGAGCAGTTTCTCCAACCTAACCTTGCAGCTAAAATCTCTCAGTCCTGGAACCATTCTGGTAAATCTCCTCTGCACCTTCAAGGAGACTCATCCTTCCTAAAGTGTGGTGACCAGAACTGGATGCAATACTTTAGTTGTGGCCTAAGCAGAGCTCTATAAAGGTTTCTCGTAACTTCCAAGCTTTTGTATTCTAAGCTAATTGCTCTCCAAAGATCAATGAACATGAGCCCCAAGGTCCCCCCTATCCCTTTCCACTCTTTAGAACTGTGCTATTTAGTCTATATTGCCTCTCCGTGTCCCTTCTGTTAGAATGCTTCACTTCACACCTCTCTCTATTAAATTCCATCTGCCACAAGTCTGCCCATTCTTGGTATCTTTCCCTCCTGGGATTTTTTGAAGAGGTAACAAGGCAGGTTGATGAGGTTAGTGCATTTGATGTGGCCTGTATTTTTTTTAGCAAGGCTTTTGCAAAGGTCGCACATGGCAGACTGGTCACGAAAGTAGCAGCCGATGGGATCCACGGCAAAGTGCAAGTTGGATCCAAAATTGGCTCAGAGGCAGGAAGCAAAGGGTAATGGTCAATACGTGTTTTTGTGACTGGAAGGCTGTTTCCAGTGGGGTTCCGCAGGGCTCAGTACTAGGTCCTTTGCTTTTTGTGGTATATATCAATGGTTTAGATTTGAATGTAGGGGGTACGATTAAGAAGTTTTCAGACAATCCAAAAATTAGGATGTGGTTGATCATGAAGAAGAAAGCTGTCGACTGCAGGAAGAATCAGGTGGGCGGAACAGAGGCAAACTGAGTTCAGTCCAGAGAATTGTACGGTAGTGCATTCGGGGAAGGCTAATAAGGCAAGAGAACGCACAATAAATGGTAAGATACTGAGAAGTGAGGAGGTGCCTTGGAGTGCATGTCCACAGATTCCTGAAGCTGATCAAGAAGGCATATGGGATACTTGCCTTTATTAGCTGAGGCATAGAATGTAACAGCTGGGAGGTTATGCTGGAACTGTATAAAAAAAAAACTAGATAGGCCACAGTTGGAGTACTGTGTACAGTTCTGATCACATTATAGGAAAGATATGATTGCACTAGAAAGGGTACAGAGGAGATTTAGGAGGATGTTGTAAAATTAGCAGCCCAGTGAATAGGAAGCCCCTATTCCCCTTGGTTGAGGGGTCCATAACCAGAGGGCACAGATTTAGAGTGGGGGGATTTGAGGGGAAATTTTTTTTTCACCCAGAGGGTGGTGGGGATTTGGAACTCACTGCCTGAAAGGATGGTTGAGGCAGAAACCCTCAATATTTTAAAAGTACCTGGATATGCACTTGAAGTGCTGTAACCTGCAAGGCTATGGACCAGGAGCTGGGGAGTGATATTAGGCTGGATAGCTACTTGTTGGACAGCACAGACACAATGGGCCGAATGGCTGCCTTCCGCACTGTAAATTTCTGTTTCTATGGAATTCAACCCTGGTGTGCCAGTGCTACTTAAAACTTTGTTTCCAATCCAAGATTTTCACCTCTTCCGAATATATAACCCAAACAAGTTGGTTCCAGCTGAGAGACCAAGCAGGTAAACAACAGGTAGCTGTTACATAATAACACCTCTCATTGAGGAGCTCTTCAGATTTTAGCTCTGGGAGGCAGGAGAGTTAAATTATTTGAACTACAAATAGTTTTTTTCTCCCTTCCCGAGTATTGCACATTAGATGGCATCAGTTATTAATATCCATTATATTAGTGTTCGAGTAAAACCTGCTAAGTTCAGCCCTTTGTGGTTAAATTAACTTTTCTGTGGAGATGATGCTTTGTGATTTTTTTGATTGATTTAGTGTGGTGTGGAGAGACTCGAAGCTGTGGTTGTTTTCCTTAGAATAGAGAAAGTTAAGGGGAGATTTAATAGAGGTGTTCAAAGTCATGAATAGTATTAATTGAGTAAATGAGAAACTGTTTCCATTAACAGGAGAGCTGGTAACTAGAGGGCACAGATTTATGGTAATTGGTAAACTAAAGAGGAGAGATTATTTTTTTATGTGGTGTGTTACCTGTAATACACTGCCTGAAAGGATGGTGGTAGCAGATTTAGTAATAACCTTCAAAGGGTATTGAATATTGGAGAATTTTGCAAGGTGTTGGCAAAGAGTGGGGGAGTGGGACTAGTTGGATAGCTCTTATAAAGTGCTGGCAAAGACTTGCTGGGTTGAATGACCTCATTTTGTGCTGTAAGATTCGATGAACCCTGAAGAGTTTTGTTTCTTTTCCCAGCAGAGGGCGTGAGATGTGGGAGCGAGAAAGCCGATGGGAGCGGGAAGGGAGAGAAATGCTGGCGAGGGAACGAGACCGACTGCAGATTGAGAGGATGCGTCTTGAAAGAGAGAGGCTGGAGCGAGAGGCACTGGAAAGAGAGAGATTGCTCATAGAAGGGGTAAGGAAAGGAAACTGCCCAGATTATGGTAACTTGTTCAGGCCGACCAAATGGAAGGGAAATGATAATTTGGAATATGAATAGCCAATAGTATGTCCACAAAGCAAATTGAGGAACTAGAGGTGCTAATGTGATATAATGAGAACAGAAACTTGGCTTCAGCTAGAAGGAACTGGGAACTAAATATTCCTTGCTACGAAGTATTCAGAAATGACTGGGAAAGAAAAAGGAAAGAGCATAATCATTCTTAACTTCAAAAAACGACTAAATCTCCCCTTTCTGTGCTCCAGTGTGAAGAGTCTCAGTATCGCTGTCCTCATAGCTATAGTTTTAGTGTCATCATGGTGAACCTATGCTGTACATTGTGGATTTACTGTCTTTTCTATGATAGAATGCCCAACACTTCACACAGTACTAATGATCCATCCTATCCCCTTAACATTCTTCTCTCACCCCCTCCCAACAAGATGTGCAATTTTGATTATCGGTAATGAGAATGAGATCCTGGTCTAAAATGAGATGCTTTTCTGTGGCAGTTAGGCTCTCCTGAAGGGAGTTTCAGAATTATGCCAGTGCCAGAGAATAGAATTGTGGCTTCATAGTGAGGGAGAGATGAGACCATTTCTGTGCCATTCACAGGGTCATAGACTCAAGTGTGGCTGCAGTCTCCTGTTGGCATTGAAAAGTAAAACAGAAGAGATGGTCAGAGTAAGTGAAAGCTGTGCAGATGGAGAGAAAGAGAAGGAGGAAGATGGTGAAAAATAGAGGGGTTGCCTGAAAAATTGAACAATGAACAGTACAGCACAGGAACAGGCCATTCGGCCCTCCAAGCCTGCGCTGTTCTTGACGCCTGTCTAAACTAAAACCTTCTGCACTTCTGGGGTCCATATCCCTCTATTCCCATACTATTCATGTATTTGTCAAGATGTCTCTTTAAACGTTGCTATCTTACCTGCTTCCACCACCTCCCCAGGCAGCAAGTTCCAGGCACTCACCTCCCTCTGTGTAAAAAAAACTTGCCTCGCACATCCCCTCTAAACTTTGCCACTCGGGGTGGTCAGTATCTGGGATCCCTGTGGTGCTTCTATCTCATAGCCTGAGGGCTACCAGGTTCCTCTGGAACTGCTCCAAAAAACATGAGCCTGCATCTTCAGAAAACAAAAGGAAGGCTGAGAGAATATTGCAATATAGTGATTATCCATTTACTGGTATTTCTATAAGTTTGAAGGTCCACACAAGGCTCCCTCTGAAATGGTTTGGGTACGATCAAGTATTGAGCCAGTAACAGAGTCAACTCTAATCTTACGAAAAAATGACATGATTCATGTATAGGTCAGCTTTAATGAGATACTTTCAGGAAGAATGTGTTGGTTTCCACACAGGAGAGGAGACGAGAACAGGAGCGAATACGTCGCGAGAAGGAAGAGCTGTTCCGTGAAATCCGCTATGAACAAACTCTGAAAAGGCATTATGATAGGTAAGCACAGTTACACTTTGTTTTTAAGGTCATTGGAAGATAAGTAAATCCCCATTTCTGATAGCTCCCCCAGTAAATAAACTGTGTTGTGATGTTGCATCATACAGACCAACCAAGTCGAGGATTTGATTCTTGGTCACTGTTTAGCCAGCTAATCTAGCCAGGCATCAGCAGAGGTGCTGAAATTACTTCAATGTCTGAGGTTAGGGAGGGGAAAAGATATTGACTTGTGTACACTTGATCACTGTTGGTTGAGGATGTGATCACTGTTGGTTGAGGATGTGATTGGGCTTGATTGGGTTGAATTAAACTGCCAACATAAGCTGTCTTGACGCTCAGCACCTGCCAAACTGTTTTCCTGACATTGACTCCTTCAGAAGCGGAGAGTTAAGGGAAGTAGTTTCTGAAACTTAGAAGAAGAATTTGTCATTGTGCACGTTTTGTAAAAAGCGCACTTGCAATATCCCACCCGGCAACTACTTACAGCCCAGAAATGGTGTCAAAGTTTAGCTATTTCTCAGTTCAAAAATCAAACTTATTCTGCTTTTTTTACATTGATTCATCGATTGTTGGTGATGATCTTTGCAAACAGTAAGTTGTATATGAATTTTATAAAATCCTATTATTTTATCCCTGATTCCCCCTCAAGCAGTGCCCATCGAACGCAGCTGGAGCCATCCGTGAAAACCAAGGACCATCACATTATCTGGGACTGCTCACTTAAACATTTTTTAGTAAGAAGCAGATCAAATTAATTTTTTTTCTGACAATATTACAGAATATGAGGGAATAGTTATAACTAACGGTGGATTTTTTTGTTCTTTTCTCACATTTGCAGTGAATGACTGATTTTTGAATAGAGGGAGGTATACGTTGGTGTTCTCCAGGGTTTCAGTACCAGGATCACTGCTGTTTTTGAGTTGGCCCTGAGGGGGTTGGGGGTGGACAGGACACAATTTCAAAATTTGCAGATGATGCAAAACTTGGAGGCATAGTAAACAGTGCGGAAGATAGAAATCTCCAAGGGGATAAAGGCAGGCTGGTGGCATGGGAAGACAGATGGTAGATGAAAAAGCTGAAAAGCGTGAGGTGATGCATTTTGGTCGGATGAATGAGAGACGATTCATGCTAAATGTGCACTTTTAAAGGAGGTGAAGGAGGAGAGAGAGACCTTGGGGTGTTGGTGCAGAAATCTTTGAAGGTGGCAAAACAGCTTAAAGCAGTAGCTAAAGCATATTGGATCTTAGGCTTTATAAATAAAGGTAAAGTACAAAGGCTAGGAAGTTATGCGAAGCCATAATAAAATACTAGTTAGGCCACAGCTGCAGTATTGTGTCCATTTCTGGGTTGCACATTTTAGGAAGGATGTGAAGGCTTTAGAGAGGGTACAGAAGAGATTTACTAGAATGGTTCTAGGGATGAGAGATTATAGCTACTTGGACAGACTGGAAAAGATGGGGTTATTCGTCGAACAGAGAAGCCTAAGTGCAAATTTGACCAAAGTGTTTAAAATCATGAAGGTTTAGATAGAGTAAATAAAGAGAAACTGTTTCTAGTGGCTGAAGGGTTGATAACCAAAGGACACAGATTCAGTTAAGGTGATTGGCAAAAGAACCAGAGGCAACATGAGGGAAAACATTCATACTCAATGAGTTGTTAGGATTTGGAATGCACTGCCTGATAGGGTGGTGGACACAGATTCAGTAAAGGAAATTGGATAAATACTTGGAGGAAAAAACATTGCAGCGATATGGGGAAAGAGTGAGGGAATCACAGAATTGTTACCGTGCAGAAGGAGGCCATTCAGCCCATCGTGTTTGTACCAGCTCTCCGAAAGAGCAGTTCACTCAGTTCCATTCTGCCGCCTTCTCTCTGTAACCCTGCACATTCTTCCTTTTCATATAAACGTCTGATACCCTTTTAACTGCTTCAATTGAACCTGCCTCCACCACATTCTCAGGTAGTGCATTCCACACATTAACCACTCTCTGCGTGAAAAAGATTTTCCTCATGTCACTTCTGCTTCTTTTGCCAAATACTTTAAATATGTGACCTCTTGAAATGGGACTAGCTGGATTGATTTTTGAAAGAGTCAGTGCAGAGTCAGTGAGCTGAATGGCTGCCTCCTGTGCTACACTTTGCTGTGTTTCCTTGTCGCAGTTTGTTTGCTAGTATTTTGTGTAATTAGTATTTAGTGTGCAATTGCAAATGAAAATGGGCAGTGACCTGGCTTCTTGCTTGTGTATTTTTTAAAGTGACTTTGGTCGGAAGTTGTATGTACATTCCTGGCCACTGATTTTTGTTAGGAATTGGATAGATTTGAGAATGAAATTTCCGTGATGCTTACTCAGGTTGTAGATTTGGTCACTGATTTCATTGTCGGTTTAATCACAGGGCGGCACAGTGGTTAGCACCGCAGCCTCACCGCTCCAGCGACCCGGGTTCAATTCTGGGTACTGCCTGTGCGGAGTTTGCAAGTTCTCCCTGTGACTGCGTGGGTTTTCGCCGGGTGCTCCGGTTTCCTCCCACAGCCAAAGACTTGCAGGTTGATGGGTAAATTGGTCATTGTAAATTGCCCCTAGTGTAGGTAGGTGGTAGGGAATATGGGACTACTGTAGGATTAGTATAAATGGGTGGTTGTTGGTCGGCACAGACTCGGTGGGCCGAAGGGCCTGTTTCAGTGCTGTATTTCTAAATAAATAAAAAAATAAATTACATAGAACAAAATACAGCACAGAAGGAGGCCATTCAGCCCATCGTGTCCCTGCCAACCGAGTAAGATATCCTAACTAATCTCAAACTAATCCCACCTTCCAGCACCTGGTCCATAGCCCCGCAGGTTACAGCACTTCAGGTGCATGTCCAGGTACCTTTTAAAAGAATTGACCTCTCGTGCAATAAAATTAATATGCTTCCGGGATTTAATTATATCTTGACGCTCCTGTTACTGATGCATTATGTCGAAATGTTTAAGTCGTGAAAATGGTTTATTTTATTTGGAATGGAAAACTGCAGTGTGCGAATAGTCTAGGACTCTGCTGTTCCGTGACTTTGATACATATTTTTAAACAAAGATACCTCACTGGTGACTATTCACCAAGTAGTGTGTTGTTGACCATATAGATTAGTATTGGATCAATGGTATGAACAGAATGAAAAAAGACCATTTAGCTCCATGTGGCCATCCTGAGAGTTCAAAGTTATAACACAGTTCAGTACATCCCTCAATTGATATTCTCTTTTGAACGGTGCACATCTCAGCTAAGCTTGTTTTGCTGGGCAGTCAATTTCCAAACATTCCCAACCCATAAACCAAATAGTTCTATCTGATCTTTTCATTCACTTTCCCTTTTCTGACCTTCATCCCATGCTCCCTCATTCTCGGGGCCATGATGAAGTTTGAGTTCAACTTGTCAGTGCACTTTACTGCTCTGAAATACCTCTAGGTGACCAAAATTACCTATTCTATTCTGTATGGAGACAAAATGGTGCCTTGCATCATCATCAAATCCTTGGATTTGTATTGTATTCCATGTGATAGGCAACCTACGATCCTATTTACTGCTACTGGATGTAGTACAGACTGTTGGCAATCTGTCCACTAATTTCTCCCAATCCTTTTCCTGCCTTGTTATAGAATCATAGAATGATACAGCACAGGAGATGGCTGTTTGGCCCATCATGCCTATTCTGGCTCTTTGAAAGAGCTATCCAATTTGTCCCACACCCCTAGTCTTCCCCCGCCCCCATAGCCCAGCAAGTTTTCCTTTTCAAGTATTTATCCCAATTCCTTTTGGAAGTTATTAAATCTTAAAAGCAAAATACTGCGGATGCTGGAAATCTGAAATAGCAAAGTGCTGGAAATACTAAGCAGGTCTGGCAGCATCTCTGGACAGAGAAACAGAGTTAACGTTTCAGGTCTGTGACCTTTCATCAGAACATTCCATTCAAGTAGTGCATTCCAAATCATCATTCACTATGTAAAAATATTTTTCCTCGTGCTGCCTTGGGTTCTTTTGCCAATTAACTCAAATCTGTGGTTTCTGCTTACTGACCCTTTTACCACTAGAGCCACCTTATTTACTGTATCAAAACCCTTCAATATTTTGAACACATCTAGCAAATCTTATCTTTAACCTTTGATCTAAGGGAGAAGCAGCCCAGTTTCTCTCGTCTCTGCATGTGACTGAAGTCCTGCATCCTGGTTCCACTCTAGTAAATGTCCTCAGCACCCTCTCTAAGACTTTGGCATCCTTCCTAAAGTGTACAAAGAACAGTACAGTACAGCACAGGAACAGGTCATTCAGCCCTCCAAGCCTGCGCCGATCTTTGCCTGTCTAAACTAAAACCTTCTGCACTTCCGGGGCCCATATCCCTCTATTCCCATCCTATTCATGTATTTGTCAAGACGTCTCTTCAACGTCGCTATCGTACCTGCTTCCACCACCTCCCCCGGCAGCAAGTTCCAGGCACTCACCACCCTCTGTGTAAAGAACTTGCCTCGCACATCCCCTCTAAACTGTGCCCCTCGCACCTTAAACCTATGTCCCCTAGTAACTGACTCTTCCACCCTGGGAAAAGGTGTCTGATAATCCACTCTGTCCATGCCACTCATACCTTTGTAAACCTTTATCATGTCGCCCCTCCACCTCCGTCGTTCCAGTGAAAACAATCCGAGTTTATCCAACCTCTCCTCATAGCTAATACCCTCCAGACCAGGCAACATCCTGGTAAACTACTTCTGTACCCTCTCCAAAGCCTCCACATCCTTCTGGTACGCAATCTTCCAAGTGTGGCCTAACTAAGGTTCTGTACAGCTGCAGCATGACTTGCCAATTTTTATACTCTGTGCCCCGACCGATGAAGGCAAGCATGCCGTATGCCTTCTTGACTACCTTATCCACCTGCGTTGCTGCTTTCAGTGATCCATGGACCTGTACGCCCAGATCTCTCTGCCTGTCAATATTCCTACGGGTTCTGCCATTTACTGTATACTTCCCACCTGTATTAGACCTTCCAAAATGCATTACCTCACATTTGTCCGCATTAAACTCCATCTGCCATTTCTCCGCCCAAGTCTCCAACCGATCTATATCTTGCTGTATCCTCTGACATTCCTTGTCACTATCCGCAACTCCACCAACCGTTGTGTCGTCCGCAAACTTACTAATCAGACCAGCTACATTTTCCTCCAAATCATCATTTATTTATTTAGAGATACAGCACTGAAGCAGGCCCTTTGGCCCACCGAGTCTGTGCCGACAATCAACCACCCATTTATACTAATCCTACATTAACCCTCTCACATCCGCACCTTCCCCTACCACCTACCTATACTAGGGGTAATTTATAATGGCCAATTTACCTATCAACCTGCAAGTCTTTGGCTGTGGGAGGAAACCGGAGCACCCGGCGAAAACCCACGCGTTCACATGGAGAACTTGCAAACTCCGCACAGGCAGTACCCAGAATCTAATCTGGGTTGCTGGAGCTGTGAGGCTGCGGTGCTAACCACTGCGCTACTGTGTACTACAAACAGCAAAGGTGCCAGCACTGATCCCTGCAGAACACCTCTAGTCACATCCCTCCATTCAGAAAAGCAACTTTCTCCTGCTACCCTCTGTCTTCTATGACCGAGCCAGCTCTGTATCCATCTTGCCAGCTCAACTCTGCTCCTGTGTGACTTCACCTTTTGTACCAGTCTGCCATGAGGGACCTTGTCAAAGGCTTTACTGAAGTCCATGTGGACAATATCCACTGTCCTTCCTTCATCAATCATCTTCGTCACTTCCTCAAAAAACTCAATCAAGTTAGTGAGACACGACCTCCCCTTCACAAAACCATGCCGCCTGTTGCTAATAAGTCCATTTCTTTCCAAATGGGAGTAAATCCTGTCCCGAAGAATCCTGTCCAATAATTTCCCTACCACTGACGTAAGGCTCACCGGCCTGTTCTTTCCAGGGTTATCCTTGCTACCCTTCTTAAACAAAGGAACAACATTGGCTGTTCTCCAGTCCTCTAGGACCTCACCTGTAGCCAATGAGGATACAAAGATTTTTGTCAAGGCCCCAGCAATTTCCTCCCTTGACTCCCTCAGTATTCTGGGGTAGATCCCATCAGTCCCTGGGGACTTATCTACCTTAATGTTTTTCAAGACGCCCAACACCACCTCCTTTTTGATATTGACATGACTGAGACTATCTACACTCCCTTCCCTAGACTCATCATCCACCAAGTCCTTCTCTTGGGTGAATACTGATGCAAAGTACTCATTTAGTACCTTGTCCATTTCCTCTGGCTCCACGTATAGATTCCCTCCTCTGTTCTTGAGTGGGCCAACCCTTACACTGGCTACCCTCTTTCTCTTTATATACATATAAAAAGCCTTGGGATTCTCCATAATCCTGGTTGCCAATGACTTTTCATGAACACTTTTAGCCCTCCTGACTCCTTGCTTAAGTTCCTTCCTACTTTCTTTATATTCATCAAGGGCTTTGTCTGTTCCCAGCCTTCTCGCCCTTACGAATGCTTCCTTTTTCTTTTTGGCTAGGCTCACAATATCCCTCGTTATCCAAGGTTCCCGAAACTTGCCAAACTTATCCTGTAGTGCCCAGTACTGACCCTAACACCAGCTGGGACCTAGCCAATATTTTATGAAAATGTAACATTACTTCCTTGCTTTTGTACTATATGCCCCTAGTTATATACCCTTTTTAACAGCCTTCTGAGCTTGTCCTGCAACCTTCAAAAACTTGTGTTCCTACACACCACCTGTCTCTGATCCTGCACCTTTGAAACTGTACTATTTAGTTTATATTGCCTCTCCTCATTTCTATCTACCAAAATGAATTGCTTCTCACTCTGTTAAATTTCAGCTGTGTGTCTGACCATTTCGCCAGTCTATGTCCTCTTGACCCCAACACTAACACCTGGGGGAGACCACTGCACACTTCTCCCACCGAAGTCTGGAAAACAACTGTTTACCACTACTCTCTGCTTTCTGTCCCTTGGCCAATTTTATATCCACGCAGTCACTGCTCCTTTAATCCCATTGATGGAAATTTTGCCAACAAGCATATTATAAGATACTTTATCAAACTTCATATACACATCAACCATACTACCCTCACCCACCCTCTCTCTTATTTCATCAAAGAACTTAATCAGGTTCGCCAAACACGGTTTGCCTTTAACAAATCGGTGCTGGCTTTCGTTTATTCTTACATCCTGTCTGGTTAATATTTCAATATTTTCCTTCCCTCGTCATATCACCTTTACAGTTGTTGACATTGACTTTCATTTGTCATTTCTCTGTCCAACTCCCCAAACTATCTTAATCCCTCTACACCTGATCCACCTGTTAGTGATTGCTCCTCCTCCTTGGTGTCATGGCATCATTTGACAGTTTTGTTTCTATCCCCACTTCCAAATAATTGATTAGCAGTGGTTCCAGCACTGATCCTTTGAGCACCTGCTAGTCATTTCCTGCCACTCCATTTCATGCCACCCTCAGACTCCTTTGGCACAACCAATTGCCAATCTTATTCTGTGCTGTCCTACGTTGAGGGCCAACTCTCTATGCAGTACTATATAAAAATTTATATCGCACCTTAATGTAATAAAATATCCAAGGCTTCACAGGGTTTTAATCAGACAAAAAAAAAGACACAAACAAAGGAGGAAATATTTAACCAAATGCCTAGTCAAAGAGATCGGTTTTAAGGAGCATCTTAAAGCAGGGGTGAGGAATAGAGAGGTGGAGAGGATTAGGGAGGAGATTTCAAAGTTTGACGCCTAGACAGCTGAAGGCATGGCTGCCAGTTGTGAGGCAAATGAAATTGGGATTGCACAGGATCAGCTGTACAGCATCTGTAGCCTCGCTCTGTGACCTGGAACCAATCGCAGCAACCAGCTTCTTCCATTATCCCAATTCATAACACCTTGTTACACATATCACATCTGCCGTAGTTCTTCTCTGGGCACTTGTTACTCCTGATTGTCTGCGTTTCATTAGTCAAGAGACTTAATGTTCAGGTCACCTAATTCCTGCAGCACTTTTGTGTACATTGTCTAAGCCACATATCTCCATTCCTTGACTATTCTTTCTGGAGCTTCTATTCCTCTTGAATGCTCCTCCTTAGTCTAATCTCATTCTTAACCTATTGAATATTCCCTACTTTTAACATGCTTGCTATATAGTTTTAACTGTGTGTTGTCAGTTCCTTTTACCCTGCCACACTAGTATAAATCCATTCTCTGTGTTCTATTTACCCTCTCTACCAGTATTTTGGTGCCAATGCAGTTTAGCCTCCAAGTCCTAGAACCCACCCGAGTGTTACCAAAAGCTAAACAATTCTCTCCTACTTTGCATTTAGCCATGCGTTCACCATTCTGTGCTGTCCAGCATGTGGTGGTAATCCACAGATTGTATTTCTAAAGGTCTCCTCTTTGATTCAGCATGTTGTTTGTGAAAATCTAATTGCAGGGGACTTGTAACCTACTTATTCCATGTCATTGGTTCCTACATGCAGCACAATTGACTGTTAACCCTTACTTGTTGGAAGTTTGCTCAGCTACTGTATGACTTTTTTTAATTCATGTGTTACGGGTGTCAGTGGTAATGCCAGCATTTATTCTCCATCCCTAATTTCCCTTGAGAAGTGGGTGAATATAACTGAATGGCTTGTTGGCCGTTTCAGAATGCTGTTAAGGGTTGACTACATTCCTATGGGTCTGAAATCACATATAGGCCAGACCAATTTCAGATGGGAGATTTCCTTTCCTAAAGAGCATCAGTGAACTAGATGAGTTTTTGCGATATTCTGGTAGTTTCATGGTCACATTACAGATGCTAACTTTTTATTCCAGATTTTTTAAATTTTAATTAACTTTAAACTCCCCAGCTGCCAAGGTGGGATTTGTACTCGTGTCTCCAGATAATTAGTCTAGGGTCTTGGATTATTAGTCCAGTAACATAAGCACTATACTACCTTACCTTCACTTTGGTATGGGGGGGATGAGGGGGGGTTGGGGAGGGTGGCTGAAGGTCACAGCTGCAGGTAGTGAAGCCAATTGTGCACTATATATGGACCCCTTGGACTTGAGGGAATGAGATGAGGGCCATATCAGGAGGTGAAGATTTTGCTAGGGACAGGAGCATCAGTGGAGGAAGTGAGTCCAAAGTGTTCTTGAGGTGGGGACTGAAGAACATTGTTAGGGCACCAATAGAGAGATAGTTGTTCTCTACTTCTGACCTGTATTGTTCCTTATCAGTGCTGATGTGATAGAAAAATGCTTCCATTCCCTAGCACTGATTTTTTTCACCTTGATGTGCATAAACAATAAGTCTGTGCTTTTTGGGGCAACCAATAAAAAAGATGTTTGCTTCTAGCCGATGGAAAATACTCCTGGTTAACCTCTGGTGGCAGAGCAAACGATTTCTGTAGATGTAATAGCATCTATTACATTAGAGACGTGTACGGGTGAAATAGAACCATTGCATCTGATCATTAATTGTCTCACTTTGTTTCTTGCTGTTATGTAGTATAAAGTGATGAGGTTCTGATATGAACGTATGCCCTCTAAATTTTGGTGAACATTTATTCAGAGATTTAATATTTTCTTTTTCTCAGCCCATTGAACAGAGATTGGAGCACTGATCGCAGCCGGAAGATGGATGGACTTCATGATCGTTCCTGGCAAGGAAGTACTGATGGCGGAATAATCTCAAGGGATCATTGGCAAGGTAAAACTTGACATTTAAATTGTGTTTCTGAATAATGTGAAGAAACAGAGTGATTTTACTATTTACGTTCCATCTCCCAAAGGCAACATCTATAGCTTGGTAACTCATAGGGAAAGACTTTATGATTCCGTTTTGAACTTTTAACTTTTTAAAAAAAAAAAGAGAATGTCTAATTCCCAGTTATTAAAAATTTACGCCATAGATTTCACATTTTAAACAACTTTACTGTACAAGAGTAAAGCAAAGCACTACTAATTTAGCAGTACAATTTTGAAACTCTTATATTTTAAACTTAAAATCTTAACAGAACATGAAGGCATATAATTCAAACACTAAATCTCAACCAAACGCTCCCATTCGACTACTAATTCCACCCCCAGGATCTTGGTGATTTGTTCACTTCTGGGACCAATCCAAAGTGTACCACAGCTCTTAGGAATTCATTTTGATTTTCTTAGTTTCTCAGCTGTCTTCTAGGTGTGAGATCACCTTCCGAATCTTGACTTCCCAGCTTGAGCACGGGCATGCCTCAAAACAGAAACACCCCTGGTTCCTGATGGCCTCTTTGTTCCGAAGTCCAACTGCTTGTCTAAAAGCCAATTGACTGACTGTGTCAGCAAGCACACAGATCAAAAAATTAACAGACACCCCCGTACCTATCGCCAGAGCAAATGGTACACGTGGGATGTCCCAGATAACAATTTAAACGAAGTATTTCCAACTCTGAATCTTCTCTTTGATTCCCGAAAACTCTCCAGCTGCCCAACTAAACGAGGCACTTGTGGTTTTATGGCTCTCGCCTCTCTAACTCTATAAGCACTCATGGAAGGATTTTTGAACTTAAATGTTGGGTGGTCTACAACCTTTTGAAATTATTACAAGTATACATTTAATTTCCCAAAACTAAAAGTGACCTCTAAAATATTAATACAAACATGCCAAAGACTTGCGGGTTGATAGATAAATTGGCCATTGTCAAAACTGCCCCTTGTGTAGGTAGGTGGTAGGAGAATTGAGGGAAGGTGAGGATGTGAGCGAAAATGGGATTAATGTAGGATTAATGTAAATGGATGGTTGATGGTCGGCATGGACTCGGTGGGCCGAAGGGCCTGTTTCAGTGCTGTATCTCTCTATGACTCTATTACTCTATAAACTGTGAACCAGGTGATCGTAACTGTTAGTGCTTAGCAATAGCTACCATCTTTGGTTTAAGGGGGATGTGATCTGAATGCACTCAAAATTGAGGGACTTTGAGCTAAATATGAATAAGCTATTCCCACTAGTCAGTGAGCCGATTACTAGAGCGCATAGATTTAAGGTCATCTAAAGAATGAAGGGAGACATTTGGAGAACCTTCATACCCAGAGACTTATAAGAAATGCCCTACCAGATATAGTAGTGGATAATAGCCTTAAAAAGGGAAATGCATAAATAATTGAAAAATAAATAAAATGGGATGGGAAAGGGCAGTGAATGGGACAGAGTGGGGGAGTTCAGGGAGCTGGGGCAGTGGGCCAATTACATCGTACAATTCTATGTGGCAGGTAAATGGCGAGACAGTCAGCTGTAAGGAGACTACTTCTTTTGAAGAAAGGCTGCATGTTGATAAATTGAATATCAAAATAATGTTGCTGATTTGCCCTCTGACAATAACAGACTCTGACTCATATTTTGCTGAAATTTGAATCTATATTGCTATGGATGGTTGAACTGTATTTGAAGGAGTTACACTGGTGTAAATGTACTGTTGTCAGTACATTTGCTGACATCATGCAGCATTTGTTTGTGTTTGAAACAGTGGGGGTAATTTTGAGTCCACTGTCAGGAAATCTTGCCTACTCATGTCTTGTGTCAGAAAATCTCAGGCAGTGTTCTGATTCTGATGCTCATTGCTAGTAGGTAATGTTCCCTACCCCCATCAAGTGCTCAGGTAATTAGCCTGATTATTGTAACAAATTTATCATCAAAGAATTTTAACATTGATTTGCCATTTTAAATTTGGGCAAGGACCATCATCTGTTTGAAACTGAGTGACTGCAGCCTTCGAAAAGAAAGATGCTGTGGGTGTCACGCAATGATAGTAATGAGGCAGAGGTTTTGTTGCAAAGAGCCTGGGTACTGGGTGAGGAAGACGAAGTACTTTTTTTTTTGGCGAGTTCTGTGTAAGTAATATTTTCCCATACAAACAGTGCAGGTAGATTAAGACTGGAGTGCAGCATAAATGTCACATGGACTGGTTAGGCTGACTGGCCTGTTTCTGTGCTATGTAATAAGTTTGCATTTCCATATACCACGCTACATAATAGACTTCTATTTAATATGGCGGAGCAGCTCTTAACCTTAACCTTTACCTATACTCACCATCTGTTCAAGATGTGGGTTTTTATAGCAAATGACAGGAAATAAATTAAACAGACAAGACTGAGCAAATTTGTATATTTGCTTCTTCAAATATATATCTTGCAATACTCAGTATTACAATTGTTCTAATTAAATATACATTTTTAAATCTGGACTTTTATTCAGAACATCACACCAAGCTTGATCAGTGGTACAGTCATTACAGACTGCACAAACCACTGCTCCTGTTGTAAGTAAAATGAATACAGCTTCTGCAACCATTCAGAATACTTCACAAAATAAAAAGACTTGTTTGGAGCTGTTCCCAGTCACAACATTTTTTCTTCAGCTGAACATATGCTAAGGTCTTTTGGCATATTTGCCAAAAGTAGTTGTGTGATATCAGCTAGTATACAGTAGGTTGGTGAATGTATGTGTATATATTTGCTTTTGTAGTTTTTACTGAAATCAAGGCAGAATGGCTAATCTAAGAAATTTGGGTAGGAAATGTAGCAATATGGGTAAATGAAGTTGGTCTTGCAGAAATCCTTGACCCAGGATAAAAACATCTTCAAAATAATAAACAGGGGACTGAAGTTTCTTTCTTTGCTAGCTGCCAGGAAGGTATTCTGGAGTCGACATGTGTAATGAAACTGCTATCTATAACTTCAGACAATGGTACAGGTTATTGATAACGTCGTAGCATCTGTACTCATTTGTGTTGAGCCATCTGTTTGATAACTTAAGGGTTATAAATGTCCAACAGAGTTGAATGATTTCGAAAATCCTTCAGCTGTACAATCCTCAGATCCCCATGCTCAGGCCTCTAGCACATCCCTGATTTTCATCTCTCCAGCATTGGTGGCCATAGGACCTAAGGCTCTGGAATTCTTTCCCTATACCTCTCCACCTCACTACCTTGTTCTCCTTTGACGCTGCTTAAAACCTGCATCTTTGCCCAAGCTTTTGCTCACTTTTATTCTTTCATGGGTTGTCAGCATTGTTGGCAATGCCAGCATTTGTTGCCAATCCCTAATAGTCCTTGAGAAAGCAGTGGTGAGCTGCCTTCTTGGACTGCTGCAGTCCATGCGGCGTAGGTACACCCACAGTGCTATTAGGAAGGGAGTTCCTGGCTTTTGACCCACTGACAGTGAAGGAATGGTGATAAATGTCCAAGTTAGGATGGAGTGTGACTTGGAGGGCAACTTGCAGAAGGTAGCTGCCCTTGTTCTTCTAGGTGGTAGAGGTCATAGATTTAGAGGGTGCTATCGAAGGAGCTTGCAAGTTACTGTCCTATTACCTCATATTCTGGCTGGGTCTCAAATTTTGTCTGATTTAAACACCTTGGGACGTTTTCACGACAGTAAAGTAGCCATATAAACGCAAGTTGATGATGACCTAAGGGTCACAAGCTGAAACTTCCTGACAAGTGAATTATAGAGATCACAAACATAACGATATGGGCCATGAAATTGATTTTTTTTTTTAACTCCTGAAAACTTTGGAGAACAGCATCGGAACCCAGTTGAGGAATTCATTGTTTCTTCTTCTGATACGTTATACGAAGAAACAGCATATTTAAGTTACTTCTAAAATGGTTTACCTTGGTGGGATGTTGGTTCATTCTTGGTAATTTTCCATTGGAATGGTCCTGGCTTACAGCAAATCCCAAAATATTCTATAACTGGCCACTCAAGTTCCAAGGAGTTGCTAAAACAAATTGGGATAATTTCCCTATCAACAACCAAATGCATGCTGCCGCATTGCAGCAAAAAGCCGCGCGATCCCGCGCTTTAATTGAAATTCCTTGCGGGCTGCCCTGCTATATTTTAGTTATGTTCCCATGAAAACTGCAGCAGCAGCTTTTGAAGCGGCCCTGCAATGGGAAATGTATTTTTGGCGGACAAGTAGAGCAACTTTCAAGAAACAATGGAAACAAGCATACTTTGAGAGGATGGTATATGTACAACAGGGCTCCTTGTAAGCACTCTGTCGCTCAACTGACAGACCAAAGATCAGACCTGAGTCAGCAGCAACACTCCTGTGCATACCCAGGTACAGTTCAATCTTTTACAGAAAAATCTTGTATCTGATAGTTTCACAGCACTTGCTATCAGCAGGATCCATTTCCTTTATGATCAGGAGGACTATTCTGTATTGTTTCCTTGTGAAGATAGTGTACCCCAGATAGCAATCAACCCTGACTGTAGTAACTTGGACTTCACAGGTAATTTCCAGCACAGCTTCAGTCTATTCCAATGTGAAAATATCATGCATCCGGATTGGATTGCTACAGGCTAAACTCACTCAGTTTACCGTTAAACACAGGCCCATACTAAAAATCTGTTTCAGCTCAGCAGGGTGTCGCTTTTAAAATAAGCTGATTTTTTTTTTTTAAAAGGCTAGTGGCCTTCACAACCTCAGGTCATCCAAAGTGTTTTACAGCCAGTGAAGTACTTTTCATGTGTAATCACTGTTGCATTGTAGGGAATGTTGATTTCCACACAGCAAAGTCCTATAAACAGAAATATGATCGTATTCAAGACCATTTTTTGTGATACTGCTTGAGGGATAAATACTGATCAGGACAACTGAGGATAACTGTGCTTTTCTGAATGGAGGGATGTGACTAGTGGTGTTCTGCAGGGATCAGTGCTGGGACGTTTGTTTGTAGTATATATAAATAATTTGGAGAAAAATGTAGCTGGGCTGATTAGTAGGTTTGCGGATGATACAAAGGTTGGTGGAGTTGCGGATAGTGATGAGGATTGTCAGGATACAGCAGGATATAGATCGGTTGGAGACTTGGGCAGAGAAATGGCAGATGGAGTTTAATCTGGACAAATGTGAGGTATTGCATTTTGGAAGATCTAATACAGGTGGGAAGTATACAGTAAATGGCAGAACCCTTAGGAGTATTGACAGGCAGAGAGATCTGGGCGTACAGGTCCACAGATCACTGAAACTGGCAACGCAGGTGGATAAGATAGTCAAGAAGGCATATGGCATGCTTGCCTTCATCGGTCGGGGCATAGAGTATAAAAATTGGCAAGTCATGCTGCAGCTGCACAGAACCTTAGTTGAGCCACACTTGGAATTTGAGTACAATTCTGGTCGCCACACTGCCAGAAGGATGTGGAGGCTTTGAAGAGGGTACAGAGGAGGTTTACCAGGAGGTTGCCTGGTCTGGAGGGCATTAGCTATGAGGAGAGGTTGGAAAAACTCGGATTGTTTTCACTGGAACGACGGAGGTGGAGGGGCGACATGATAGAGGTTTACAAAGTTATGAGTGGCATGGACAGAGTGGATAGTCAGAAGCTTTTACCCAGGGTGGAAGAGTCAGTTACTAGGGGACATAGGTTTAAGGTGCGAGGGGCAAAGTTTAGAGGGGATGTGCGAGGCAAGTTTTTTTACACAGAGGGTAGTGAGTGCCTGGACCTTGCTGCCGGGGGAGGTGGTGGTAGCAGATAGCAAATTTTTAGAGGCATCTTGACAAGTACATGAATAGGATGGGAATAGAGGGATACGGACCCCGGAAGTGCAAAAAGTTTTAGTTTAGACAGGCATCAAGATCGGCGCAGGCTTGGAGGGCTGAATGGCCTGTTCCTGTGCTGTACTGTTATTCTTTTTGTTCTTTGATAAATTTCCCTGCTCTTTAAATAGTGCAACTTTTACATCCTCCTGAGAGGGCAACTGTGGCCTCGGTTTAATGTCTGATCTGAAAGACAGCATGTCTGACAGTGCAGTCCTCCCTTATTATGGTGCCAGCTAAGATTCATGCTAAAATCTCTAGAGCGAGACTTGAACTCACAACCTTTTGACTCGGGTGAGAGTGCTACCTACTGACCCACAGTTGAAACAACTCCGAGTTTTACACTAGCATATGGACTTGTCGTCTTCTCGGAGGACTTTTCTTTCCTGTCAAGATCATCTTGTCTACGAAATGTAGATTGGCTCCCAGCCAAGCTGGACAATATCAACAGTTATAAAATATATTTAACAGTACAGCATTGAGTACTCATTTAATATCTTGATGGAGATCAAACTGTTTTAATTCATATTTTAGAAATTTACACTTCCACAGCAACAGTTTAGAATAGCTTGATTTAAATACAATACCATGAAATCTTTGAGAAAAACTTTTATTTTAATTAATCTTCTGATCGAAGCAGGCAATTCCCAGGCATCATGTAGCATAGACAATATTGCAACCAAAAACAGTAGTGATCTTGCTTTATTCTTGTTTGAGTTCCTTGTAATCCAAAATTTATGGGGGGAAAAAGTAAAACTTTATTCCGGTTTTAAAATATAATCTATGACAGCTCAGCCTCTTCTTGCAAGTTTTTGTTGCGGTATCTGCTTCAGACTAATTGTTTCAATTGTTAGGATGTCAGGTGCTGATCTAATTAACATACTCAAATCAACCAAAAATCATTTCTTAAATAATTTAAGGAACTCTTACAACTTCTCATATCACTTCATTACAATACCAGCATTAAATTTTCAACTAAAAGACTTTGAATACATCAGCCTAAATCTCTCCGTCAGAGCAAAGCCCTGTATGCTGCCTAATTTTTGATGTTCACACCAGAGGCATCTGTTGGGAATATTCCAGTGGATTTTCTCCGTCTCAGGCCTTGCATCAGTGTTTCATCACACATTACCCCTCCTCAGGACCCAGGTTATGGGCTGTGTGCCACCTATAGGAATATAATGCCGAATGGAGGTGTGTCCTAACTAGACAGTCAGAGTCATACAGCACAGAAACAGGCCGTTCGGCCCATCGTGTCTGTGCCAACCATCAAGCACCTAACTATTCTAATCCCATTTTCCAGCATTTGGCCTGTATCCTTGTATGCTATGGCATTTCAAGGGCTCATCTAAATACTTCTTAAATGTTGTGAGGGTTCCTGTCTTTGCCACCTCTTCAGGCAGTGCGTTCCAGATTTCAGTCACCCTCTGGGTGAAAAAATATTTGCTCAAATCCACTCTAAACCTCCTGCACCTTACCTTAAATCTTTGCCACCTGGTTATTGACCCCTCCGCTAAGGGAAAAAGTTTTGTGCTATCTAACCTATCGGTGTCCCTCATAATTTTTTATACCTCAATCATATCTCTGTTCTAAAGAAAACAACCCTAGCCTTTTCATTCTCTTCTTAGCTGAAATACTCCAGTCCAGGCAACATCCTGGTTAATCTCCTCTGCACCCTCTCTAGTGCAGTCACATCCTTCCTATAGTGTGGTGCCCAGAACTGTACACAGTACTCCAACTATGGCCAAACTAGTGTTTTATTAACTCCATCATAACCTCCCTGCTCTTATATTCTATGCCTTGATGAATAAAGGAAAGTATCCCATGTGCCTTCCTAACCACCTTATCTACCTGTGCTGCTGCCTTCAGTGATCTATGCACAAGTACACCAAGGTCCCTCTGACCCTCTGTACTTCCTAGGGTCCTACCATCCATTGTATATTCCCTTGCCTTGTTGGTCTTCCCAAAATGCATCACCTCACACTTCTCAGGATTAAATTGCATTTGCCACAGCTCCGTCCATCTTACCAGCCCATCTATATCCTGTAATCTAAGGCTTTCCTCACTGTTTACGACACCAATTTTTGTGTCATCTGCGAACTTACTGATCATACCTCCTATATTCACGTCTAAATCATTAATGTATACTACAAACAGCAGGGTCCCAGCACTGATCCCTGCGGTACACCACTGGTCACAGGCTTCCACTCGCAAAAACAACCCTCGACCATTACTCTCTGCCTCCTGCCACTAAGCCAATTTTGAATCCAATTTTCCACATTGCCTTGGATCCAATGGGCTCTTACCTTCTTAACCAATCTCCCATGCAGGACCTTATCAAAAGCCTTACTGAAGTCCATATAGACTACATCACTGTTTTACCCTCATCTACACGTTTCGTCACCACCTCAAAAAATTCAATTAAGTTAGTCAGACATGATCTCCCCCTGACAAAGCCATGCTGACTATCCCTGATTAATCCCTGCCTCTCCAAGTGGAGATTAATCCTGTCCCTCAGAAATTTTTCCAATATTTTGCCTACCATTGAAATTACACTCACTGGCCTGTAATTGCCTGGTTTATCCCTGCTACGCTTCTTAAATAATGGCACCACATTTGCTGTCTTCCAATCCTCTGGTACCTCTCCTGTGGCCAGAGAGGATTTGAAAATTTGTGTCACCACTCCTCAACCATCGGGCAAGTTGAGGAGGCAGGCCTCCATGAACTACCACACCTGGGATGGGGATTGAACCCAGGCTGTTGACATCTTTCTGCATCATACATTAGCCATCTAGCCAATTGAGCTAACCGACCCCCTAAAGGTTGAGATATACTCTCAAAAATATGAAATCTTCCAGCTATTTGTGCTTTGTTTAATTTGTAATCATCGGTGATTCACTGGTCTTGTATGTACCTTGAATTGCTTGCATGTTTTTTGAATGACTAATTGCGAATATGAATTTTAATCACCAACATACTGCTTTTGCAGGTGGTGATCGGGGCATGTCTGGCCAGTCTGGGCAGTCTGGGACAGGTGACAATATGCAGAGAGGAGGTGGAGGAGGTCTGCAGAAGTAAGTAGCACAAAAAAATCACTGCTTGGCTACACTTCAGAAAAACATGAACCATTTAAGGTCTTCTTAAAAACACTGACTCTTGTATCCTTGGTCTCTGAAGTGATAAAGTCTCTGTCCATTTTTTTCATTCAATATTCGGCAATATCGATAAGCACAACTGCCATTTAACCCTTCCTGTGTTGTTTTATTTCTTTTAATCTTTTTTACCTACCTGTCTAACACTCTTCCACTTTATAAGTAGGCATTTCACACAGACCAACTTTGGTGCTCTGACTCCAAATGAAAGTTGCAATTTCTGTGGTGCATTTTTTTACTCAAAAGATTATGCCAAATTATCACCACTGTTGAGTTACACCTGCACTTTCAAGGAACCATGTTCCTGTTTAGTTTTATGTTGGACCGTTTCCTCTATCAGAGAGAAATAATTGTAATATTCTTCAGTACAGACTGGATGTACACCTCAATCCCAGAGTGGGAAGAGTGTGTACTATTTGTCTCTGCTCCCCTGAGTGCCAGTGATAAAAGACTTTGGTGTAGTCCGGCTAGGTTTGCCTGCAGAGCTGAAAGGACATAGTTTGCTATCCAGTATTTCTAATTGTTACATTGAGGTAATCATGTGACAGCAAATCATTGGAAAAAGATAAATCAGTGCCATTTCCCACGGCATTTCACTCACTCTGCCTCATCTTTGTCTCTCCCTGACCTGTTTGTGGCCTTTATTCTGTCATCGTCAAGATTTGCTCTATGAGCTTTGCACCTTTGGCCCATTCTTTACTGCGCGTCTGCTCTCTCCCTTGCATCAGTTTTAAGAGAGGTCTATTCTCCACTGCTCTCTGCTTGTCTAGACTCCACTCCGACCATGCTCTCTGCTATCCTGTCTCTTTTAAACTCCAGACCCACTCCCTAGGTCAGGGGCACAAAGATGCTGAGGTAAACCTCGAACATGAAGCTGGCAAATCAGATCATCAACTTCAGGACTGGCGATTGGGTGATTTGTGCAGCACTCCTTCAAAGAATAGTTAGATCAATAGCAGAAGCAGCACTTGAGAAATGTGTTGTTCAGCAGACCTGACACTAACTGAAGCTTGTGCTGTCAGTCTGCAGCAGTATCTTGATGTGCGCCTGGCTTGATCCTAAACACAAGTGAACACCATCACAGATGGATTCTTTCTCCACCACTTAATCACCTCCCACCTTTAACCCTTGGTGCTTGCTTTACTCCCATACTGTTACAACTTGTGGGTCCAGAGCCAAGCTTCCCTCCTAGCCTAGGCCCAAACTCTGGTTTCTGTTATATCCATGTGAGCTGGAGTATCTCTTAAATCTCAGACTAGCAACAAAAGCCGCACATTAAACCTAAGTTAAGCTCCACTTTCTGTGAAAGTGACCATGTTGACCTGCTAAGTTGATTAAATTGTGCCAAGAGGTCTGTAAGTTTTGATTTTTCATTATCATCCTCCTCATCAAGTGCAGATTCTTGTTTTGTTTCCTGTGATTCATCTGTCTCCATGGATTCACTGGTCTCGGATGCTGCCATCTCCAATACGGTT
Source organism: Heterodontus francisci (assembly GCF_036365525.1). Lineage (NCBI taxonomy): Eukaryota > Metazoa > Chordata > Chondrichthyes > Heterodontiformes > Heterodontidae > Heterodontus > Heterodontus francisci. Next base: position 50,607,751 of record NC_090406.1, on the reverse strand, counting down.
GCCATGGCATCCACCTCTTCTTTACATCGCTTTTTTCCATTTGATGCTTTCACCATGTTCTCCAATACGTTTAGAGCTCAATTCAAATACCTTGGGGTCCAGATCAGGGGCATTTTGGTGTAAACAGCACGGATCCCCTTAGTTCAATTCTTCCGTTTCCCGCCCCCCAACCGCCTCACAGATTTCCACAATTTGGCTAAGTGCCCGAAAGGTAAAAGCTATAAATTCAATACAGGAATATGTGTAAGATACATACCGTGGCTGATTAGCAACTCCTAGATCGCCAGCCACTGCAGGTTCTGAAATTGAGTTGTATTGACCTACAATCCCGCATTACATGGTTTACTTTTAATGCCTTCAGGGCATCTGGGGATCAGCTGTAAATGCTGTTGCCCACATCCCAAGAACAAATGAAAAGAGAGATCAGTGAGAAACATACAGAATAAAGGATGGACTTGCGAAAAGAATTTAAGCTGTCAGGAGCACAGTTATGAAAAGAGAAATTATAGCTGCAGAAGAGCGAGAACAGAGGAAGGCAAAGCAATAATTATTGTCTGAATAGCAACCCTTGTGCACCCCACACCTCCATGCCTCAAAAGCATTGTCAATTTAAGTAATGGATCAGTGAGCTTAAGTAGCCATTGGATGACTGACCACAGCCATCTAAAATATAGAAAAATACCAAAGATAATTTCTCAAACTGTGGAAGCAGTGCTTTCTCATTGGTGTAATTTACATAAAATGCAAAAGTTGAGACCTTATTTGTTAAAGGCTGCACAGTCTATAACATGCTGTTAGCAGACATTGTTGTTTCTGTGCTGTTGAAGTACTTCATACCTGTCACAGGCTCTTAAGAAGGTGCAATGGTGGGAGTGTTAGTGCAGTACATCTCGAATTTCATTCCAACTTCTGTGAAAATATACCAGAGAACTAGAGAATGGATAATGTAACACTTCTGTTACATTCGGCAACGTGGAGTGCTGCTCCTGTGCAATGTGGGAAGTCAGGGACACTTCCAGTGTCCAGAGCGAACTAGTGTGCAGGAAGTGTCTCCAGCTGCAGCTACTTGAAATCCACGTTTCAGATTTGGAGCAGCAGCTGGGGACACTGGAGCATCCGCAAGGCTGAGATCGTAGTGAATAGCACGTACAGGGAGGTGGTCACACCGCAGGTAAAAACTGCTCAGGCAGAAAGGGAATGGGTGACCGCCGGGCAGAGTAGAAGAATTAGGCAGGTAATGCAGGAGTCCCCTGGGTCCATCTCCCTGTCTGACAGATTTTCCCCTTCGAATGCTGTTGGGGGAGATAGCTTCTCAGGGGAATGCAGCAAGAGCCAAGTCTGTGGCACCATGGATGGCTCAGCTGCACAGGAGGGGAGGAAAAGGAGTTGGGGAGCTATAGTGATAGGGGATTCTATCATAAGGACTACAGATAGGCGTTTCTGTGGCTGTAAACGTGACTCCATGATGGTATGTTGCCTCCCTGGTGCTAGGGTCAAGGATGTCATGGAGCGGCTGCAGGACGTTCTGAAGGGGGAGGGTGAACAGTTAGAGATCATGGTTCACATTGGTAGCAATGACATAGCTAGAAAGAGGATGTGGTCCTGCAACAAGAATTTAGGGAGCTAGGTAGCAGTTAAAAAGCAGGACCTCAAAGGTTGTAATCTCTGGGTTACTCCCAGTGTCACGTGCTAGTGAGTATAGGAATAAGAGGATAGAGCAGATGAATGCGTGGCTGAAGAGATGGTGCAGGAGGGAGGGCTTTAGTTTCCTGGATCACTGCGTCTGTTTCTGGCAAAGGTGGGACCTGTTCAAGTTGGATGGGTTGCACCTGAACAGGAACGGGACCAAAATGTTTAGTGGGAGGTTTGCTAGTGCTGTTGGGGGGGGTTTCAACTAATTTGACAGGGGGATGGGATACAGAGTGGAGGTACAGTCGGGGGTGATGCATAGCCAAACATAGAAGAGAAACAGAGTCAGTCTGGAAGGCAGAGCAAATATGGACTTGTTGAGGCACAAGCAAATAATGCAAGGCTAGATTACATCTATTTTAATGCAAAGAGTCTTACAAGTAAGGCCGATGAATTGAGGGCGTTGATTAACACATGGGAATATGATACCATTGCTATCACAGAGACATGGTTGAGGGAAGGGCAGGACTGGCAGCTTAATATTCCAGGGTATAGAATATTCAAGCATGGTGGGGGGGAACATGTAAAAGAGGAGGTGGCATTGCACTAGTGATCAAAGAGTCAATTATTGTAGTAAAGAGGGATGATATCTTAGGTTCCCCAAATGAGGCCATATGGGTAAAACTTGAAAATAAAAAGGGGGGCAATCACTTGGCTAGGAGTGTACTACAGGCCTCCAAACAGTCAAAGAGATAGAGGAGCAGATATGTAGGCAAATAGAGAGGTGTAATAATAATAGAGGATTTCAACTTACGCAGTATTAACTGCGTTAGTCTTAGTACAAAAAGCTTAAAGGGGGCGGACTTCTTAAAGTACATCCAAGAGAGATTTTTGAGCCAGCACGTAGAAAGTCCTACAAGAGAAGGGGCAGTACTGGACCTAATCCTAGGGAATGAAGCCAGACAAGTAGTAGAAGTGTCAGTGGGGCAACATTTTGGGGATAGTGACCATAACTAAGATTTAAGGTAGTTATGGAAAAGGACAAAGATTGACTGGAAATAAAGTTACTGAATTGGGGGAAGGCCGATTTCAATATGATAAAACGGGATCTGGCCAAAGTGGACTGGGAGCAGCTACTTATAGGAAAGCTTACATCAGACCAGTGGGAATTATTCAAAAAGGAAATAGTGAGAGTTCAGAGCCAACTTGTTCCCGTTAAGGTGAAGGGTAGTACCAACAAGTCCAAGGAGCCCTGGATGTCAAGGGATATAGAGGATTGGATAAGGGGAAAAAAAAGGTTATGGCAGATTCAGAGGGCTGGAAACAGCGGAGGCACTGGAGGAGTATAGAAAGTGTAGGGAGGTACTTTTTAAAAAAAAAAAGTAATTAGGCGAGTGAAGGGGAGGCATGGAAAAAAACAAGCGGGCAAGATAAAGGAAAATCTAAAGGTGTTTTATAAGTATATTAAGGGCAAGAGGATAACCAGGTAAAGAGTGGGGCCCATTAGGGACCAAAGTGGCAATCTGTGTGTGGAGCCAGAGGACGTAGGTGAGGTTTTAAATGATTACTTTTCATCTGTGTTCACTATGGAGAAGGTCGACGTAGGTGTAGAGATCAGGGAGGGGGATTGTGATATACTTGAACAAATTTGCATTGAAAGGGAGGAGGTTTTAGCGGGCTTAAAAGTGGATAAATCCCAGGCCCAAATGAGATGTATCCCAGGCTGTCATGTGAGGCAAGGGAAGAAATTGCAGGGGCTCTGACACAAATGTTCAAATCCCCTCTGGTCACAGGAGAGGTACCAGAGGACTGGAGGACAGTGAATGTAGTACCATTATTCAAGAAGGGTAGTAGGGATAAACCAGGTAGTTACAGGCTGGTGAGTCTAACATCAGTGGTAGGGAAACTGTTGGAAAAAATTTTGAGGAACAGGATTAATATCCACCTGGAGAGGCGGATTAATTAAGGATAGTCAGCATGGCTTTGTCAGGGAGAGATCATGTCTAACAAATTTGATTAAATTTTTCGAGGAGGTGACTAGATGTGTAGATGAGGGTAAAGCAGTTGATGTAGTCTACATGGACTTCAGTAAGGCTTTTGATAAGGTCCCGCATGGGAGATTCGTCAAGAAGGTAAGAGCCCATGGGATCCAGAGCAATTTGGCAAATTGGATCTAAAATTGGTTTAGTGGCAGGAGGCAGAGGGTGATGGTCGAGGGTTGTTCTTGCGATTGGAAGCCTGTAACCAGTGGTGTACTGCAGGAATCAGTGCTGGGACCCTTGCTGTTTGTAGTGTATATTAATGATTTAGACGTGAATATAGGAGGTATGAATCAGTAAGTTCGCAGATGTCGCGAAAATTGGTGGTTATAAATAGTGAGGAGGATAGCCTTAGATTACAGGACGATATAGACGGGCTGGTAAATTGGGCAGAGCAGTGGCAAATGGAATTTAATCCTGAGAAGTGTGAGGTGATGCATTTTGGGAGGACTAACAAGGCAAGGGAATATACATTGGATGGTAGTACCCTAGGAGGTACAGAGGGTCAGAGGGAACTTGATGTACTTGTCCATAGATCACTGAAGGCAGCAGCAACACAGGTAAATAAGGTGGTTAGGAAGGCATATGGGTTACTTGCCTTTATTAGCCGAGGCATAGAATATAAGAGCAGGGAGGTTATGATGGAGCTGTATAAAATGCTAGTTAGGCCACAGCTGGAGTACTGTGTACGTTCTGGTTGCCACATTATGGGAAGGATGTGATTGCACTGGAGAGGGTGCAGAGGAGATTCACCAGGGTGTTGCCTGGGCTGGAGCATTTCAGCTATGAAGAGAGACTGGATAGGCTAGGGTTGTTTTCCTTAGAGCAGAGAAGGCTGAGGAGGGACCTGATTGAGGTATACAAAATTATGAGGGGCGTAGATAGCAAGAAACATTTTCCCTTTAGCGGAGGTGTCAGTAACATGGGGGCATAGATTTTAAGGTGAGGGGATTTGAGGAAAAATATTTTCACTCAGAGGGTGGTTGGAATCTGGAACACACTGCCTGAAGAGGTGGCAAAGGCAGGAACCCTCACAACATTTAACAAGTATTTAGATGAGCACTTGAAGAGCCATAGCATACAAGGCTACGGGCCAAGCGCTAGAAAGTGGGTTTAGAATAGATAAGCTTGATGACCGGTGCGGACACGATGGGCTAAAGAGCCTGTTTCTGTGCTGTATAACTCTATGTTCCAAAAAGGATGAGAGATAACCCAGGTTAACACAGATCTGTAAAGAATATATCACCCTTAACTAATCGAGTGCTTGAGGAAATTACCAAACGTAAATAAAGTAATGTATGGATTTATGGTTAAACTTTCAAAAGCATTAGAGTGCCACCAAAGAAACTTGTAGCTGAAAATAGCGGCACAGTGGCGCAGTGGTTAGCACTGCAGCCTCACAGCTCCAGGGACCCGGGTTCGATTCTGGGCACTGCCTGCGTGGAGTTTGCAAGTTCTCCCTGTGTCTGTGTGGGTTTTCTCCGGGTGCTCCGGTTTCCTCCCACAAGCCAAAAGACTTGCAGGTTGGTAGGTAAATTGGCCATTATAAATTGTCACTAGTATAGGTAGGTGGTAGGGAAATATAGGGACAGATGGCGATGTTTGGTAGGAATATGGGATTAGTGTAGGATTAGTATAAATGGGTGGTTGATGGTCGGCCGAAGGGCCTGTTTCAGTGCTGTATCTCTAATAAAAAAAAATCCCATATAATTAAAGATGAAGTGCCTGCATGGATAGAGAAATGGCTGATGGATAGAAAACAGAGTAGAACTACATAGCACCAAAACAGGCCCAAAGGTCTATGCTGGTGTTTGTGTTACCCACAAACCTCCTGTTGCCTTACTTCATCTCACCCTAGCAGCATATCCTATACTCCTTTCTACTTCATGAGTTTATCTAGTTTCCCCTTGAATGCATCTATGCTCATGGCCTCATCTACTTGTGGTAGCCATTTCCACATTCAAACTACTCTGGGTAAAGAAGTTTCTGCTGAATTCCTTATTGGATTTATTATTGACTATGATTATGGCCTGTAGTTCTGGTCTCCCCTGGCAATTGGAAGCATCTTCTCCACAACTACCCTATTAAAACCCTTCAAAATATTAAAAGCCTTCCAAGTCACTGTGTAGCCTTCTCCTTTCTAGAGATAAGAGCCCCGAGAAGTTAATGAGTCTTTCCCAGATAGATGAGAAATAGCTAATGGCTCCAAAGATCTGTTTTGGGATCTCTCCCTCCATTTATCCATATCATACCATGATACAGCACAGAAGGAGGCTATTTGTCCTGTTATTAAAAAAAATTGCTATGGGTCTGAACATTAATTTTCAAAAATCTTTCATCAGTCCTAAGTTCACAATCTCAAAAATGTCAACAGTTAACTGCAGTACTAATAATGCTTATTAGTGGTACTGTGATTGTAATGCTAAAATACTGTTCTTTGATGCACAAACTCTGTTCCCTAGCCACTGACTCCATCCCTCTCCATGGCAACTGCCTGAGGCTGAATCAGACTGTTTGCAACCTTGGTGCCATATTTGACCCCAAAACCTCATCCATGCCTTTGTTACCGCTGGACTTGACCATTCCACACTCCTGGCCAGTCTCTCTCATTTTACACACTGTAAACTTTAGGTCATTCAGTACTACTCATGTCCGAACTGTCACCAAATCCGTTTTCACCCATCACCCCTGTGCTGGCTGACCTACAATGGCTTCTGTTCAAGCAACATCTTGATTTAAAAAAATTATCATCCTTGTTTTCAAATCCCGCCATGGCCTCACCCCTCCCTATTTCTGTAATTCTCCAACAGCCCCATAACCCTCCTAGATAACTACACTTCTCGAATTCTGGCCTCTTGAGCATCCCTGATTTCAATTGCTCTGCCATTGGTGGCTGTGCTTTTAGTTGCTGAGGTCCTAAGCTTTGGAATTCCTCCCTAAAATTATCCCTCCCCCCCGCCCCATCTCACTTTCCTCCTCTAAAACGCTTCTCAAACATACCTCAGACCAAGCTTCTGTACTAATAGACACATAGAAAATAGGAGCAGGAGTAGGCCCTTCGAGCCTGCTCTGCCATTCATTATGATCATGGCTGATCATCCAACTCAGTAACCTGTTCCTGCTTTCACCCCATATCCTTTGATCCCTTTCACCCCAAGAGCTATATCTAACTCCTTCTTGAAAGCATACAATGTTTTGGCCTCAACTGCCTTCTGTGGTAGCGAATTCCACAGGTTCACCACTCTCTGGGTGGAGAAATTTCTGCACATCTCAGTCCTGAAAGGTTTACCCCGTATCCTTAAACAATGACCCCTGGTTCTGGACTCCCCCACCATTGGGAACATCCTTCCTCTATCTCCCCTGTTAAGTCCTGTTAGATTTTTATAGGTTTCTGTGAGATCCCCCCCTTACTTTTCTGATCTCCAGCGAATATAATCTCTCCTCATACATCGGTCCCGCCATCCCAGGGGTCAGTTTGGTAAACCTTCGCTGCACTCCCTCTATAGCAAGAACATCCTTCCTCAGATAAGGAGACCAAAACTGCACGCAATATTCCAGGTGTGGCCTCACCAAGGCCTTGTATAATTGCAGCAAGACATCCCTGCTCCTGTACTCGAATCCTCTCACTATGAAGGCCAACATACTATTTGCCTTTTTTACCACCTGTTGGACCTGCATGCTTACCTTCAGTGACTGGTGTACGAGAACACCCAGGTCTCACTGCATATTCCCCTCTCTCAATTTATAGCTGTTCAGATAATCTGCCTTCCTGTTTTTGCTACCAAAGTGGATAACATTTATCCACATTATACTGCATCTGCCATGCATTAGCCCGCTCACTCGACTTGTCCAAATCACCCTGAAGCCTCTCTGCATCCTCCTCATAATTCACCCTCCCACCCAGTTTTGTGTCATCTGCAAATTTGGAGATATTACATTTAGTTCACTCATCTAAATCATTAATGTATATTGTGAATAGCTGGGGTCCTAGCACCGATCCGTGCGGTACCCCATTAGTCACTGCCTGCCATTTGAAAAAAGACCCACTTATCCCTACTCTTTGTTTCCCATCTGCCAACCAGTTTTCTATCCATCACAATACACTACCCCCAATCCCATGCGCTTTAATTTTACACGCTAATCTCTTATGTGGGTATATCTTTGTATGTGGCTCGGTGTCACATTTTGTTTTATCATGCTCCTGCGAAATGCCTTGGTATGTTTTATTCTGTTAAAACTGTGATAAATACAGGTTGTTATGTCAACAGCAGTAAAATGCCATTTTTGTTCTCTATCATTTAGCCTACAGCTCCATAGCAATCCACTGGATGGCCCTGCACAACAACAATATTCCTAAAAAGTTGGTGTTAACAGCTTCAGTAATCCAGTCCTTTTACACCTCCTCCTAGGATCCCAGCTCCCTTCCTACCTAGAACTAGTAGTCACTCTTAAAACCAAGTCCAACTTTTGCTCTCTAGTCAAGCCTGGGGGGGGCCCTTCCCCCAGTATATCACCAGCAAAGATTAGGTTGGCACATTGCAATGTTTCCCTGTTGCTAGGAAAATTGGACACCATAGCCATGTGGAGTCTTGCCCTGTGAAGGGTGCTTCCATCCTGCTCAGTAACAAATTCCTCCCTGTGCTGCATTCCCTGAAATCTCCTCCTCATGTGGCACAAGGATGTCTGTGGGCTGTGATGAGCTGACCTAAGGTAGCTTTATATCTGCCTACCTGAAGGAATTTTCAGATTGCCAGGTATTTGTGGGGGTAGGGAGGTGGGAATATTGTTAGATTGAGAGACTTTGGGGGGGGAAACCAGAAATGTTGGATGGATTTCAGAGGGGAAGTAGAAAAAGATTAATTCCATTGCTCTCTCAATCTGTAACAAGGTGGCATGATACTAGGACTTATACTAAAAGAATGAATGGAGTTGAGGAATTCACACAAAAAAAAATTAGAATATGAATGCATTACCACAGGTCTCCACAAGCTGAATTAGTCGCAGCATTTAACAGGAAATGAAATAAAATTGCAATGGAATTATCTTAAAGATACAGGGAATCGCTATGAGGGTAGATGGATCCAATATGGCACTAACAATACAGCTATGATGGGTCAAATGAGCAGTGATGAATTTATGTTGCTGTATGTTTAGTAAAGTTGTCAATTTCTGTCTCTTGGGTTCTCAGAAGGCACATCCTTGGACTGTGTAGATGTACAATCTTCATACTCTCGTTACTTACTACCTCAGATTAAAGCAAAGTTTATGTTTTTATCTTTATAAATAACCCGTTGTAATCCTTGGTTTTCAGTCAAGGGAGCTACATGCAAGGGGGTTACCAGCAAGGCTCCGTGACATTTGATAACCGCTCAAACCAGATGATGTCGGGACTAAACGTGTCAGGAGGAAATGCTTCGGGAGGTTACCAACACCCTTACTAAAATGTTTCAATATCTTCATATAAGGAAATGGTTTTTAGTATTTTGTTTCAAGGTTCTGTAGCCTTTTCTTTGTTTATTGTCTTGAAGTAGTTGAACTGAATGTTTCAAAGTGACTAGTTCTCATTTTGTAATTAATAATTTGCTTTTGTTAAATGTGTGTATTGAGAGAATTAATAAATTCATTTTTGTCTTTTTCTACCACACCTATTTGAAGTCGTGTGCATTGATTATTGATATTACTTGAATTCTCCTATGGCTGTCTAACACACCAAACAAGACTGTAAATCTTTCAAAATCTATTTGCTGGGAATCCTGTGTGCAATGTTTAATCGTCCACTAGCAATACACTAGCAAATAATGTGGCAATCCCATCAGCATATTAATTGTTGACAGGAAGAATCAAATCTTAAATGAAAATATAGGTAAGTAAAGAATATAAAAATTATTAGCTTTTTGTTCAATATACAGTCATCATTTTGAAATCAACTTCAACTAACCGCGACGGGGTTCCCCTTGTCCTCACTTTTCACCCCACCAGCCTCCACGTCCAAAGGATCATCCTCTACCATTTCCGCCACCTTCAGCATAATGCCACTACCAAACGCATCTTCCCCTCCCCTACCCTGTCAGCATTCCGAAGGGATCGTTCCCTCTGCGACACCCTGGTCCACTCCTCCATTACCCCCACCACTCCTGCAATCGCAGGAGGTGTAATACCTGCCCATTTACCTCCTCTCTCCTCACTATCCAAGGCCCCAAATACTACTTTCAGGTGAAGCAGCGATTTACTTGTACCTTCAATTTAGTGTACAGTATTCGCTGCTCACAATGTGGTCTCCTCTACATTGGGGATACCAAACGCAGTCTGGGTGACTGCTTTGCGGAAAACCTCCACTCAGTCCGAAAGGATGACCCCAAGCTTCTGGTTGCTGGCCATTTCAACACATCCCCCCAGCTCTCGTGCCCACATCTCTGTCCTGGGATTGCTGCAGTGTTCCAGTGAACATCAACGCAAGCTCGAGGAACAGCATCTCATTTACTGATTAGGCACGCTACAGCCTGTCGGACTGAACATTGAGTTCAATCATTTCAGAGCATGATGGGTTGGGTCCCCCCTTTTTATTTTTAGTTTTGTCTTTGTGTTTATTTTATTTTAGTTTGTTTCTACTGTGCCTACCCACGGTTTTTTTCATGTTTGTACTTGGGGCCAGGCTGTTCAGTTTTCTGTCCATTAACACCCTCTCTGTACTAAAGCTTTGTCTTTACCGCACCATTAACATATCAGTTGCCTTTGCTCCATGACCTTCTGGTCAGTTATTCTCTGTGACCTTGTCCTATCAGCACCTCTTTTGTTATCTCTCACCCCACCCCGGCTTTACTTGCTTAAAACCTATTACTTATATAACCTTTGCCAGTTCTTAGGAAGTCACTGACTTGAAACGTTAACTCTCCTTTCTCCACAGTTGCTGCCAGACCTGCTGAGTATTTCCAGCATTTCTTGTTTTTATCTCGACTAGCCTAAATTGCATTTGCTTTGGCTAAAATGCCCAAACCCATTTCACGCAGAGTCCTTCTCTTCAATCTGTTTGAATTGGGGTGAAGGGCATGATATTAATCCACATTCTTATGTTCCTAACCGGCTATCTAGATGTGTCACCTATTGTATTTTACCCCCATAGCTCATCTGTATTCTAAAAGACCCTCCATAAATTAAGTTCAAGGTCCAAGTTATTTTTTCCTGAGGGGAGAGAAGGCCAAGAATTTTGTAAAGCTTTTTTTGGGTGGGGGGGTTGGTGGAGGGTGCAGTGACTATAATTGGCAACAAGGTGATAAAGCTGATATTTGGTGCACATACCTCACCAGTGATCTCTTACTTTGTTTAGCAGATGCGAAGGCCGTAACTGCTTCCTTGCTGTTTTACAATTTACTTGTATGTTTGATTGCTACATTTTTCTGTAACCTTTTTTGTTTTATTACTGAAATTATTTATCAATATAACGGTAATTACAAACAGAAAAACTGGCGCACAACATAAATATTTTCCCAGTGTGCATTTCCATTTTCCTTTCTTACTAATCACTGGAGTTCCTTGCTGTATTTGGGACAGCTAGGTGGTGTAACTGCACCTGGTTCCATTCTTATCTATTTAATCTTAGCCAGAGTATCACCTGCAATGGCGGCTTTTCCTGCACCCACACCATTACCTCTGGACCCCCAAAGATGTTACCTTAGCCCCCTCCTATTTCTCATCTACATGCTACCTCTCAGCGATATCATCGGAAAGCACAGCATTAGTTTTCACGCATATGCTGATGGCATTCAGCTCTACCTCACCACCACTTCTCTGGACTCCTCCATTGTTGGTAAATTATCAAATTGCTTATCCGACCTCCCGTATTGGATGAGCAGAAATTTCCTCCAGTTAAATATTGGGAAGACTGAAGCCATTGTTTTCGGTCCCTGCTCCAAACTCCGTTTCCTAGCTACCAACTCCATCCATCTCCCAGGCAACAGTCTGAGATTAAGCCAATCCGTTCGCAACCTCAGTGTCACATTTGAGCCGAGATGAACTTCCGACCTCATATTCGTGCCATCACCAAGACTGTCTATTTCCACCTCCGTGACATCACCCAACTTCACCCCGTCTCAGCACATCTGCTGAAACTCTCATTCATGTCTTCGTTACTTCTAGACTTGACTATTCCAACGCACTCCTGGTTGGCCTCCAGCATTCTACTCTCTTTAAATTTGAGGTCATCCAAACTCCGCTGCCCTTGTCTTAACTCGCACCAAGTCCCATTCCTCTATCAGCCCTGTGCTCGCTGACCTATGTTGGCTCCCAGTCAAGCAATGTCTTAATTTTAAAATTTTCATCCTTGTTTTGAAATCCCTCTATGGCCTCGCCTCTCCCTATCTCCCTTATCTCCTCCAGCCCCACAACCCTCCAAGATATCTGCACTCCTCTAATTCTGGCCTCTTGTGCATCCCTGATTATAACTGCTCCACCATTTGTGGTTGTGCCTTCAGTTGCTTAAGCCCCAAGCTCTGGAATTTCCTCCCTACACCTCTCCGCCTCTCTACTTTGCTGTATCCTTTAAGACACTGTAAAACCTACCTCTTTGACCACACTTCTGGTCTTCTGACCTGGTATCTCCTTTTGTGACTTGTCATAATTTGTTTTATAATGCTTCTGTAAAGCGATTAGGACATTATATGCTCAAGGTGCTATATAAATTGTTCAAAGCTTATCCATGAGCAAACAATTTATTTTTAACAGTTAGCTACATTTGCAATGACCTGGAAACTTTGTTCTTCGCAAACATCAGCTAAATTAGATTAATCTAGTCTTCACTTCATGCAAGAACTCCCTTCACTTAATCTCAGAATCTTACAGCACAGAAGGAGGCCATTCGGCCCATAATATATTGCCAACTCCTTGAAGAGATGTCCAATTAGTTCCACTCTCCTATTTCCTCATAGCCCTGCAATTTTTTCCTTTTTAAGTATGTGTCCAATTCCCCTTTGAAAGTTACTACTCAATCTGCTGCCACTACCCTGTTGGGCAGTAGATTTCAGATCATTATCGTTTGCTGTGTGGAAACAAAGCACCTCATGCCAGTCCCCATAACCCTTGGCTCCCTTGTAGATCAAAAATCTGTCTAACTCAGCCTTGAATACATTCAATGACCAAGCCTCCACTGCTCTCTGGGGAAGAGAATTACAATGATTAACGACATTCTCAAAGGAGAAATGCCTCCTCATCTCCATTTTAAATGGGAGACAACCTATTTTTACACTCTGCCCCCAGTTCTAGATTCCCCCACGGGGGGAAACATCCTCTCAGCATCTACCCTGTCAAGCCCCCTCATAATCTTGTGTTTCAATACGATCACCTTTCATTCTTCTAAAGTCCAATGCATATAGGCCCAACCCGCTCAACCTTTCCTCATAAGACAATCCCTACATCCCAGGAAACAACCTTGTGAACCTTCTCTGAACTGCTTCAAATGCAAGCATATTCCTCAAGTAAGGAGACAAAACTGTACACAGTACTCTAGGTGTGATCTCACCAATGCCCTGTACAGCTGTAACTTTTTTTTTAGTTTAGAGATACAGCACTGAAACAGGCCCTTCGGCCCACCGAGTCTGTGCTGACTATCAACCACCCATTAATACTAATCCTACACTAATTCCATATTTCTATCACATCCCCACCTGTCCCTATATTTCCCTACCACCTACCTATACTAAGGGCAATTTATAATGGCCAATTAACCTATCAACCTGCAAGTCTTTGGCATGTGGGGGGAAACTGGAGCAGAATTGAACCAGGGTCACTGGAGCTGTGAGGCTGCAGTGCTAACCACTGCGCCACTGTGCCGCTCCACTTCTGCCGCCCCGTAACTGCTTCTGTATTCCATTCCTCTTGCAATAGAGGCAAATATTTCATTTGCCTTCCTAATTACTTGATGTACTTGTATGCTAACTTTTTGTGATTCATGTACAAAGACACCAAGATCTCTCTACCACAGCATTCTGCCATCTTTCTCCATTTAAATAATCTGCTTTTCTATTCTTCCTGCCAAAGTGGACAATCTCACATTTTCCCACATACTCCATCTGCCAAATTTTTGCCCATTCACTTAACCCATCTATATTTATTTGCATTAAAATCGAAATGCTGGAAATACTCAGCAGGTCTGGCAGCATCTGTGGAGAGAGAAGCAGAGTTAACGTTTCAGGTCAGTGACCCTTCTTCAGAACTGGCAAATCTTAGAAATGTAAAAGGTTATAAGCAAGTAAAGCGGGGGTGGGGCAAGAGATAACAAAGGAGAAGGTGTAGATAGGACAAGGTCACAGAATAGCTGACCAGAAGGTCATGGAGCAAAGGCAACCAATATGTTAATGGTGTGTTGAAAGACAAAGCATTATTACAGAGAGGGTGTTAATGGACTGAAAATTGAACAGCCACAAGTACAAACATGAAAAAAAAAACAGTGGGTAAGCAAACTAAGATGAAAGAAACTAAAATAAAAAAAACAAAGGAAAAGAAAAAAATAACTAAAAATAAAAGTAAAATGGGGGGGTCCATCATGCTCTGAAATTATTGAACTCAATCATACATTGTCGATGTTCAGTCCAGCAGGCTGTAGTGTGCCTGATCGGTAAATGAGATGCTGTTCCTCGAGCTTGTGTTGATGTTCACTGGAACACTGCAGCAATCCCAGGACAGAGATGTGAGCATGAGAGCAGGGAGGGGTGTTGAAATGGCAAGCAATTCCTTTTTGGCAGGGTTAAAGCATTTACAGAATTTACACATGAAGGAAAACAATCCTCTTGTTTTTAGTCTTTCATCTTTACTGTCTGTAAGGGCTATAAATAAATATGACATCAGTCTTAACCCTGTTTCAAGTTGGTGTGAATTGGCAGCAGAGAGCTGCCTGTAAATCATCACATCAGTTCCACTCAAAAGGGCTACAGGGTGGATCTACCAGTAGAACGTAAGGAGTGTTCTAACCTTGAAGCTAGAACATGTTGGAACAAGTTTGAGGGAGCCTTATACCTGACCTGGGAGTGGTTGATAGGACAGTGCAAAGGGAATTTTTATTTGCACTCCATGTTATCTCTGACCTGGGAGTAATGATGTTGACTATGAAAAAACAAAAAAACTTCTACTTCCCAGAACTAATGAGGGAAGTTCCAGTTAGTCTATCCCAAGTTACTGTAAACACTTATCCTTGGATAATGACAGCCTGTTTAATGGCTCCCTCAGATGGTCAATTTGTGTTGCCAAGGTTAACAGAGCATTATGTCAGAATGAACTGCCGTAGATTGGCTCAACTGATTATTTTTAATTTTTAGTGCAATAATCCAGTAGGATAGTGGGTCCTGTAGGTTCACTCTTCAATGTCTGAAAACAGCTTGTCAACAGAAGTCATCAGATCCAAAAGCCTTGGAACTGTAGAAAAGCAAAGATTACAATTTACACATGATCTGGTTGAACTCCTAACATCTGATCAATAGATGGGCATCATTGCTACTGTTTGATACTAAGAGACATTAGCTGAATGGCATTTGTATGTTCCTTGTGGTTTTTGTCGTTGATAAATGTTTACATTGTCCAAGCCTTTACTGAGCACTTGTTCCCTTTCAAGTGGAGAGATTGATGTAGATCTGTAACACCCCAAAGGGAGCAGCTAATAATACCACAAGAGATTAAAATGCCAACTAGCTTTGCAACCTGGTGAACAATATGAAAGTGTTGGCACACTGTTGTCCTTCCAGAAACTTGCCTTTAACAGGAGAGTAAAGCTTTCTCTGACGAGGAATCTGGTCGTGGAGTTAGAACAGTTGCTTATCACATCTCGGTGTAACCCCTCTTATTGGTTCTTAGCTTCTATTACAGAGGCTTAAATGCCCTTTCTTCACTGGAGATTAAGGTTGGAGGTGAGGCCAGGTTGAAGATATGAAAGCTTCCTTTTTCTGACTGGAATTTTACAGGTGAGATTGCATGCTGTGTTTTAACTCCAGGACCTGGTGCAGCCAGATGAGCAAGAAAGATGTCCTGTCCCCTGATGCCTGCTAAGTTCCATATGGTTTAGAGCAATTTAATTCTCCTGCCAGTGGAAATTAATCTGCACCTCATTCAAAATAGTGTCGTAATTACAATTCACTGAAGAACTATAGCTTGCAGCTCCGAAGGAAGCCATTCAGCCCATCAAATCTGTGCTGGCTATTTGCGAGAGCACCTCAAAACTGAGGCCCCCCCCCCCCCCACCCCCTGCCCCAACCCCACGCACTCCCTAATGAACATGCCACCACCTTCAAAAATGAATTCAGTTTTCCCTTATAGGATGCAATGGTCACAGTCTCAATGACTCCCTGTGGCAAAGTGTTTAATGTTCCAACAACCCACAGTGGAAAGAAATTAGTTTAGGGAGAGTTTGGAATGGGCAGGAGAGTGACAGCAGACAAAAATTAATGGAAGGAAATAAAATGATTGTAAATAAAAGCAAAAATGCAAATGCTGCAAGAAATAAAAACAAAGAGCTTACATTTGTTTAATGCTTTACATGACCTCAGGATGTCCCAAAGTGCCTCACAGCCAATTAAATCTCTGAACAATAATTGCTATTGGAATATAGAGAATTGGGTCATCCAACCTGTGCACAGTAAGCTACCATCTACAAGGCACAAGTCAGGAGTGTGATGGAATACTCTCCACTTGCCTGGATGGGTGCAATTCCAACAACACTCAAGAAGCTCAACACCATCCAGGGCAAAGTTGCCCGCTTGATTGTCACCCTATCTACAAACATTCACTCCCTTCACCACAGACGCACAGTGGCAGCAGTGTGTACCATCTACAAGATGCATGGCAGCAATGCACCAAGGCTCCTTAGACAGCACCTTCCAAACCCACGATCTCTACCACCTAGAAGGACAAGAGCAGTAGATGCTTGGGAACACCACCACCTGCAAGTTCTCCTCCAAGCTACACACCATCCTGACTTGGAACTATATCACCATTCTGTCGCTGGGTCAAAATCCTGGAACTCCCTCCTAACAGCACTGTGGGTGTACCTAACCCACATGGACTGCAGCGGTTCAAGAAGGCAGCTCACCACCACCTTCTAAAGGGCAATTAGGGATGGGCAATAAATGCCGTTCTAGCCAGCGACACCCACATCCCGTGAATGAATATAAAAAAAAAGGTCCCACATGGTATTGAGACAAATCACCAGGTAATGTGTTTAGGTTTTGTGACAGTGTCTGAGGGTTAAGTTCTGCTGGAGAGGGAGAACGTCCCTGCCCTGTGGGATCTAATGCATCCTCCTGAGAGGGCAGACAGAGCCTCGGTCTCATGTCTCATCTGAAAAATAGCACCTCCAATAGTGCAACATACCCTCAGTACTGCACTGAAGTGTTAGCCTGGATTATGCGCTCAAGTCTTTGGATTGGAATTAGATTTTCTGATTTGAACCCAAGAATGCTACGAAACTGATAAAGGTAAAAGAATATGAGTGCAAGTTAGCAAGAAACATAAATGCGGACTGTAAAAGCTTCTTTAGCTATGTGAAAAGGAAAAGATTAGCAAGGACAAGTGTGGGCCCATTACAGGTGGAGATAGGAGAATTTATAGTGGAGAACAAGCAAATGGCGGAGAAACTAAACAATTACTTTGTTTCTGTCTTCATGGAAGAAGATACAGAAAATCTCCCAGAAATACTTGGCAACCAAAGGACTTGTGAAACTGAGGAACTGAAAGAAATTAGTATTAGTAAAGAGGTAGTACTTGAAAAGTTAACAGGATTGAATGTTGATAAATCCCCTGGACCAGATGAGCTACATCCCAGAGTATTGAAGGAGGTGGCTATAGAGATAGTGGATGCATTGGTGGTTATCTTTCAAAATTCTATAGATTCTGGAAGGGTTCCTGCAGACTGGAAAGTAGCAAATGTAACCCCACTATTAAAGAAAGGAGGGAGAGAGAAAATAGGAAATTACAGACTTGTCAGTTTAATCTCAGTAGCAGGGAAAATGTTAGAATCTATTATAAAGGATGTGATAACTGGACACTTAGAAAATAATGGTAACATGGATTTATGAAAGAGCAATCATGTTTGACAAACCTGTTGGAGTTTTTTTGAGGATGTTACTTGTAGCATAGATAAAGGAGAACCAGTGGATGTGGTGTATTTGGATTTTCAGAAGGCTTCTGATAAGGTCCCACACAGGAGGTTAGTAAACAAAATTAGAGCACATGGGATTGGGGGTAATATACTGGCAGGGATTGAGAATTGGTTAACAGACAGAAAACAGAATAGGAATAAATGGGTCATTCTCAGGATGGCAGGCTGTTGCTAGTGGGGTACTGCAAGGATCAGTGCTGGGGCCCCAGCTGTTCACAATCTACATAAATAATTTATATGTTGGAACCAATTGTAAGATTTCCAGATTTGCTGATGACACAAAACTAGGTGGGAATATAAGTTGTGAAGAGGATGCAAGGAGGCTTCAAGTAGACTTGGGCAGGCTCAGTGAATGGACAGGAACATGGCAGATGGAATATAATGTGAATAAGTGTAAAATGATCCTCTTTGGTAGAAAAAGCAGAAAGACGGAGTATTTCTTAAATGGTGAGAGATTGGGCAGTGTTGATGTCCAAAGGGACCTGGGTGTCCTTGTTCATAAGTCACTGAAAGCTAACATGCAGGTGCAGCAATCCATAAGGAAAGCAAATGGTATGTTGGCCTTCATTGCAAGGAGATTCTAGTGCAGAAGTAAAGATGTCTTGCTGGAATTGTCTACTGCCTTGGTGAGACTGCATCTGGAGTATTGAGTACAGTTTTGGTCTCCTCATCTAAGGAAGGATATACTTGCCATAGAGGGAGTACAACGAAGATTCACCAAACTAATCCCTGGGATGGCGGGATTGTCTTATGAGGAGAGATTGAGGAAACTGGACCTGTATTCTCTAGAGTTTCGAAGAATGGGAGGTGATCTCATTGAAACTTACAAAATTATTACAGGGTGTGACAGGGTGGATGTGGATAGGATGTTTCCCCTGGCTGGTGAGTCTAGAACGAGGGGACAGTCTCAGAATAAGGGCTGGGCCATTTAAGACTGAGATGAGGAGGAGCTTTTTTAGTCAGAGGGTGGTGAATCTTTGGAATTCTCTTCCCCCGAGAGCTGTGGAAGCTCAATCATTGAGCATGTTCAAGACAGAAATCATACTAATGACATCACGGGATATGGAGATAGCGTGGGAAAGTTGTGTTGAGGTAGATGATCAGCCAATTTCTAATTGAATGGCGGGGCAGGCTCGACGGGCTGAATGTCCTACTCCTGTCCCTATGCTACCATTGAGTCAAGACTGGCATTAAGGGCCAGAAATTTGTCTGGGCCCATTTCTGGGAATTTGGGGCTATGCAGGCAGTGCACACTGCAACCAGAAACCCTGAATTTGGGTCTTGGGACTCATTCAATAAACTGCCTGTCACACCTCCACTGACAACTTGCTCATTTAAGCTTTTTAGCAGCCCTAAATCCCAAGAGAAGTCCTGGTGGAAGGGGTATTGGAGTGCCACTGTGCTGATTGTGACTCTGTGGTCTTGGGGGGGATGGTGGAAACAGTCTTGATTCTCCTGGCATCAGAGGAACATTTTTCAAATACAAATTAACAACATGCCCACCAAAGAATCCCAAGCAGAGCAGGACCAACTCCTGATAGTTCATCCCAAAGTGATTTTGGTGAAGGGGCCTGATTTACATATGTTGTAGATGTCTGCCACAGACGCCTGAAAAATGGCAGATTCAATATCTAGTCAGATGTCTTTCAGGCGGTCTTTGGACACGAGATGTTTTCAATAACATCTTGTACATAACCTTTAACATAATAATACATCCCAATGCGCTTCACAGGAGCATTATAAAACAAAATATGACATGGAGTCACATAAGACAATATTAGATAAGGTAGGTTTGAAGGAGCCTCTGACTAAAGGGAAGTGATATAGGCGAAGAGGTTTAGGAAGGGAATTCCAATGTTTAGGGCCAAGGCAGCTGAAGGCATGACTGCCAGTGGTGGAGGATTAAAATCGGGGATACTCAAGAGGCCAGAATTAGATGAGTGCAGATATCTTGGAGGGTTGTGGGGCTGCAGAAGATTAGGGAAATAGGGAGGGGCGAGGCCCTGGAGGAATTTGAAAACAAGGGTGAGAATTTTAAAATCTAGATATTCCTTGATCAGGAGCGAATGTAAGTCAACGAGCACAGGGGTGACAGGTGAACAGTACCTGGTACGAGTTAATAAACAGGCAGCAGAGTTTTGGATGACCTCATGTTTATGGAGGGTAGAATGTGGGAGAACAGCCAGGAGTGCTGGACTATTCCACCATTGGAATAGTCAAGTCTAGAGGTAACGAAAGCATGAATGAGGTTTCAACAGCAGATGAGCTGGATGGGGCAAAATCAGGTGACGTTAAGGAGGTGGAAGTAGGTGGTCTTAGTGTGAATATGTGATCAGTAGCTTATCTCGTGGTCAAATATGACACCAATATTGCCAACAGACTGGTTCAGTCTCAGATTATTGCCAGGGAGAGGAATGGAGTCGATAGCTAGGGAACGAAGTTTGGAGCGGGGACCAAAAACAATGGCTTCAGTCTTCCCAATATATAATTGAAGGAAATCTCTGCTCATACAATAACATAAATAAGAGCAAACTACTGCAGATGCTGGAAATCTGAAATAAAAACCAGAAATGCTGGAAATACTCAGCAGGCCTGGCAGCATCTGTGGAGAGAGAAGCAGAGTTAACGTTTCAGGTCAGTGACCATCAGAACCGGCAAAGGTTAGAAATGTAATAGGTTTAAAGCAAATAAAGCGGGGGTGGGGCAAGAGATAACAAAAGTGAAGGTGTTTTTAGGACAGGGTCACAGATTATAACTGACCAGAAGGTCGTGGAGCAAAGGCAAACGGTGTGTTAATGGTGTGTTGAAATGGCCAGCAACCGGAAGCTCAGGGTCATGTTTTCAGACTGAGCGGAGGTGTTCCACAAAGCGGTCACCCAGTCTGCGTTTGGTGTCCCTAATGTAGAGGAGACCACATTGTGAACAGTGAATACAGTACACTACATTGAAAGAAGTACAAGTAAATCGCTGCTTCACCTGAACGGAGTGTTTGGAGCCTTGGATAGTGAGGACAGAGGACGTAAAAGTGCCACACCTCTACCCTCACCCCTTCCCCTCCCTCCCAGAACTGCGACAGGGTTCCCCTTGTCCTCACTTCCCACCCCATCAGCCTCCATATCCAAAGGATCATCCAGTGCCATTTCCACAACATCCAGCATGATGCCACTACAAAACATATCTTCCCCTCCCTCTCCTTTCAGCATTCCAAAGGAATCGTTCCCTCCGTGACACCCTGGTCCACTCCTCCATTACCTCCAACACCTCGTTCCCTTCCCACGGCACCTTCCCCTGCAATCGCAGGAGGTGTAATACCTGCCCATTTACCTCCTCTCTCCTCACTATCCAAGGCCCCAAACATTCCTTTCAGGTGAAGAAGCGATTTACTTGTACTTCTTTCAACGTAGTATATTGTATTTGCTGCTCACAATGTCTCCTTTACATTGGTGAGACCAAACGTAGATTGGGTGACCGCTTTGCGAAACACCTCACTCAGTCTGAAAGCATGATCCGAGCTTCCGGTTGCTTGCCATTTCAACATTTCCCCCCCCCCACTGCTCTCATGCTCACATCTCTGTCCTGGGATTGCTGCAGTGTTCCAGTGAACATCAACGCAAGCTCGAGGAACAGCATCTCATTTACTGATTAGGCACGCTACAGCCTGCTGGACTGAACATTGAGTTCAATAATTTCAGAGCATGACGGGCCTCCCCTTTTTATTTTTGGTTATTTTTTATTTTAGTTTGTTTCATCATTCATTTTTCTTACCATGTGCCTGCCTACTGTTTTTTTCATGTTTGTGCTTTGGGCACTAACGCTTGCTCTTTTAGCACACCATTAACACACCGTTTGCCTTTGCTCCATGACCTTCTGGTCAGTAATTCTCTGTGACCCTGTCCTATCAACACTTTCACTTTTGTTATCTCTTGCCCCACCCCCGCTTTATTTGCTTAAAACCTATCACATTTCTAACCTTTGCCGGTTCTGATGGTCACTGACCTGAAACGTTAACTCTGCTTCTCTCTCCACTGATGCTGCCAGACCTGCTGAGTATTTCCAGCATTTCTTGTTTTTATTTCTGCTCATACAATAACTCTCTGACTCTAATACTGGATGTCAGATAAGCAGTCTGATAATTTAGCAACAGTGGAGGAGTTGAGAGAGGTGGTGGTGAGGTAGGGCTGAGTGTTGTTAGCGTACATATGAAAACTAACGTGCTTTCGGATGATCTGAAAGGGGCAACATGTAGATGAGAAATAGGAGGGGGCCAAGGATAGTTCCTTGGGGGACACCAGAGGTAATGATGCACGAGTGGGAAGAGAAGCCATTGCAAGCGATAACTCTGGTTACTCTTAGATAAGAATGGAACCAGGTGAGAGAAGTCCCATCCAGCTGGACGACAGTAGAGATGTGTTGGAAAAGGATGGTGTGATCAACTGTGTCAAAAGCTGCAGACAGGTGAAGGAGGATGAGAAGGGATAGTTTTATTTTTGTCACAGTCACATAGGATGCCATTGGTGACTTTGATAAGAGCCGTTTCAGTACTGTGGCAGGGTGAACACCTGATTGGAGGGATTTTTTTTAATTCATTCGTGGCTGTCACTGACCAGGCCAGCATTTATTGCCCATCCCTAATTGCCCTTGAGAAGGTGGTGGTGAGCTGCCTTCTTGAACCGCTGCAGTAATGGGGCGTAAGTCAGGATGGTGTGTGACTTGGAGGGGAACTTGCAGGTGGTGATGTTCCCATGCATCTACTGCCCTTGTCCTTCTAGGTGGTAAAGGTCACGGGTTTGGAAGGTGCTGTCGAAGGAGCCTTGATGAGTTGCTGCCATGCATCTTGTAGACGGTACACACTGCTGCCACTGTGCGTCAGTGGTGGAGGGAGTGAATGTTGAAGGTGGTGGATGGGGTGCCAATCAAGCTCTTTGTCCTGGATGGTGTTGAGCTTCTTGAGTGTTGTTGGAGCTGCACCCATCCTGGCAAATGGAGAGTATTCCATCACACTCCTGACTTGTGCCTTGTAGATGGTGGACAGGCTTTGGGGAGTCAGGAGGTGAGTTACTCGCCACAGAATTCCCAGCCTCTGACCTGCTCTTGTAGCCACAGTATTTATGTGGCTGGTCCAGTTCAGTTTCTGGTCAATAGTAACTCTCAGGATGTAAAACCTGGCTCGGATATTAAATTAAAATCTGACCCAGGCCCAAGTCCTTTAATTTCTTTAAAGACCCGACCCGAAAATAACAACAAACATTTTTTGAAACAGACAAAAATCGTAGATTAAAACGAAAACAATACGAAACAAAACAGTACAGTCCAGCCCAACCTGACCCGAGCCCGAATGGACGCAGAATACAAAACCGAGCCGACCCGAATCCAACACGTAGTCAGGATTGGTCATGTAGCCAGGCTTTACCAGGATATTGATGGTGGGGGATTCAGCAATGGTAATGCCTTTGAACATCAAGAGGCGATGGTTAGATTCTCTCTTGTTTGAGATGATTATTGCCTGACACTTGTGTGGTACGAATGTTACTTGCCACTTATCAGACCAAGCTTGGATGTTGTCCAGGTCTTGCTGCATGTGTACATGGGCTGCTTCAGTATCTGAGGAGTCACAAATGGTACTGAACATTGTGCAATCATCAGCAAATATCCCCACTTCTGACCTTATGTGGAGGGAAGGTCATTGATGAAGCAGCTGAAGGTGGTTGGGCCTAGGACACTACCCTGAGGAACTCCTGCAGTGATGTCCTGGGACTGAGATGATTGACCTCCAACAACCACAATCACCTATCTTCCTTTGCACTAGATATGACTCCAACCAGCGGAGAGTTTTTCCCTTGATACCCATTGACTCCGGTTTTGCTAGGGCTCCTTGATGCCATATTTGGTCAAATGCTACCTTGATGTCAAGGGCTGTCACTCTCACCTCACCTCTTGAGTTCAGCTCTTTTGTCCATGTTTGGACCAAGGCTGTAATGAGGTCAGGAGCTGAGTGGCCCTGGCGGAACCCAAGCTGAGCCTCAGTGAGCAGGTTACTGCTGAGCAAGTGCTGCTTGATGGCACTGTCGACGACCCCTTCCATCACTTTGCTGATGATCGAGAGTAGACTGATAGGGTGGTAATTGGCCAGGTTGGATTTGTCTTGCTTTTTGTGTACAGGACATACTTGGACAATTTTACACATTGCCGGTAAATGCCAGTGTTGTAGCCGTAATGGAACAGATTGGCAAAGGGTGTGGCTAGTTCTGGAGTACAGGTCTTCAGTACCATTGACGGAATGTTGTCAGGGTCCATAGCCTTTGCAGTATCCAGTGCCTTCAGCTTTTTCTTGATATCACGTGGAGTGAATCAGATTGGCTGAAGACTGGCATCTGTGAGGCTGGGGACCTCAGGAAGATTCAAACATGGGGATCTGGAAAAGACAAGCACGGATTTGGAAGGCGACAACATGTTCAAGGATTTTGGAGAAGAAAGGGAGGTTGTAGATGGGGCAATAGTTTGCAAGGAAGGTGGAGTCGAGTTTTTTTTGAGATGGATGATGACGGCAGATTTAAAGGAGAGAGGGGCAACATCTAAAGAGAGAACCGTTAATAATATCAGCTAGCATAGGGACCAGGAGGGGAAGTTAGGTGGTCAGCAGTTTAGTGGGAATAGTGTTGAGGGAGCAGGAGGTGGGCCTCATGAACAAGGTGAGCTTGGAGAGGGTATGAGGGGAGATAAGAGGGAAACTAGAGAAAGATGTGAGTTCAGGGTTAGGGCAGGGGGAGCCTTAGTGGAAGTTTGGCCCGGTGGGATACTGGAAGGAAGTGATGTGGCAGAGGCAGCTGATTGGATAGTCTCAATTTTAGTGATAAAGAAGTCCATGAGCTCCTCACACCTATTGTTAGAGGTGAGAGTGGAGGAGACGGGAGAGGGATTTAAGAAGACGGTTTGGAGTAAAGAAGCCGGGGGTTATCTTGGAAATCCAGGATGATCCTGGAATAGTGAACAGTTTTAGCAGACGCGAGCAGGACCTGATAGTGCTTTATGTGGTCCAGCCAGATCTGGAAGTGGATAGCTAGATTGGATGTCTGCCATATCCTCTAAAGTCTACATCCCTTGGACTTAAGGAAGCAGAGATAAGGGGCCTATGAGGGAGAATGACCAAGGTGAAAGAAAGTAATGGTTTTATTGAAGACTAGGGTATCAAAGGTGGAGGTGAGGGTGCAATTGAGCAAATGAGTAGCTGCGGAGATATTGTGAAGGGAGGGCCAAAGACTAGATAGTTGAGCTTTCCCTGAATTTGTCTATCGTTCAGCCTCTTTTATGCTTGTAGAATGGATGAGGTAAGGTCCAATTTTTACCCTTAAACTTTATAGTTCAGAAAGAAGTTTAAGGTGGGACATCACTGAGATATGTGTAGTATTACATGACATAAGTTGAGATAAAAGAACTTATATCGATACAGCACCTTTCCTTACAGTCAAAGAAATACTTTTTGAAGTGTAGTCACTGTTGTAAGATAGGAAATGTGACAGCCAATTTATGCACAGCAAGCTCCCCCAAATAGCAATGAGATAATGGCCAGACAATCTATTTTGACGATGTTGGTTGAGCAATAAATATTAGCCAGAACATCAGGGTCACCTGCTCTTCGAATAGTGCTGTGGGATCTTTTACATCCACCTAAGAGGGCAGATGGACCCTCGGTTTAATGTCTCATCCAAAAGATGGCACCTCTAACAATGCAGCACTCCCTCAGTACTGCATTAAGCGTCAACCTAGATTATGAGTTCAAGTCTCTGGAGTGCAGCTTGAACTCACAACTTTCTGACTCAAAGGTGAGAGTGCTACCAATTGAGTCACTGCTGACCTTATCAGAGGCAAGGTGCTCTGTCTAAAATCCCCCGATATGGTTTCTTTACTTCCAAAACATGAGGCAGCCAAGCCATAAGCTAGTCAGAGTCCAGAAGTGCTCTTTCTCCCATCCCATTCAGTGTCAGTGGGGCTCACACAATCAGGACCATAATGTTTCCAGGAAGATAAAGGCCATCAACCAGGAACACTCGGCATCCTACTGAGTACATGCTAGGCTTCAATCGAAACTAGCCAGGACTCAGTTTGGAAGTCAAACAATGAAAGTGAGAATGAGTTCAGATTTTGCTCAACAGTTTTTCTAATTGAAGAGTAGCACTGAACCAATCCTCAACCTTTGCAAAAATAAACAGTTATAGGGTCATGTGTTTCTATATTATTCATTAATAAATCCTCGCTCCACAAAAAAAACATATTTTCTTCAGCTTATTTTGGATTAACTCAACTGGAGTCAGCCTGGCAGTGAAGTTTCTGCCCCCAAAGGGAAATTGTGAAATCCTTATCACTTTGTTGGATGCAGTATCAGATTCAATGTGACATGAAACATTTGAAAATGACGATCTTGTGTTTGATTACTCCCTACAATGTCACAATTTATTGACAACAGATTTCCTTTAATGAAGCTTGCAATTAGTCTCCAGTGACCCTGTGGTCACTTATTCATGGGCTCTCACATTGTAACTGTCGTACACATTGTTCCCTGTAAACATGACATTTTCAAATCTTGTTCGCAGGAAGCACAATGTGGATTCATGTTGGTCTCAAAGCTACAACAGGAATAAATCAGAGTAAGTGCACTCATCAGGCAAGGATGTTGAGACATACTCAGAGTAGAAGCAGCTTTATTCTGTAGCTACTGCTAGCTTTGTGTCCTCACTCAATGCCCTTCATCAGAAACAAAAAGTCCATAAGATCAGTTTTAAATTTGCTTTTCATTCATTTGGATTTATGTTCACTTGTCCTGCTGGCCTGACCGATGTAGTAATTTTCTACATTCACACATAGTGTCAGTCAAGGCTCAGTGGTTAACACTCCCAGCACTGAGTTAGAAGATCATGGGTCTCACTCTAGGGACTTGACAAAATTGCCTGATGCTCTCCGTGCAGTACTATCGGAGGGGCAGTACTGAAGGAATGCTGTACTGCTGGAGGGACAATTTGGGGGGAGTGTTGCATGGTCAGAATGGAGGGTTAAAGTGTGGCTGCCCCTTACTGTCTAAGGCACTGTACATAAATACCACCCATCCAACAAACATTAGAAACCATTACTGATGGTTTGGGTCTCCTCCACTGGCCAAGGACAGTGAGCTAGCAGCCAGTATCTAGCTATCAAGAACCATGGAGCTAATATCTTAAACATAGTACAAGAAGAATAAACCAACTTGAATTAACATTGTATGTTCTTTCTCTTTGAATTGGATTGTCTCCCACAGTCAATTATGGGAAGTTACAAGGACTGAAGACTCAGAAATTGGTGTTCATTTATTTGGTTGATTTAAAGACCAAAAACATCTGCAGGCCAGAAGGCCTTGCATTGGTGCCCACTGGGAACCTCCACCTTTAGCCTTGGTGAACTTCCAGGAATAAGAGGAAGGTTCTGGTCAACATCCGTGCACTGGGGGCATATCTCAGGTGCTTGGCATTATAGGGATAAATGAGAATATCTGGTTTAACCCTTTATGTTTCCATTCAAGCCACTCTCAGGGCTCCCCAGAGGTATTGAGGTAGAAGTTGATATGCATTGCACCCATTTTTGGTCATAAATCATGCAAAGCATACCAATTTAGCACTGGGACAGCTCACGCCTAATCTGTGCTGGTGTTAGTTCCATTGCATTTGCATGCTTACAGGGCTGGGACACCTAAAAACATAGGCCCCACATCTTGGCTGTGGGACTAACACCAGCACAGATTAGGCCTGAGCTGTCCCAGTGCTAAATTGGTTTGCTTTGCATGATTTATGACCAAAAACGGGTACAATCCATATCAAGATGTGGGACCTATGTTTTTAGGTGTCCTAGCCCTGTTAACATGTAAATTAAGGGCTTGACGCTTATTAAAGGACTTCTTTGACAAATTGGTCACCTCATGAGCTGGGCAGGCATGGGTCTTGGGAGAGAGTATGCTCTCTATATTGGAAAAAAAGGAAGTCTAATCATGTAGCTTGTATCAGAGATTGAGTTGAAGTGGTGGATTTCCACATTCAGGTCAGACACCCAAATAACAAAAATCTCACACAATACTAAAAACCTTCTTTCATGTTCTTGATTTCATTCACAAATTCAGGAAACAATCTTCAAGCTATAGAGGACAATTGGATAGGAGGGTGTTAATGCATTATTACAGCACTGAGAGGGTTAATGTGTAGTTCTCACTCAGCACTGAGGTACAAATGTTGACTGCTAATATTTCTAGACAGGAGCTGTCAGAGCTCGTCAAACTCGGTTGGAATGTGAATTGAATTGCAGAAGCTGAGCTCCTGTCTTACAATGACAAGAATGACATTATTCCAGAGAATTTCTACCTCAGTTAATGTTCCGCTTGTGGGATTGTGTCCTCTCACAAGGAAGGGTGGGTGACCTGCTCAGATAAAACACACAATAAAAGATTGTAGAGAAATATAGTAAAAATAATGCTTGATCCACTACACATTCTGTGGAAATGCTGTGGTTTTAAACAACTCTGTGTGGGATGTTCATGGCAGATATTGACAATCCCCTGGTTCCCTTATCATGCATTGTGATTTTCATTCCTA
This sequence comes from Heterodontus francisci, assembly GCF_036365525.1. Taxonomy (NCBI): domain Eukaryota; kingdom Metazoa; phylum Chordata; class Chondrichthyes; order Heterodontiformes; family Heterodontidae; genus Heterodontus; species Heterodontus francisci. The sequence continues at coordinate 50,579,342 of NC_090406.1, read as the reverse complement.
CTGTTAGTTATCTATTGGAGTATTTTATAATCATTAATTGTTTAATACTCATAGCATCAAACATTTCAATTTGTTTTTGTGATGAGAAGTTTGCATCCTCCAATTCTGGCCCCATTCCCTTAGCCTGTCTTTGCTGTCTGCCTTCAACTGCTTCCCAAAATTCCCTCCCTAAATCTCTCCTCCTCTCTACCTCTCCTCTTTCAAGACCCTGCTTAACACCAACCTCTTTGACCAACTATTTGATCACCTGTCCTAATATCTCCTTGTGTGTACCATAGTCGATTTATGTCAGATTCTACTTTTGTGGAATGTTTACCTGCATTAAAGGCGCTATATAAATGCTAGTTATTGTTATTGTAAATTCAGCAGGATTATCTCCAGTCTTGAAAGCGTCAAAGGTGAAGTATTTCAAATTAGCAGTCAATCAATCCTCACGTTTTATCACACATTTCAGCAGTCTGGGCCTCTGAACTTCAAGATACTAGATTGATTCTGACAATGGGGTCTACGAAGGGAGGGTCTAGCCAGAGTTGGAGAATTGGAAGCTTCTATCCTGAGAGATCAAGGACTATTATCCAGCTTAAACCCATGGAAAGGCTTTCCAACACTCTTCAGAATTCACAGTTGGTTTCATGTTGTGTCTCTGCCGGCTGTCAGCCATTCCCTTATCACAGTGCTGTAGGAAATGTTTGAGGTATAACTTTTTTATTCACTTGATGGGATGCAGGCATTGCTCACAAGGCCAGCATTTGTTGCCCATCCCTAATTGCCCTTGAGAAGGTGGTGGTGAGCTGCCTTCTTGAACCGCTGCAGTCCATCTGGTGTAGGTACACCCACAGTGCTGTTAGGAAGGGAGTTCCAGGATCTTGACCCAGCGACAGTGAAGGAATGGCGATATAGTTTCTAGTCAGGATGGCGTGTGAGTTGGAGGGGAACTTGCAGATGGTGGTGTTCCCAAGCATCTGCTGCCCTTGTCCTTCTAGGTGGTAGAGGTCATGGGTTTGGAAGGTGCTGTTGGAGGAGGCTTGGTGAGTTGCTAAGAGCGCATCTTGTATATGGTACACACTGCTGCCACTGTGCACCAGTGGTGGAGGGAGTGAATGTTTGAGGTGGTGGATAGGGTGCCAGTCAAGCGGGCTGCTTTGTCCTGGATGGTGTCGAACTTCCTGAATGTTGTTGGAGCTGCTCTCATCCAGATAAGTGGAGAGTATTCCATCACACCTCCGACTTGTGCCTTGTAGGTGGTGGACAGGCTTTAGGAAGTCAGGAGGTGGGTTACTTGGCCACAGAATTCCCAGCCTCTGACCTGCCCTTGTAGCTACAGTATTTATGTGGCTGGTCCAGTTCAGTTTCTGTGGTAACGCCCCAGGTTGTGGGGAATTCAGCGATGGTAATGCCATTGAATGCCATGGGGAGATGGTTAGATTCTCTCTTGTTGGAGATGGGCATTGCTTGGTACTTGTGTGGCACGAATGTTACTTGCCACTTATTAGCCGAAGCCTGAAAGTTACCAAGTCTTGCTGCATATGGACACGCACTGCTTCAGTATCTGAGGAGTCACGAATGGTGCTGCAATCATTGTCAAACATCCCAATTCTGACCTTATGATGGAGGGAAGATCATTGATGAAGCAGCTGAAGATGGTTGGGCCTTGATCCTTATGCTGAGGAACTCCTGCAGCAATATCCTGGGGCTGAGCTGATTGGCCTCCAACAACCACAACCATCTTCCTTTGTGCTAGGTATGAATCCAAACAGTGGAGAGTTTTCCCCCTGATTCCCATTGACTTCAGTTGGGGCGGCACAGTGGCGCAGTGGTTAGCACCGCAGCCTCACAGCTCCAGCAACCCGGGTTCAATTCCGGGTACTGCCTGTGTGGAGTTTGCAAGTTCTCCCTGTGTCTGCGTGGGTTTCCTCCGGGTGCTCCGGTTTCCTCCCACATGCCAAAGACTTGCAGGTTGATAGGTAAATTGGCCATTATAAATTGTCCCTAGTATAGGTAGGTGGTAGGGAAATATAGGGACAGGTGGGGATGTGGTAGGAATATGGAATTAGTGTAGGATTAGTATAAATGGGTGGTTGATGGTCGGCACAGACTCGGTGGGCCGAAGGGCCTGTTTCAGTGCTGTATCTCTAAACTGTTTCCCTCTCTCCCTCACCTTTCACTCCATCTCCATTCAGGACTCTGTCGACTTAACAGACATTGGATAGGCTGGGTCTGTTTTCCCTGGAGTGAAGGAGGCTGAGAGGGGACATGATAGAGGTATATAAAATTATCTTCTTCTTTGGCCTCCTTATCTCGAGAGACAATGGGTAAGCGCCTGGAGGTGGTCAGTGGTGTGTGGAGCAGCGCCTGGAGTGGCTATAAAGGCCAATTCTAGAGTGACAGACTCTTCCACAGGTGCTGCAGAAAAATTTGTTTGTCGGGGCTGTTACACAGTTGGCTCTCTTCTTGCGCTTCTGTCTTTTTTCTTGCCAACTGCTAAGTCTCTTCGACTCGCCACTCTTCAGCCCCGCCTTTATGGCTGCCCGCCAGCCCTGGCGAACGCTGGCAACTGACTCCCACGACCTGTGATCAATGTCACAGGACGTCATGTCGCATTTGCAGATGTCTTTAAAGCGGAGACATGGACGGCCGGTGGGTCTGATACCAGTGGCGAGCTCGCTGTACAATGTGTCTTTGGGGCATAGATAGGGTAGATAGCCAGAGTCTGTTTCCCATGGTAGGGGTGACTAAAATTAGAGGGCATAGATTTAAGGTGAGAGGGAGGAGGTTTAAAGGGGATCAAAGCGGTACATTTTTCACTCAAAGAATAGTGGGTATCTGGAATGAGCTGCCTGAGGAGATGGTGGAGGCAGGAACCGTAGCAACATTTAAGAGGCATCTGGACAGGTACTTGAATGAGCAAGACATAGAGGGATATGGAATTAATGTGGGCAGGTGGGATTAGTATAGATAGGCACTGGTCGGCATGGACACGGTGGGCCGAAGGGCCTGTTTCTATGCTGTACGACTCTATGACTCTATGGCACCAGTTTGAGAACGACTGCTCCAATCCATTGTTCTGTGCACTCAATAAAATTGGTTTAATAGTCAATCAGTCTGCATCTACAGTGTAGGTTAGTATAGACATATGCACTACGTTGGACTTAACTTTTCTTTTTTTTCTTTTGGGCCTCCTTATCTCGAGAGACAATGGATACGCGCCTGGAGGTGGTCAGTGGTTTGTGAAGCAGCGCCTGGAGTGGCTATAAAGGCCAATTCCAGAGTGACAGACTCTTCCACAGGTGCTGCAGAGAAATTTGTTTGTTGGGGCTGTTGCACAGTTGGCTCTCCCCTTGCGCCTCTGTCTTTTTTCCTGCCAACTACTAAGTCTCTTCGACTCGCCACAATTTAGCCCTGTCTTTATGGCTGCCCGCCAGCTCTGGCGAATGCTGGCAACTGACTCCCACGACTTGTGATCAATGTCACACGATTTCATGTCGCGTTTGCAGACGTCTTTATAACGGAGATATGGACGGCCGGTGGGTCTGATACCAGTGGCGAGCTCGCTGTACAATGTGTCTTTGGGGATCCTGCCATCTTCCATGCGGCTCACATGGCCAAGCCATCTCAAGCGCCGCTGACTCAGTAGTGTGTATAAGCTGGGGGTGTTGGCCGCTTCAAGGACTTCTGTGTTGGAGATATAGTCCTGCCACCTGATGCCAAGTATTCTCCGAAGGCAGCGAAGATGGAATGAATTGAGACGTCGCTCTTGGCTGGCATACGTTGTCCAGGCCTCGCTGCCGTAGAGCAAGGTACTGAGGACACAGGCCTGATACACTCGGACTTTTGTGTTCCGTGTCAGTGCGCCATTTTCCCACACTCTCTTGGCCAGTCTGGACATAGCAGTGGAAGCCTTACCCATGCGCTTGTTGATTTCTGCATCTAGAGACAGGTTACTGGTGATAGTTGAGCCTAGGTAGGTGAACTCTTGAACCACTTCCAGAGCGTGGTCGCCAATATTGATGGATGGAGCATTTCTGACATCCTGCCCCATGATGTTCGTTTTCTTGAGGCTGATGGTTAGGCCAAATTCATTGCAGGCAGACGCAAACCTGTCGATGAGACTCTGCAGGCATTCTTCAGTGTGAGATGTTAAAGCAGCATCGTCAGCAAAGAGGAGTTCTCTGATGAGGACTTTCCGTACTTTGGACTTCGCTCTTAGACGGGCAAGGTTGAACAACCTGCCCCCTGATCTTGTGTGGAGGAAAATTCCTTCTTCAGAGGATTTGAACGCATGTGAAAGCAGCAGGGAGAAGAAAATCCCAAAAAGTGTGGGTGCGAGAACACAGCCCTGTTTCACACCACTCAGGATAGGAAAGGGCTCTGATGAGGAGCCACCATGTTGAATTGTGCCTTTCATATTGTCATGGAATGAGGTGATGATACTTAGTAGCTTTGGTGGACATCCGATCTTTTCTAGTAGTCTGAAGAGACCACGTCTGCTGACGAGGTCAAAGGCTTTGGTGAGATCAATGAAAGCAATGTAGAGGGGCATCTGTTGTTCACGGCATTTCTCCTGTATCTGACGAAGGGAGAACAGCATGTCAATAGTTGATCTCTCTGCACGAAAGCCACACTGTGCCTCAGGGTAGACGCGCTCGGCCAGCTTCTGGAGCCTGTTCAGAGCGACTCGAGCAAAGACTTTCCCCACTATGCTGAGCAGGGAGATTCCACGGTAGTTGTTGCAGTCACCGCGGTCACCTTTGTTTTTATAGAGGGTGATGATGTTGGCATCGCGCATGTCCTGGGGTACTGCTCCCTCGTCCCAGCACAGGCATAGCAGTTCATGTAGTGCTGAGAGTATAGCAGGCTTGGCACTCTTGATTATTTCAGGGGTAATGCTGTCCTTCCCAGGGGCTTTTCCGCTGGCTAGGGAATCAATGGCATCACTGAGTTCCGATTTGGTTGGCTGTATGTCCAGCTCATCCATGACTGGTAGAGGCTGGGCTGCATTGAGGGCAGTCTCAGTGACAGCATTCTCCCTGGAGTACAGTTCTAGGTAGTGCTCAACCCAGCGGTCCATCTGTTTGCGTTGGTCAGTGATTATGTCCCCCGATTTAGATTTGAGGGGGGTGATCTTCTTGATGGTTGGCCCAAGAGCTCTCTTCATGCCATCATACATTCCTCTGATGTTTCCAGTGTCTGAGGCCAGCTGAATATGACTGCATAGGTGTTGCCAGTAGTCGTTTGCGCAACGCCTAGCTGTTCTTTGTGCAGTACTTCTGGCTGCTTTAAGTGCTGCGGATGTTAAATCGCTGGGGGCTTTCTTGTAGTTCAAAAGTGCAATGCGCTTAGCGGCTATGACAGGTTTCAGCTCTTCATTATGAGATTGAAACCAGTCTGCATTTCTCTTCGCACTTTTGCCGTAGGTGGTCAAAGCTGACTCATAGATGGCGTCTCTGATGTGGGCCCACTTGGTCTCAGCATCCCCTGTGGGAGTGTTTTGAAGGGCTGTTACAAGTGAATTTAGAAATTTTTGTAACAGCTGTGGGTGAGAAATTCTGCTCGTGTTGATGCGCGGGTGGCCCTTCTGCTTGGAATGATGCAACTTCTTTGGTCTGAGTCTAACCTTGCTGCACACCAGGGAGTGGTCGGTGTCGCAGTCCGCACTGTGGAAGCTGCGTGTGATTTGAACACTGTTTAAGGCGGCTCGCCTTGTGACAATGAGGTCTAGCTGGTGCCAACGACGTGATCTTGGGTGCCTCCATGAAACCTGGTGACAGGGTTTAGTGTGAAAGAACGAGTTGGTGATGCAGAGGTTATGATAGGTACACAACTCAAGCAGTCTCTGCCCGTTCTCATTCATCCTTCCAACGCCATAGCGCCCAAGGCAGGAGGGCCATGAGTCATGGTCGGCCCCAACCCTGGCATTAAAGTCCCCCAGCAGGAATAGGTGTTCGGTGTTGGGGATGCTGCTAATGATGTTATGGAGTTGTTCATAGAACTGGTCTTTAGCTTCAGGTGCGGAGCAGAGTGTTGGAGCATAGATGCTGAGTAGGTGTACTGGACCAGAGGTGGTGAGCAGTCGGATGGACAGTATGCGTTCCGAGCCATTTGAGGGAGGCTCTATCATGCTGAGCAAGGAGTTTCTGATGGCGAAGCCCACTCCATGCTGTCTTGGTTCTTCAGGATCCCTGCCCTGCCAGAAGAAGGTGTAGTCTTGCTCTGCTAGAGAGCCACTCGCGGGGAGGCGAGTCTCCTGAAGTGCTGCAATGTCCACATTGAATCTACTGAGCTCGTTGTTAATGATGGCGGTCTTCCGAGAATCGTTGATTTGTGTAAGGTCTTCCGACAGGCCAGGACACATAGTTCTGACGTTCCAGCTTGCAAAGCGAAGGGCTGGTACCTTCTTTCCTTTTTTCATGTTGTTTGGTGCGGTGTATCAGTCCACCTTTCGGGCAATGACCCTGAGCTCCAAGCACCCATTGAAGCAGGCAGACTGTGGCGGGACAGAACCTTATTGACCGGGGGCTGCCCGGTTTGAGGCGGGCGGTAGCTGTCCAGTGAGGTGCAATGACCTCTCCCACCGACAAAGGCAACCCGTGGCGCCCAGTTTCTACGCTAATTTATCTGGACTTATAACCCGTAACTGCTGCCTTCCGTGTTGTTTTAGTCGCTGTGAGGCAACTATGGAGTGACCTCTCCATGGCGCATGCCTGGGCAAATTTATGGAGGTTGAGAATTGTTGGACTTAACTATAAAATAGTAAAATCTTAAGATTCTTTGAACATGTTACAACAGTGACACTTGGTATTTTAAATCAATAAATTATGCATTATATACTAACTTTACCAGAGGTAATGCTATAACCTCCTTCAGCATGTTACAATAACTCCATGATAAAGCATTTCACCAAGTGTGAGCAACTGTTTGAAACTTGTGTTTTCTGGTGTCCCAATTTAGTGATGTTTTGTGACATCGATAATGCCCAGAGGTAAGACTTAAAGTGTAATGGCAACACCTGCTTCTGGTATGGGTGATAGATGGCTTTGCAATGCCTGTTATTCAGTCCTCCCACCACTAGTGGTGCTGTGGTGAGAGTCATCCAGGTTATGCTGACTATTTTGTCATAACTAAAAGATATACTATTCCTGTAACTGTGCATGAGCATTGCCACAGGATACTTGCTAGCTTACTCTTCACAAGGGGAAGTCTATTCCATTTGGTTGATTTGGCAGTCTTCACTTCCCACCTGTCTGAGAAATTACAGTTTGACATTTCTTGCTGAGTAATTGTCTGGGTCTGATCAGACATTTGATATCCCATGAAGATATCATGGTGAAAAAATAATTTTTTGAATTAATGTTTGGTCTGAGGCAAGATGCCAAAGGCTTAACAAAGGGGCTGATTGACATAGCTTGACTGAGTAACTCAATGAAAACCCTTCTCCATCAGATCATTAACCACCTCTGTTTGATGAAGGGATTTGGTGGGGTTTTATATTTCTGTAAAGGTCGTGCTTTCTATCTTTATCTCAGTCCATTCATGGGTGATCATGGTAGTTGCTACCCTTCTCAGTCAGTGAGCCTCAACATCAAAAGCTTTGTTCCAGAAGAATTTGTACTATGAGCTTATTTAAAAAAACATTGTAATGTGAATTCAGGTAGATAGTGCCCAGGTTCCACAAAATCAGAACTTTTTACACCGTATATTCTTTGTTTGATCTACACGAGGGAAACATTCTCTTTAAAAGTAGCTCCAATGTTAGAATTCATGCTTAAAAGTATCACCAATAGAGACACTTGAGGTCTGGGGTTCCTCAATGCTTTCTTTGCCGAGGTGGTGAACTGCTTCCAGCTGGAACTTCCAACTACCACTCTGCCCTGGCTCTGACACAATCCCAAATCTTGGGGACAGGGTCATCTGCATAAAGGAGCTTCCTGGCTGTTCATCCCACACTCAGAGTGTCACATTGCTGCTGCATCAGGGTCATGGATCATTCCAGGCTAACAGTAAAGGTTGTTGGCAGAAGAATGATCCGTTGTGGAGAATGCTCTTTCCAGATGTCAGTTCATTGGGATTGTTGGTCTGACTTCAGCCAGGTTGATATCCTGCACTGGGGGTGAAAGGAGACTGTGCTGCTGGGAATCCGGGTGAGTAACATCATCCCTCCAGTCCTTGACTCATCTCTGACATCAGTGCAGGTGTGGTTAGGAGCCTCGCCCCAACCCCCATTGGACAAAAACCTGACTGCAGTCAGGTCCTGCTACAAATTCTGCCCCTCTGCCTCACTCCGGTTTTGGAGACGACCTCCCCATGTCCTAGATTTAGGGTCCCCTTTATTTAAAAAGATGGTAACGTTTGATTGAATTTAAGATCTGCCCTGATTATCAAAAATGAATGTGAAGGTCTAATCCCAATATCATGACTGACCTGCAACTTTTCCCAAGTCAACTGGAAAGACAGATTCAACCCACACCTATCTTGCAAGATTAGGAACAGAGAATTTAGAAATAAGAATAGCTATTCAGTGCAATTCAACTCACCTCAGCTCCTCCTACAGAACCAGATCTGACCATTTATCATCCTTTTCTACCGCAAGCCCATATTTCTGCATCATTCACTGAATCAGCATCCACTGATATGTTGAAGATTTCACCCAAGTCAGTACTTACTGCACAAGTCAAGTCAAAGGGGGGGATTTCCATTGATACTGCCTTAGAGAAGAGCAAAGAGAAGAATTTGGTGGGAGGACAGATTAGTAGAGTGGGCAGGTCGGTAACAATTGCAGTTCAATGAAACAAAATGTGAAGTCTCGTGTTGGGGAAAAGGGCAATGCAAAGAAATGGGCTGTTTAGAGTGAAGGAACGAGATCTAGGGGAATAGATACAGAGATCTTTAAAAGACATGGAGAGGTAAATGGGATTCTGGGTTTTGTTTAGAAACATATCATAAGAAATAGGAGCAGGAGTAGGTCATATGGTCCATTGAGCCTGCTCCGCTGTTCATTAAGATCATGGTTGGACTTCGACATCAACTCCACTTGTCTGTCCTATCGCTTTATCCCCGATTCCCTTTGTGCCCAAAAATCTGTCAATCTCGGTCTTGACTCATTGACTGAGCATCCACAGCCCTCTGGGGTAAAGAATTCCAAACAACCCTCTGAGTAAAGACATTTCTCCTCATCTCTGTCCAAACTGACCAGCCCTTTATTCTGAGTCTATGACCCCATTTCTAGACTCTCTAGTCAGAGGAAACAGCCTCTCATTATCTACCCTGCCAAGCCCCCTAAGAATTTTATATGTTTCAAAAAAGAGCTCCTCTCATTCTTCTAAACTCCAAAGAATATCGGCCCATTCTACTTAATCCCTCCTCATAGGACAACCCTCTCAGCCCAGGAATCAGTCTAGTGAACCTTCATTGCACCCCCTCAAAGGCCTTCCTTGGGTAAGGATAGTAAAACTATACACAGTACTGCAGGTGTGGTCTCACCAATGTGGTCTCTGTATCATTGCAGAAAGGCTTCCTTAATGTTATATTCCAATCCCCTTGCAATAAATGCTAATTTTCTGTTCTTCCTACAAAAGTGGGTAATTTCACATTTCTCCATATTATACTCCATCTGCCAACTTCGTGCTTATTTAACCTGTCTATATCTCTTCGCAGCCTCTTTACATCCTCCTCACAGTTTACTTTCCCACCTAGCTTGGTATCATCAGCAAACTTGGATACATTACACTTGGTCCCCTCATTTAAGTCATTGATATAGAATCTAAATAGCTGAAGCCCAAGTACTGATCCTTGCAGCTTTCCACTAATTACAGTCTGCCAACCTGAAAATGACCTGTTTATTACTTTCTATCTGTTTCCATGCCAATATATTGCACCCAATCCCATGTGCCCAACAACCTGTTGTGTGGCATCTTAGTGAATGCCTTCCAAAAATCCAAATATACTACATCCACTGGTTCCTCCTTATCTACCCTACCAGTTACACCCTCAATAAACTCTGATTCGGAAAACACGATTTCTCTTTCATATAACTGTACTGACTCTGCCTAATCATACTGTAATTTTCCAAGTGCCCTGTTATCATTTCCTTAGACATCAAATACAGAATTGGTGATATTGAATTACCCCTCCTAGTTCTTCTTTTACAGTCTTTGACTCACTGAGTCCAGTTGTCCGAACTGACTGAGCTTCTCTCTTTAGTCCTTCAGATGCTCCATTTGTTTTAAATTCCATGGTAACAGTGACTCCACGTGAAATTGTCTCTTTAACCAGCTCAGGGCGGCCAACATTCCCAGCATATACACCCTACTGAGCCAGCGGCACGTGAGATGGCTTGGCCATGCTTCCGCATGGAAGATGGCAGGATCCCCAAAGACACATTGTACAGCGAGCTCGTCACTGGTATCAGACCCACCGGCCGTCCATGTCTCCGCTATAAAGACGTCTGCAAACGCGACATGAAGTTCTGTGACATTGACCACAAGTCGTGGAAGTCAGTTGCCAGCGTTCGCCAGAGCTGGCGGGCAGCCATAAAGACGGGGCTAAAGAGTGGCGAGTCAAACAGACTTAGCAGTTGGCAGGAAAAAAGACAGAAGTGCAAGGGGAGAGCCAACTGTGTAACAGCCCCGACAACTAATTTTATCTGCAGCACCTGTGGAAGAGCCTGTCACTCTAGAATTGGCCTTTATAGCCACTCCAGGTGCTGCTTCACAAACAACTGACCACCTCCAGGCGCTTATCCATTGTCTCTCAAGATAAGGAGGCCAAAGAAGAAGAAGACCAGCTAACTGAGATGGAGGTGTATCTGGTCAATTTTAGGAGACAATTTGGCTTCATTAGCAGGTGCTAACCCTAGATGGACCTTTACTGGTGTAGGCAGATTCCATCACCTTAACAACAAAAGAACCTTCTTGACTCCATAATTTTGGCAAGGTCCACACTGAGGTGTGAACAGCATGGCACTTAGATTGGGATACACCCGCTCGCCTCCCCTCCTGGAGTTTGGACCCATTGTGCTGGTGCTTGTCTCTTTAAGAATTAGGGATGCAGGGTACTGTGAGATGCTAAGTTGAGGCTGGTCATTGGGTTCAACCAATTCCAATGTTTATATACCTCGAGGAGTAGACAAAGAAACATTTGATAGAATGTGGGCAAGAATAGATCTCTTAATACAGTTTTATATTGTGTTATTTAATGTTTGAATGTGAAAGAATGAGTGAATAGGTGATTGAATAAGTGGATTAGTTAATCTGAGTGAATGAGTGAATTAGTGAGTAGCGAGAATGAAAAGCAGATGATGGTAATATCTATAAGCTTTGAGAAGGCCTCTCACTGCCCTCATCTCCCCCTTTATTACTTACACCCCCAGAATCACTAGGATTATTTCCTTGTAAAGAGTTGAGTGAGAGCTGAGATGGTCCCTCTCCTCCCTGCAGGCACTGGTACTTATCTATGCTGCCTTTCCTTGCAAGCTGATAGGAAAGGAACACGTGATGAAACAAAGAATATGAGAGAAGCGGTGTGGCACCCAAGCAATGAGTCTGTGTGCCCACAGCAAGCTTGGCATTTCTATTGGCCTGGGTTTTGTGCTAAAGATAATGGTGAGGCTTACAGTGTCAGTAATTGGACAGCAACTTCCAGTGACCACAAGTTAAATGGGGTGCCCTGCTCCTCCAAATGCTATGTAATAATGGTATCTCATCATCTGACTTACCATTCAAATACATTTGTGAAGCTCCTGTGCTTCCCTCATAGATAACCTTGCCAGAAAAAGTTTGGGCTTATCCATTCAAGTGTAAGTACCCTTTTACACTGCTACACTTCAAAAGTCACCATTGGTTGTTGAGCACTTTGGGATGTTCTGTGGTGGTGAATGGCACTTTAGAAATACTGGGATACAGGGCAAATACATGAAAGGCCATGGCATCAATGCAGAGTGCACAGGCAAAATCTGGGCTTGCCTTCGGGTTAGAGAAGTAGGTGAAGAGTTAGAGGGTGCTGTGCATTGTCCCTTTGTGATGCTGCTGTCAGATTTACAGTGAAATGCTGTTAAAGCAGCACCATTAAATTCAGCAAATCATGCCCAATGTTTCCTTTGGAAACTATGAGACTAAACAGGCTCCTTCTCATCTCCTCCCACATTTAATGTCTAGGTGAGACTGCACGGACTCCTCCTGGCTCTTTGATACAGGCTACTCTTGACTGCACAGACCTGTAAGAGGTTCTGTTCCCGTACCCCCTTTACTACAGTTCTTGGACTTTGGGAAATACAAGAACAAAATTGCACACGACACAGGCTGAACCACAAACTTGTTTATTTAAAAAAACACAAAAACCCTCCTAACACCGTTACAAAAACCTCTAAACTAATTTAAAGGACACCACACGACACTTGATTGGCTAGTCCGATGTAAATCCCTCCTGATTCAACCTCGGCACTCACCCAAACACACAAGTCACCATGACTTATAAAATAAACCTTTTCGACAAAAAAACCACAGGCAAAACCCCACATTTCTGCCCCAAATTCACTCAATTCAAAACCCCAACCCTCCCAGGATTTGGTTGCTGCACTGAAAATTGTTTTAAAACTCTCAGCCCCAAATACCCCTTGGATTTGGCTGATAACTTACAACCCTCCACACAGTTGGTCATTCCGGTGTGAATTGTAGCTCCACGAGCCAGGTTGACCGTTCCGACCCTCCCTCTCGACTGCAGCCCCCACAGTACAAACCCCTTCGGGATTTGACTGAAAAACTTACAATCACCCATTACCAATGTTGATTGTAGGCCTGGACCTGAGATGACCAGTCCCCGTCCTTCTTCACATAACTGCAGCACCAAACCCTTCGATCTTGTCCTTTTTAATGATGATCTTTATCGAAATATCATGATTACATCCCGCTGGATGGTCAGCACTTAGCACCTTTTAATCTCTTTCCTGCTACCTGCCTGGTCCAGTCAGATCCATTTAGTGCTGATGTGATTTCCCTGACTGAGAACAATGAATTCCACCAAGGTGAGGTAATCCAGGCTCCAAAGCTAATATCCATGAAAGAGGTTTCTCTCCTGTCTTGACAGGAGTGAATGTTGTGCTCTGGGGCCAGTTAGTTGTAACAATGGCCTCCCCAATCACTTAACATGATGGCATTTATCCTGTGTCACTGTTATGATAATGTCCCAAATTCCAGTCCTTTAACAGTATCAGTTCTGTTGAGATGTTTGAAAATTGACTCGTCGGAATGCAGCCTGCCTCTGTGTACTTTGTGTTGAGGTTTGGCTCTTATTCACAGTACTAGTGTCCGTGGGGGCTGGGGTTCCTTCCCCATACTCCACAAAATCCAGTTTTAAAGTCCAGGTGGGTGGGGGAGGAATTCCGATCCCATAGACCTTTGGCTGTAAAAGGAACTCTCTCCATGTCGGGGCCTCCTACAGTCGCCCCTTGAAAGTGGCTTCATCGAATGTAGCTGCTTGTCATTGCTGATTTACTTCATCATTGGCCCTTTAACAGCTGCCGTGCTTGACATGTGAGAGACTGCCCTTGAATCAAGGCAGCATTCTATCAAGTGTAGCACCGAGGTGTATTAGTCAAACTGAAGCCGATGGAAATCAGGAGGAAAACTTTCCACTGGATGGAGTGACAAAGGGAGATGGTTCGGAACACTGCGGAGCCGTCTGATTGGGTCAGCAGCTCTTGGGGGCTTGTTGTGCTTTATTGGACGATGGCTATGGTGACAGCAACATGCCACCCCGGGACCTGCTGCCATCTGATGTGGGGTTGCCTCCCACTTTCGGTCCCCGTGGCAGGACTTCCTTGTTAACAGCAAAATTCAGCCCATCATGTCTCAAATTACTCATATACTGTATCCAAAATGTTATTTTGTGAAATAAATCTATCTAATTTGCATTTGAATAAATCAATATTACCAGTTTCTACCATCTCCCTAGGGAGTATGTTTCATAGATTGACCATTTGCTCATTCATTCAGTTCATGAACGGATTCAAATAGACCCACACTCCCAGTGCAGTACTCCCAGTACTGAGGGAGTGTTGCACTGTTGAAGGTCTCATCTTTTGGATAAGCCATTAAACCAAGGTCCTGGCTACTCTCCCACTTGGGCACAAAAGAGCCCATGACACCATTTTAAGGACGAGCAGGGGAGTGCTTCTCATAGATATTTATCCCTCCACCAATATTACGAAAATAGTTTATCTAGTTGTGTCACATCATTATTTGTGGGATCTTACTGTGCACAAATTGGCTGCTGCATTTCCCAAATTACATCAGTGACAACACTTAAAAAGTCCTTCATTGGCTGTAAACACTTAGGGATGGGCTGAGGCTGTGAAAGGTGCTATAGAAATGCAAGTCTTTCTTTCTCTTTCTATAATGGCCCAGCTACACACAGACACAGATACACACACAGACACACAGACACACACACAGACCGACACACACACAGACACACACACAGACACAGATACACACACAGACACACACACAGATACACACACAGACACACACACACAGACACACACACACACACACATACACACACAGATACACACACAGATACACACACAGACACACAGATACACACACAGATACACACACAGACACACACACACACACACACAGATACACAGATACACACACAGACACACAGATACACACACAGACACACACACACAGACACACACATACACACACAGATACACACACAGATACACAGATACACACACAGACACACAGATACACACACAGATACACACACAGATACACACACAGACGCACACACCCACACAGAGGGATGTTCCAGTGGCTCGTGCTGTGCGTATGTACACACTGACGATGCAATGTCTTGGTACATGTTTGTGCCTGCAGTTGCACGTTTGGGTCTATGGACAGAAAGTCGGGTTAAACCAATCTTTCCTTCCATTCCTATCTGAGGTTCTTCTGACTGTGCAGCACCAGCTCTGCCACAGAGGAATAAACTGCACTGAACCCACTACAGTTCACAACAGAGACATTCAAATCCGATGTTACTGTGCTAATCAGATTCCATCTGACTCATTCTCCAACCCGAGTCTGAAAGACCAGCTGGAAGAGTTTCTCAGCTTGGTGACAGGACATGAGGGTATTGATGTCATTCATTCCTCTGATTGTCCACGCTATTGATTATTCCATTTTAGGACCTCCAGGTAAGGAAAGTTTTGTTATAATCCAAAGGATTCAGTAACACTTGTTGAAAATCCTCACCCAGAACAGCTTCTAATTCTTCAGTGAGAGAGAGAGATCTGTCTGAACATGTTCGTGATGACAGGGATTGAAGGAATTTCAGCAGGATTAGAATAGAAAAACTTAAGTCTAATTTGCAATGCTTTGGTGGATTATTTTCTCATTTTTCATAAGAATTTCTTTTCAGGATGTTTCATTGTTGGGGCGTGGGACACTTTTCCTATGGAGGGTCCCTCGTGCCAACACTGAGCACATCCAGCAATAGAGTGAAGCTCTGTGCTCGTTTAGTTACAATGTAGAACACTCCCTACACTGGTCCCAGTGCAGCTGAACGTAGAAAATTGTGCAGTAACATATTTTGGGGGAATAAGAGAATGCTCGCCAAATGGGGAGATTTTCTTTTGGGCCTCCTTATCTCGAGAGACAATGGATACGCGCCTGGAGGTGGTCAGTGGTTTGTGGAGCAGCGCCTGGAGTGGCTATAAAGGCCAATTCTAGAGTGACAGGCTCTTCCACAGGTGCTGCAGAGAAATTTGTTTGTCGGGGCTGTTGCATTTTAATTGGAGAAAAAAAGAAAGCAGAGAGACCTTAATGTGGCTGGTCATTTTAGGCACCACAGCCTGGAGATAAGACCTTAAAAAGGGCAAGTGGAATCCATGGACCTAGAAATTTGATGTTGCTGCACCCGTTCTCCAGGTGCCTAAGCATCCAATATGGTGGTTGAGGCATGTGTGCTTATTATGTTGCAGAAGTGTGCCACCCATCATATTGGTAAAGGCAGAGAATGAGGCGTCTAGCAGATGCCAGGCAATTTTCCTTTTCAAATAGGGGCACTAATGTCTGTTTGAGGCTGACTTTATAAACTTGGGCTGCTCTGAATGCAGTCGGCCCTGGGACAGTCGCATTCAGGAAAATATGGTCTACGTGCAGCCTAACCAGCATTCCTCACAGGGAGTGCTGCAGGTCACCACCAAATAGGGCAGGTTTTTTAAAAGAGATTGACCTGAATGTGGAGCCAGGAGTGCGATGCTGTTCTGGTGCCCTTTCAAACCATGGGGCCTTAGCATAAAACAGCTCCAAATTCAAAGTTAACTTTGGGTCTAGACTGTTCACTGGTGGGAAGCGATCAAGGAGAACATCAAGAGGTTCTTTATCCTCAAAGCTGTTCAGAGGGCAAGAGAGAGACAGAGGGAAATGTCCCGACTCCAGAAAAGTATGCAAAATCTGCTCCAGCTACAGTCGATGGGGTCGAGGTCAAGGAGGACCTCCAAGAGGTGAAGAGCCAGCAGGCCTCGTTCTTTGCCACGGAGGCCTCCAAGATCATCTTCCTGTCCAGAGTCCTCTCCATCGAGCAGGATGAGACGTGCTTGCGTAACTTCTTCCAAAAGGTACACACAGAGAGCTCTGTGATCAGCAGCCTGAAGGAAGAGGATGGCTCGGTAACGTCTTCGCAGTCCGACATACTAAGGATCAGCAAATCCTTTTATGCTGGGCTGTATGACGCGAAGCCCACAGACAGCAGAGCTTCCCAGTCTTTCCTGTCATCTATCACAGAGGTCTTAGATGACAGCATGAGGGAGAGACTGGACAAGCCGCTAACTCTGGACGAGCTGACAAAGGCCGTTGAGTCCTTCGAGACGAGTAAAACTCCCGGAAGCGACGGCTTACCGGTTGAGTTGTATTCAGCCCTGTGGGACTGGGTCGGCCCGGACCTGCTGGAAGTATACGAGAGTATGCTCCTGGCCGGCAGCATGTCAGAATCCATGAGGAAAGGCATCATCGCCCTCATTTACAAGCGGAAGGGGGAGAGGGCAGAAATCAGAAATTGGCAGCCCATCTCACTGCTTAATGTTGACCACAAGATTCTGTCCAAAGTCATAGCCAGTCGAATCAAGTCTGCTCTGGAGTTGGTGATTCACCCTGATCAGACCTGTACTGTACCCGGCAGGAAGATCTCTGATAGTCTCGCGCTACTCAGGGATACGATCGCCTATGTACGGGACAGCAGGGTGGACACCTGCCTCATCAGCCCGGACCAGGAGAAGGCTTTTGACAGGATATCGCACACCTACATGATGGACATGCTTTCCAAAATGGGGTTTGGGGAGGGAATCTGCAATTGGATCCAACTGCTCTACACAAACTTCAGTAGCGCAGTCTCAATCAATGGGTGGGAATCAGAAAGTTTCCCGATCCAATCTGGAGTCAGACAGGGCTGTCCTCTCTCCCCTGTCTTGTTTGTTTCCTGTATTGAACCCTTTGCTGAGTCCATTAGGAAGGATGCGAGCATAAGAGGGGTGACAATCCCAGGCAGCGGAGGCACTCAGGTTAAAACCTTCCTGTACATGGATGATGTCGCAATCTTCTGCTCGGATCCGCTGTCCGTTCACAGACTGATGAGCATCTGCCACCAGTTCGAACTGACCTCGGGAGCCAAAGTTAACCACGGCAGGAGCGAGGCCATGTTGTTTGGGAACTGGGCTGACCGATCCTTTGTCCCCTTCACCGTCAGGTCAGATTACCTGAAGGAGCTGGGGATATGGTTCAGAAGGGCCGGGACGTGCACCAAAACCTGGGAGGAGCGAGTAGCCAAGGTACAACACAAGCTGAGCATGTGGGAGCAGCGATCTCTCTCCATTGTGAGTAAGAACCTGGTCATCAGGTGCGAGGCGCTCACGTTGTTGTTGTACGTAGCGCAGGTCTGGCCCATACCCCACTCCTGCGTGGTGGCTGTCACCCGAGCCATTTTCTGCTTCATCTGGGGATCCAAAATGGACCGGGTCCGGAGGGACACAATGTTCAAATCTCTGGACAAGGGCGGGAAAAATGTACCCAACGTCGCCCTCATCCTGATGACTACCTTCGTGTGCGGCTGCATCAAGCTGTGTGTAGACCTCCAGTACGCAAACTCCAAGTGTCACTACGTGCTGAGGTTCTATCTGTCCCCGGTGTTGCGAAGGATGGGTCTGGCCACATTGCCGCAGAACGCTCCATCCAGTTGGGCCGTGCCGTACCACCTATCCTTCGTGGAGCAGTTTCTGCGGAAAAACACCTTTGACCACCGATCCATCAGGCAGTGGTCAGCACGGAATGTCCTCAGGGCTCTACGGGAAAAGGAGATGGTGGATCCTGTCGGATGGTTCCCTGAGCAGACTGCCAAAGTCATTTGGCGGAATGGCTCATCAGCAGAACTTTCAAACATCACCAAGATGTAGCTTGGCTGGTGGTGAGAAGAGCCCTCCCCGTCAGATCCTTCCTGCACGCCCGAAGTCTCGCCCCCCTCTGCATGCTGCCCCCACGGTGACTGTGGTGGGGAAGAGACGGTTGTCCACCTCCTTCTGGAATGTGTCTTTGCAAAGCAGGTGTGGAAAGAGATGCAGTGGTTTTTGTCGAGGTTCATCCCAAGCAGCTCTGTAACACAGGAATCTGTGCTCTACGGGCTGTTCCCAGGGACGCACACTGAGACAAACATCAACTGCTGCTGGAGGACTATCAATTCGGTGAAAGATGCTCTTTGGTCTGCCCGAAACCTGCTGGTCTTTCAGCGCAAAGAGTTGTCCACGACCGAGTGTTGCAGACTGGCACATTCCAAGGTCCAGGACTACGTGCTGAGGGACGCACTAAAGCTTGGGGCAGCCGCAGCAAAGGCTCAATGGGGAAAGACCACAGTGTAAGGTCCCCCCACCAAGCTGAACTGAGGGGCTGGATCCATGGAAAACCCCTCGAACTGTATCGGGAAAATTTTGTGTGCTGTAAAAATGTATCTGGCATGACAAATGAAATGGAAGGGTTGTGAGGCAACTCATGATTGTATTGAAGGAAACTGACCTCCTTTGCACGGTTTGTAATTTTTGACTTGGTGCTGTTTGAAACTGTTTGGTAATGTATTTTTTTACAGATTTTTATGAATAAAGTATATTTTGGAAAAAAAAACTTTGGGTCTGGGCTCAGTGGTAACACTCTCACCTCTTAGTCAGAAAGTTTCAGGTTCGAACCCCAATCCAGAGACTTGAGACATATTTAAAGTGACACAGAGTGCAGGATTGAGGGAGTGCTGCACTGTCTGAAGAGCCATCTTTCAGATGAGATGTTAAACCATGGCCCTGTCTGTCCTCTCAGGTGGATGTAAAAGAGCTCACGGCCCTCTTTAAAAAGAAGCAGCAACCTCTGATGTCCTGGCCAATATTTATCACTCAACTATCACAAATCAAGACAGATTATCTGGTCATTATCACATTGCTGTTGGGATCTTGTGCACAAATTGACGACCACATCTTCTGCATTACAACAGTGACTACATTTCAGGAAGTCCTTCATTGGCTGTAAAGCACTTTGGGACACCCTGTGGCAGTGAAAAACACTGTATAAAAGTGAGTTCTTTCTTCAACCTGCTTCCAATACGGCAACCGGTGCATTTGAAAGGCAGATCGGGCAGGGGAGGTCATGACCTGAAATTTGTGCCCCCATCCTTCATTTTGCTCCCAAAATATGGGCAAATTAAAGCTGAATTTCTGCCTCCTTGACTTAAACCTTACAGCTGAACCAATAAAATGTTGCAGACACATGCACGTTAAACAACATGTATACAGTGTGTCCCATTACTAGCTTAACCACCATTGGAGAGGATGATGCATTGGTTCACTATTCCTATTAATACACTGATGCCTATAAGAAGGAAATTCAGTAAATTGGCTTATTTCTACTTCATGGGGTCTGGAGTCAATGTTGAGGCCTCCCAGGGTCACTGCCTCCTGACGGTATACCACTGTGCCACCACCTCTGGTGAATCTGTCCAGCCAGTGGGGCAGGACATACCCAGGGATGGTGATGGAGGAGTTTGGGACATTGGCTCTAAGGTATGGCTTGACTTGTCTGTGGGACAGGTCTCCCAATTTTGGCACAAGTCCCCAAATGATAGTGAGGAGGACTTTGTACAGTTGAGTGGTATGGGTGTACCAGGTGGTTCATCTGGTTTTATTCTACTAGATTTTTTCATAGTGGTGAGATTCAAAAAGTGGCTTTTGCTTGGCCATCTCAGAGGGCAGTTAAGAGTCAACCACTTTGCTGTGGGTCTGGAGTCACGTATAGACCATACTGGGTAAGGACAGCAGATTTCCTCCTTAGGACCTTAGTGAACCAGATGGCTTTTTACAATGATCCAGTAGTTTATAGTCACCATTACTGAGACTAGCTTTTAATTCCAGATTTATTAATTAATTGAATCTAAATTCCACCAGCTGCTGCGGTGGGATTTGACCCCACATCTCTGGATCATTAGTCCAGGCCTTTGGATTACTTATCCAGTAACATAACTACTATGCTATCACACCTATATCCAAATAGGTGCTACATAATGGAGCATGTATTATTGATCTGTGAGTGGAGCGGTACAGTGCAGTATCTGAAAAGATGGTACATAATGATACATTTATTTATTTTTTATTTTATTTATTTCGAGATACAGCGCTGAAACAGGCCCTTCGGCCCACCGAGTCTGTGCTGACCATCAACCACCCGTTTATACTAATCCTACATTAATCCAATATTCCTACCACATCCCCTCAATTTCCCTACCTACACTAGGGGCAATTTATAATGGCCAATTTACCTATCAACCTGCAAGTCTTTGGCGGTGGGAGGAAACCGGAGCACCCGGCAAAAACCCACGCAATCACAGGGAGAACTTGCAAACTCCACACAGGCAGTACCCAGAACTGAACCCGGGTCGCTGGAGCTGTGAGGCTGCGGTGCTAACCACTGCACCACTGTGCCATCCACATATGTTATAACATATGTTATTGATCAGTGAATGGAGAGACATCAGGCACAAAATTCATTCATCCTGGTTTTTGGGCTCGTGGTATGCCCGAGGCAATTGAAAACGAGATGGGTAAGATCCAAAATTCGTCTACCCACCTCATTCCATGAGGGTTGTGTGACCACATGTGATTCCTGCACAGCCCTGGACTACATTTCAGTGTTGGTGTCCTCTGCTCAGGGGCCAAGTAGCATTGGGAAGAAACCACATGGTCCAGGCAGCCTTCCCTTTTTAAAGTTGCAGTACGGATAAAAGGGAAGTTGCAGTCTAATGGATAATCATTTTTTGCCACATGGAAAAACTAAGGTACAGCAGGGGAAGGGGAGGGATCAGTGATTTACTGACTCTACTCGGGACGCACTGGAGCAACATCAGACTGACCCTCAACTCTCCTCGAGTTCACACTAGAGCTGTTTTATGACCCATTCTAAATCTTGTGTAACATGGAACTTTACCAGTTTAAACTAACCTGCTTCAGTTCTTACTGAGATCCTGTTGAGGTGAATATCAGTACGATGTGAATTGATTCTAATGGACTAGTTTACACATGGGATTTTTTCCCATTCCAAGTGACAATTCTGATTTGGCCCTCATGCCATAGTTAACATAGAACCTAAGCACAGATAGCCTAGAACCTGATAGAACTGGATCCCGAGCAAAACTGGAGTCAATGGGAATCAGGCGGAAAACTCTCCACTAGTTGGAATCATACCAAGCACAGAGGAAGCTGGTTGTTGTTGTTAGAGGTCAATTATCTCAGTCCCAGGACATCACTGCAGGAATTCCTCAGGTTAGTGTCCTAGGCCCAGCAATCTTTAGCTGCGTCATCAATGATCTTCCCTCCATCATAAGGTCAGAAGTGGGGATGTTGGCTGATGATACCCAGATACTGAAGCCCTCTGTGCCAGCATGCAGCAAGACCAGGGCAATATTCGGCAAAGGGCTGATAAGTGGCAAGAAACATTCACACTATACAACTGCCAGGCAATGACCATCTCCAACAAGTGAAAATCCAACCATCTCCCCACTATCAATGTCCTGGGAGATATCATTGACCAGGAACTGAACTGGACGAGCCACATAAATGCCGTGGCTACAAGAGCAGGTCAGGGGCTGGGAATTCTGCAGTGAGTAACTCACCTCCCAACTGCCCAAAGCCTGTCCACCATCTACAATGCATAATTCAAGAGTGTGATGGAATACTCTCCACTTGCCTGGATGGGTGCAGCTCCAACAACACTCAAGAAGCTCAACAAGAAGCAAGGGAGGAGATCGCTGGGGCCCTGGCAGAGATTTTTGTGTCGTTAGCCACGGATGAGGTACCGGAAGACTGGAGGATAGCTAACGTTGTGTCTTTATTTAAGAAGGGCAGCAGGGATAAGCCAGGGAACTACAGGCCGGTGAGCCTTACATCAGTGGTGGGAAAGTTATTGGAAGGGATTCTGCGAGACAGGATTTATATGCATTTGGAAAGGCAAGGTCTGATTAGGGATAGTCAGCATGGCTTTGTGTGTGGGAAATCATGTCTCACGAATTTGATTGAGTTTTTCGAGGAGGTGACCAAGAGGATTGACGAGGGCAGGGCGATGGATGTTGTCTACATGGACTTTAGCAAAGCCTTTGACAAGGTCCCGCATGATAGGCTGGTCCAGAAGGTTCAAATACATGGGATCCAGGGTGAGCTGGCAAATTGGATACAAAATTGGCTTGGTGATAGGAGGCAGAGGGTGGTAGTGGAGGGTTGTTTTTCAGATTGGAGGCCGGTGACCAGTGGTGTGCTGCAGGGTTCGGTGCTGGGCCCTCTGTTGTTTGTCATATATATTAATGACTTGGATAAGAATGTAGGGGGCATGATTAGTAAGTTTGCAGATGACAACAAAATTGGTGGTTCCTGCGTCTACCACCTCTTCAGGCAGTGTGCTCCAGATTCCAGCCACCCTCTGGGTGAAAACATTTTTCCTCAAATTCCCTCTAAACCTCCTGCCCCTTACCTTAAATCTATGTCCCCTGGTTATTGACACTTTCGCTAAGGGAAAATGTTTCTTCCTATTTAATCTATCAATGCCCCTCATAATTTTGTATACCTCAATCATATCTCCCCTCAGCCTTCTCTGTTCTAAGGAAAACAACCCTCGCCTTTTCAGTCTCTCTTCAGAGCTGAAATACTCCAGCCCAGGCAACATCCTGGTGAATCTCCTCTGCATCCTCTCCTGTGCAATCACATCCTTCCTATAGTATGGTGCCCAGAACTGTACACAGTACTCCAGCTGTGGCCTAACTAGCGTTTTATACAGCTCCATCATAACCTCCCTGCTCTTATATTCTATGCCTCGGCTAATAAAGGCAAGTATCCCATATACCTTCCTAACCACCTTATCTACTTGGGTTGCTGCCTTCAGTGATCTGGACAAGTACACCAAGGTCCCTCTGACCCTCTGTACTTCCTAGGGTCCTACCATCCATTGTATATTCCCTTGCCTTGTTGGTCCTCCCAAAATGCATCACCTCACACTTCTCAGGATTAAATTCCATTTGCCACTGCTCTGCCCATTTTACCAGCCCATCTATATCGTCCTATATCGCCCTGTAATCTAAGGCTTTCCTCCTCACTATTTACGACACCACCAGTTTTCGTGTCATCTGCGAACTTACTGATCAAGAGAGAGAGAGGGGGCAGAGAGAGAGACAGAGGCCTGAAAGGAAGAGAGGGTGCAGAGAGAGAGGAGGACAGCGAGAGAGAGAGAATGAGGGGCAGAGAGAATGAGACAGACAGAGAGAGAAGGGGCAGAGAGAATGATGGCCAGAGAGAGACAGGCAGTGGGGGGAGAAGAGAGAGGGAGATGGCGGAGAGAGACAGAAAGAGAGGGAGGAGAGAGACAGAGGGAGGGGGGAGAGAGAGGAAGGGAATGGGAAAGAGGGAGAGAGGGGAGAGGGGAGAGAGAGAGATGGGGGGAGAGAGAGAGGGAAGAGAAAGAGATCTAGATCACTCCTGACAGTTGGATATCTCTCTGGAATACTCCTCATCACTACGTCAAGTGTGCGGGCAGAGATTAAGTGTTTATGCAAGTAAAATTATTACTTGTATGTCACTAAATCAGTGTTCAACATAGTGTCAAGAAAGTAAGTCAATAAATTATTTTTCTCATTTAAAGATTCTCACAAAAATGCACATTTGTTGTTTTGATAGTAAAATACATTTTTAATGCCTTTATCTTTCTGAAATTTTCTCACCGGCCTGCTATGTAGGACAAATATTGTAATGTGGCCCCCCCCACGCAAAAAGGTTGGACACCTCTGCTCTACCAACTGGAAGGACAAGGACAGCCGATACGTGGGAACACCACCACCTGCAAGTTCCCCTCTAACTTGGAACTATATCGCCGTTTCTTCATTGTCGCTGGGTCAAGATCCTGGAATTCCCTTCCTAATAGCACTGTGGGTGTACCTACACCACATGGACTGCAGTGGTTCAAGTAGGCAGCTCACTACCCGCTTCTCGAGGGCAATTGGGGATGGGCAATACATGCTGGCCTAGCCGGCGACAGTCACATCCCATAAATGAATTAAAAAAATACAGATACAGATACAGCTACAATGCAGGTAAATGAACAGATATAGGCACAGGTAGGTGTACATATACAGGAACATGTCATTTCTCTTATTTTGTTTATATGGGAAATAGCAGACTGAAAAATGATGATAAGCTAAAATAGGAGTGAAAAATTAAAGCTCAAATATAAAAGCAAAACTTACCTGATGAGAAAATTAACATAAACCTGTGGAACTGGAAGCATCAGCTGATGGTTGAATGTGTCTGTCTTATCTAGGACATACTGGAGCAAGGATCAACCCATTTATCAAGCAATATGAGGGTCTATCATATGACAGGGACACAGTACGCTATCAGTATCATCGTGCAAAGCGCTCTGTCCGTGAAAAGGAGCCATTTATTCACCTGGAATTCTCTGCTCACCAAAGGTATTTCCCCCCATTTTCTTCTCCACAGATCTTTCTAAGAGTAAGACCCACACTGAGTTGAATAACGGCTTGAAACATGATAGTACACATGCTAAGAAATGCCGCCTTTAATATAAGGTAATAGTAAACTGTGCTGATCTTGTTGTATTTTGAAATAATCATCTACCAAAGTGAGCCATCACCTTCTCAGAGCAATGAGAGATGGGCAGTACATACTGGCCTTGCCAGTGACGTCTACATCTACAGCATTAACAATTCACAAACTTAGTCAAATCACTACCTTCCAAACATTGGCAGCAATGAATTCTGAAGTCTATGTGCTCAAAGAGCTTTTATTTTACAAAACAAATTCCAAAAAGTTTCAGATAACTTCTTACACTCTAACTGCTGCAGTTTCCTACACTTGACCTACTACCTGACTGGTCTCCTACTGACAGTAGATTCTTCCTGAGTGAGGAAGTATAACTATAGTTATATAACTACATAACTATAACTGCACTGTGCAGCAGTTCTTGGGCTGGTGGAGGTTGCACTGACTGCCTCAGCATTCTCCTTTTATAATGTTTACATATTCCTCTTCTGTACATCTAGTTCTCAGATCCTAAGAGCCTGTTCCTTGGCTTTTGATATTGAGTGTCTATAAAAGGCCACATCTTGGAGTCTAGTTTCACTCCTAATGGACTGCCCGGTCAGGAGTTGGATGAAGGTGTTGACTCCAGGCATTATTAGGGCTCAGCTGTGTCCTAATCCTTCAGATCCCAGCAATGCAAGGATCAGACCTGAGTATAACGCAGTGTGCGGAGTGTGACCAGTGTAATTGTAAGAATTTGGGTATATGATATGACATCTTTCTGGGTATTTAAAGCATATTTTCACAGCCCTAGCTCAGTGCCTAGCAGTCTTGCCTCGGAGTCACAAGGTTTAAGTCCAACTCCAGAGATTTGGGCTGGCGCTCCAGTGCAGTACTGAGGGAGGCTGCAGTGCTGTCTTTCAGATGAGATGTTAAAACAAGGCCCCATCTGACTCTCAAGAGGATGCAAAGGATCTCACAGTACTATATTGAAGAAGAACGGGGACGTTATCCCTGGTGTCTTTATCCCCCAACCACTCTCATCAAAATGGATTATCTGGCCATTACCGCATTGCTGTTGTGGGATCTTGCTGTGTACAAATTGGCTGCTGCATTTCCTACATTGCAACATTCAAAAAAACACTTCATTGGCTGTAGAGCATTTTGGGACTTCCTGATGCTGTGAAAGGTGCAACATAAATGCAAGTACTTTATTGATCGACCTGACTATCCACCTCATCAAAAGGAGCCTGTCTGTCTCTCCAGCCATCTCTGCATTACATCATAAAATGCTACCAGGAACAATAGCAAAATTGGTAATGCTACTAATCCAAATGCTTGGTGTAATATGCTAGAGACACGAGTTTAAATTCAATTAGTTAATAAATCTGGAAAAACCCACCGAGTTCATTAATTCCTTTAAAGGAATAAAGCTGTCCTTACCCAATACAGGCTGACTCTAGACCTGCACCAGCTCTGAAATGGCCTAACAAGCCATTCAGTTATAGCAAACCATTACAGAAAAGTCAAAAGAATATAACCAGATGGACCACCTGCCATTGAATGGAAATGACAATGACACACCCTGCAAGGTTACCCTCATCTGGGAACTTGTGTCAAAGTTGGGAGAGCTGTCCCACAGACTAGTCAAACAACAGCCTGATACACTGTTATGAGCTCAATTGAAACTGTTAACTTCAAAAGAAGAGAAATGAACTCCCCAGACCAATTTAAAGATTTCACATTTTAAGACTTTTACTATAACAACACTCAAGAAGCTCGACACCATCCAGGACAAAGCAACTCGCTTGATTGGCACCCCATCCACAAACATTCACTCCCTCTACCACTGATGCACAGTGGCAGCAGTGTGTACCATCTACAAGATGCACTGCAGCAATGCACCAAGGCTCCTTCGACAGCACCTTCCAAACCCGCGACCTCTACCAACTAGAAGGACAAGGGCAGCAAATGCATGGGAACACCATCACCTGCAAGTTCCCCTCCAAGCCACACAACATCCTGACTGGGAACTATATCGCCGTTCCTTCACTGTCGCTGGGTCAAAATCCTGGAACTCCCTTCCTAACAGCACTGTGGGTGTATCTACCCCACACGGACTGCAGCGGTTCAAGGAGGCAGCTCACCACCACCTTCTCAAGGGCAATTAGGGGTGGGCAATAAATGCTGGCCTAGTCAGTGACACCAACGTCCCATGAATGAATAAAAAAAACTAAAAATACGCATTAATTAAACAGTACCTAGTAGGTAACTAATACACTAAATTACAGAGAAATATATTTCCCAATAACTTATTAAAACACTTGAAAACCCCACTTTACATTTATACGTTACATAGTGTTTTCATCTTTGTAGTTAAAAGTCCAAACTCCTCCCAGTTGCAGTGGGTTGAATCTCCCACTGTCCTTAACAAAGCCATTGTCCTCTTTGCTCACGTCTTCACAGCATCACAGCACACTCAACCTGGGCTTCTGTTAATAAGGCAATCCCTGATGACCCTATTGGTCATTTCTCGTCCACAAAGCACTAGCCTTCACACTGGGTTCAAATCTTAGCCTTTCACTGTATCAGTACTCTGAGAGCAGTTGTTTCCCCTGTTTCCATTCTGAGGCTACCCCTGCTGGTCTTCGTGTCCTCCTTTCTTCCTTACAGTCTGTCAGACTTAGGAAAGCCTGAAGAATTTATCCAGAATCAAAAGTCAACTGTCATTTGTCTTTTATCATATTCAGAGTCCATAAGTTTGGCCATATCAAAATCACCTGGGCTTTCTTTTGTTTCCAGGTGTTAGCAATTGCAACTTTTTTTAATTTGTTCCTGGGATCGCCAGCTTTCAATGGTTCCTCAGGCAAAGGCAACAAAACTAGCACCTTGCCTCTGAAAACAGCCTTAGCTATTCTATCCGCTTGGGTTTTCATCACTTCCTGAGAATTCTTGAGATGTTTTCTGGCCATCTCACAAGATTTTGTGAGTCTATCTCGAAACTCTGACACATAATCTAAGAGGGTAATTTCCTCTTCCTGTGCTATAAATCTCTCCTTTATAAGTTTAAGGGGATCCCTAACCTCATACCCATAGACCAATTCAAATGGACTGAAACCAGTTGACTCGTTTGGTGTGTCCCTGGTGGCAAATAATAAAAATGAGATTCCCTTATCCCAATCGTGAGGATACTCAAAACAATAAGCCTTTATCATCTATGACTTTATGACTCTATACCCTTTAGGGTTTGGTGATACCTTTCCAAAGCACCTTGTGACTGCGGATGAGAAGCGGACGATTTGAGCTGTCTCCCGCCCAAATTACTCATGGCCTCTTGAAATACCCCGGACATGAAATTTGACCCCTGGTCTGACTGCATTTCTTTTGCCAATGCAGATCAAGTGAAAAAACTGAATCAACTCCTCAATCACAACTTTCGCTGTAATCTTTTTCAAGGGTATTGCCTCTGGAAACCAAGTGGACAAATCCATGATGGTTAGGAGAAACTTGTCACCTGACTTAGTTGTGGGTCTGACACAATCCACAACAACTCACTAAATGGTTTGTAAAAAGCAGCTATCGTTATTAATGGGGATGGTTTAAACGAAGGCTGTGACTTCATATTATCTGACATATGACATGTTTTACAGAAGTTGACCACATCCCTGTGCAGCTTTAGCCAGTAAAAATGCATCATTACCCTAGCCTGTGTCTTCCGAATACCCAAATGACTTGCAATCAGAATCTCATGGGAAATCCTTTAAATTTCTCGGCGTTATCCTGGGGGAACAACCACCTGATGAACTACAGCCCAATCCTCAGCGAGTCTCTGGGGAGGTCTTCACTTTCTCATTAGAATGTTATTCTTAATATAATAGCACTCAGGGATTTTCTCAGTCTCCGTCTCAGAACACACTGTCTGAGATATTTTCTTTAAATCGGGATTTGCCTGTTGTACTTCAATCACAAAGGATCTGATAAATAATTCAGCTTCACTACTCAAATTCCTGAAAAGGTTTCAGCTGCCAGACATGTCCTGAGTCCTTTACATCTTGTGTAATCCAATGAGTCTGGGATCTTGTTACAATACAATCTGGGAATATTCTGGGAAATTCTTCCTGCAAAACTTCAGTTTAGCAACCTCAACTGGCTTTTCCAAAACCACTGGAGATGCCAATACCTTATCCCTAGCTAAGTCATCCCCTCAATATGCAAATCAGTGGCAACTCCCACTGTTACAGGACTGGTGACTAAATCACATTGTAAATTAACCTTATACAATGGAACAGATAAATAACCTCCCTCAATGCCCTACACTAGGACTTTTGCATTAGTTGAATTAATTGGAGGAAAATTCACATCCTTTGCTGCCATTAATGACTGGGCATCCCCTGTATCCCTAAGCATACGAATAATTGGGCGGCACAGTGGCACAGTGGTGCTCCGGTTTCCTCCCACCTCCAAAAGACTTGCAGGTTGATAGGTAAATTGGCCATTGTAAATTGCCCCTAGTGTAGGTAGGTGGTAGGAGAATAGTGGGGGTGGGGATGTGATAGAGAATATGGGGTTAGTGTAGGGTTAGTATAAATGGGTGGTTGTTGGTCGGCACAGACTCGGTGGGCCGAAGGGCCTGTTTCAGTGCTGTATCTCTAAATAAAAAGGAGCAGGAGAAGCACTCAGCCCCTCGAGCCTGCTCTGCCATTCAATAACATCATGGCTGATCTGATTGTAACATGAACTCTACATTCCTGTCTACCCCCAATAATCTTCCATCCCCTTGCTTATCAAGAATCTATCTACCTCTGCCTTAAAAATATTCAAAGACTCTGCTTCCACTGCCTTTTGAGGAAGAGAATTCCAAAGACTGATGACCCTCTGAGAGAAAAAATTCTCCTCATCTCTGTCTTAAATGGGTGACCCCTTATTTTTAAACAGTGACCCCTAGTTCTAGATTCTCCCACAAGGGGAAACATCCTTTCCACATCCACCCTGTCAAAACCCTTCAGAATCTTATATGTTTCAACCAGAGCAATTAATTTGCTTGCCTTACCCAACGGATATGCGGACACCTTACCCTTGAACACAAAACTTCTATAATCTTCGGGGACCTGAGTTAATTCATCAACACACAAGGGAGAACACCTCTGCTCACTGTTCAAAATTGTCAGCAGCGTCCCCTATTGGGGCATTCTTTTTAGGGTAGATTTTCGGTAAACCTACCACAGCTACTGTTTTGACTTTTAAATTCCAGCATTCTGATTTTATATGCCTTCTTTTATTACAAAAATAACACGTTGGTCCTTGTGGCTCAACCCTAGTCTGCTGATTATCTTTCTTTCTACTCTGAGGATTGCTGTATCCTCTCCTTTACCCTTTCTCTCACTAAAACTAGACCTCTTTTCATTATCAACCTTCCTACCTCTCCAACTTCTTTGAAAATTTCCAAACAGTAGCCTGTAACTACTGCTTTTGTGGGTCAATTTGTAATCATCTGCCATTACTGAGCCATCCCTTTGTGTTCTACTTTGTGTTCTTCCAGGTTAGGACCCTATTAGGGCATTGGTGAGACCACATCGAGAGTATTGAGTACAGTTTTGGTCTCCTTACTTAAGAAAGGATATAATTGCTTTGGAAGCAGTTCAGAGAAGGTTCACTCGACTGATTCCTAGGATTATCTTATGAGGAAAGTTTGGACAGATTGGGTCTATATTCATTAGAGTTTAGAAGGATGAGAGGTGATCTTATTGAAATATATAAGATCCTGCGGGGACTTGACAGGGTGGATGATGAAAGGATGTTTTTCCTTGTGGGAAAGACTAAAACTAGGGGGCACAGTTTAAAAATAATGAGTCTCCCATTTAAGACAGAGATGAGAAATTTTCTCTCTCAGAGGGTCATGAGTCCTTGGAACTCTCTTCCTCAGAGAGCAGTGGAGGCAGGGTCATTGAATGTTTTTAAGGCAGAGGTAGAGAAATTCTTGACAAACATGGGAGTCAAAGGTTGGGCAGAAAAGTGGAGCTGAGTCCACAAACAGATCAGCCATGATCTTATGGATTGGCAGAGCAGGCTTGAGGAGCCAAATAGCCTACTCCTGCTCCTAGTTCATAGGTATGTGTGCTCGTATTATTCCAGGAAGGACGATATTTTAAAATTCCACCATTAGGATTACTTCCCCAAGGCTCTCAAAGCCTTGCTCAATATTCATTGACCTACACCGCCAATCAAACACCGTTTCCTTCTCTCGAGCAAATTCCATAAATGTCTGGCCCTATTTTTTTTTAATTCCCGAATTTTTGTTTGTAAGCCTCTGGTACCAACTCATAGGCAGGGAGAACAGCCATCTTAACCATTTCAAAATCACTTGACTGTTCCTCCGTAAGTGTTAAATATGCCTCTAAAGCTTTTCCCACGAGTAGTAGTATTAGTAGACATCTGTCTGTCTTGGAAGATGATGGACTGCAGCTGGGGTGCATGTCACATCTGAATTGAACATTGCATGTTTTGGCTGAAGAGGTCGACTCATGAGCGGCAATCCCTTCCACAGCTAGTGCAGGTGAATATCACTGGCCACAAGACGACTGATGTTTTTCCTTCTGCTGGGTTCTCTTTCCCGCCATCTGGTCATTTCTTTGGTCCTCTGCTTTCTCCATGTCCTTCTTGACTACCATTCTCCAGGAAATCTGATTAACAGCAAGAACTTCCCATGTATCGACACTGATCCCGGTCAACTTGAGGTCTTGCTTGCAGCCATCCTTGTATTGCAGATGTGGGTGACCTGTTGGTCTTGTGCCAATATCAAGCTCGTCATAGGGCAAGTCTTTGGGGATGCGGCCGTGATCCATTCATGACCCAGCTAATGGAGTCGCAGCTGATTCCAAGGGCAACCATGCTAGGGGTCGCTGCACGCTGGTGTGTTTCCGTATTTGGCACTCTGTCCAGCCAGGAGATGCCCAATATCCGTCTGAGTCAGTAATACACTTTAAATAAAGTTGTCCACTTTCTTTTGGCCATTGCAACTTCATAACAATTTTTTCAAAGGACACAAAGTACACTTCAATTCCTTCCTCACTGAATTTAGGCACTAAGAAAATATTCCATGTCAAATCAAAACCAGCAGTTAAATTGCTTTCACCCTCAAGCCATTCTGCCACCTGATCATGTAATCTAAGCTTTTCTTTATCCAGTGTAAATTCCCAGGCTTCCCTTTGTAAGTCTCTTTCTTCTTCTTCCCTTTCGAGTTCAAGTTTTCTCATTTCAAGTTGTAATTGTCTGTCTTTTACCCTTTCACATGTTCCAGTTGCCTCCTTTGTAAGTGAATTCTAGCTAACTCCATCTGAGAACTACCAAGATCATTCTTTTCTTCCTCAAGGTTAAAATGCTGAGCCAACACTTCAACAATTTCTGCCTTTTAAGCTTTTGATCTTAAACTAACCCCCACTTGCTCTGCTGCATCCATTAACACCTATGATGTTACTTTGACCCCGTTTCCTCCCCTCCCGCACTGAGAAACCTACCTCCTCCCCCCTCCACATCAGGGTGGCACTTTGTTTCCCGGATGGGGATCTAAAGGTGCGGGAGTGCTGGCCACTGGCCAGAAGATTGTAACGAGACATCAGATACGGCCTAAGTATCATTAATTCATTAATTTATTTAAATATTCAAATGGGGGTCCCATCTCAGAGCAATGGTGGGCGGAGGGGGGGGTTGCCACCACGGGGCCTTGCCACCGCTGGTAATAGTGGGCCGGGCCCTCTTGGCGTTGGGATGCGTGGTGGTGTTCTCCTGGAGGCATTTTCAGGCCACCCCGCCACGGAACCCTATGCCTGGGGGAGAATAAAATCCAGCCCCACATTTATACGTTACACAATGTTCTCATTGAATCGGTATCTTTGCAGTTAAAAGTCCCAAACTCTTCCGAGTTACAATGGGTTGGATCTCCCAGTGTCCTTAACAAAGACAATATCCTCTTCACTCACTTCTCCTGAATACACTCAACCTGGTCTTCTGTTAACAAGGCGATCTCTGGTGACCCTGTAGGTCTTTTCTCCTCCGCAAACCACAAGCCTTTGAACTGAGTTCAAACCTTAGCAGCCTTTTGCTGTATTAGTGCTCTGAGAGCAGTTGCTTTGTCAGTCTCTGTTCTGAGGCTACCCCTGCTGGTCTTCGTGTCTTCGTGTCTTCCTTTCTTCCTTACAGCCTGTCAGACTTGGGAAAGCCTGTTGAATTTCTCCAGAATCAAAAGTCAATAGTCATTTGCCTTTTTACCAGATCCAGAGTTCATGGGCTGAATTTTATGTTGTGGTGACCGTAAAAGATGGCGGCCTACATGCTCGGGTTTTACTCCGCAGATGCGGCGGCTCATTTACGTGGCTGGGGTGGACTGACCCCATTCCCATGAACGAATAATAAAAAAGTTTTCCCCTGCACCATGGGCTCTTATTTTGCGTAGTAGCCTTTGATGTGGCACCTTCTCGAATGCCTTTTGGAAATCCAAGTGCACCACATCTACAGGTTCTCCTTTATCCACATTGCTTGTTACTTCCTCAAAGAACTCTAATAAATTAATCAAACACAATTTCCCTTTCACAAAAATATGTTGACTCTGCCTGATTGTATTATGATTTTCTAAGTGTCCTGTTATAACCTCCTTAATAATTGATTCTAACGTTTTCTCTATGATAGATGTTAGGCTAACTGGCCTATGACTTCCTGCTTTCTGTCTCCCTCCTTTCTTGAATAGAGGTGTTACATTTGTGATTTCCCAATCCGCTGAATCTAGCAAATTTTGGAAGATCACAACTACTATCTTAATTAAAGCAAAATACTGCGGATGCTGGAAATCTGAAATAAAAACAAGAAATGCTGGAATCACTCAGCAGGTCTGGCAGCATCTGTGGAAAGAGAAGCAGAGTTAACGTTTAGGGTCAGTGACCCTTCATCGGAACTGACAAATATTAGAAAAGTCACAGGTTATAAGCAAGTGAGGTGGGGGTGGGGCAAGAGATAACAAAGGAGGTCTAGATTGGACAAGGCTACATAGCTGACCAAAAGGTCACGGAGCAAAGGCAAACAATATGTTAATGGTGTGTTGAAAGACAAAGCATTAGTACAGATTAGGTGTAAATACACTGAATATTGAACAGCAGCAAGTGCAAACCTGAAAAAAAACAGTGGGTAAGCAAACTGAACAAACAAAGATGAAATGAAATAAATGCAAAAAAAGGATTGTAAAAAATGTAAAAAAGAATGTTAAAAAAAAGGAAGAAAAAATAACTAAAAATGAAAGTAAAATGGGGGGCTGTCATGCTCTGAAATTATTGAACTCAACTACTATCTCTGCAGCCACTTCTTTTAAGACCCGAGGATGCAGGCCATCAGGTCCAGGGGACTTGTCAACCTTTAGCTCTAATAGTTTTCTCAGTATCTTTTACCTGGTGATAGTTTTAAGTACTTCCCTCCCTTTTACCTCTTGTTTTTCAATTACCTTTGGGATTTTTTTTGTGTCTTTGACAGTGAAGCCAGACACAATATACCTGTTCAATGTTTCTGCCATTTCCTTATTTCTCATCATTAATTCCCCAGAGTCACTCTTTTCCTTTTTAAATACTTGTAGAAACTCTTACTCTCTGTTTTTATACTTCTAGCCTAGCTTTCTGTCATACTCTAATTTCTTTTTTAGCCTTTCGTTGCTGGTTTTTAAAATTTATCCAATCCCTGATCTACCACTGATCTTCTGAGAATTGTACATTTTTTCTTTCAATTTGAAACTATCTTTAACTTCCTTAGCTAGCCACAGATGGTGCATCCTTCTACTAGAGTCTTTCTTTCTCACTGGAATATCTGCAGAGTCATAGAGTTATACAGCACAGAAACAGGCCCTTCGGCCCATCGTGTCTGTGTTGGCCATCAAGCACTTTTTTTCTAATCCCATTTTCCAGCACTTGGCCCGCAGCCTTGTATTCTACGGCATTTCAAGTGCTCATCTAAATACTTCTTAAATGTTGAGGGTTCCTGCCTCTATCACCCCTTCAGGCAGTGCGTTCCAGATTCCAACCACCCTCTGGGTGAAAAATGCTTTCCTCAAATCCCCTCTAAATCTCCTGTGCCTTACCTTAAATCTATGCTCCCTGGTTATTGATCCCTCCGCTAAGGGAAAAAGTTTCTTCCTATCTACCCTATCAATGCCCCTCATAATTTTGTTTGAGAGTTATGAAATAGCTCCCGAAATGTCTGCCACTGCTTCTCTACTGTCCTATCTTTTAACCCAATTTCCCAGTTCATTTTAGCCAACTCTGTTTTCATACCCTTGTAATTGCCCTTAAGAAGGTGGTGGTGAGCTGCCTTCTTGAACCACTGCAGTCCATGTGAGGTAGGTACACCCACAGTGCTGTTAGGAAGGGAGTTCCAGGATTTTGACCCAGCAACAGTGAAGAAATGGTGATATAGTTCCAAGTCATGATGGTGTGTGACTTGGAGGGGAACTTGCAGTTGGTGGTGTTCCCATGTGCCTTCTGCCCTTGTCCTTCTTGGTTGTTGGTATTTGCATGGGAGGGAGGTGCTGTTGTACCTTGTACCCTGTGTATCTCATATCTTGGGAGCCCATGACCCAGCCTGAAATTACAGGGAACTCTGAAAGCACTAGTCTCACCACTGGCTAATCTGCCACAGCCAGATGGAGTTTTTGGGGCCACAATCTCCACATCAATGGTACCTTGATATAAATCACTAACCACTTAGCAACAAACCCTGTGATGAAAAGTCAGGAGTATTTTTAAAACATTTAGGCTCTGATATCCCTGGGACTCGACAGTGCAATTTCCACCTCTGTGGATCAGAATTATGGGACCAATCCCATTTCTACTGGGAATCCACCTTAACTTAATGGCACAGTTGTAAAGAATGTGCAAGGAGAGAGGGGGTGCATGTGCATAGATCTTTGAAGGTGGTAGAACAAATTGAGAGAGTGGTTGGTAAAGTATATGGGATCTTCGGCTTCATAAATAGAGGCATTGAGTACAAAAGCAGGGCAGTTATGATAAACCTTTTATAAAGCTCTGGTTAGGCCACAGCTAGAGTATTGCATCCAGTTCTGCTCACCACACTTTAGGAAGGATGTGAGGGTCCTTGAGAGGGTGCAGAGGAGATTTACCAGAATGGTTCCAGGGATGGGGGATTTTAGTTACAAGGTTAGGTTGAAAAAGCTGGGATTGTTCGCCTCGCAGCAAAGGAGATTGAGGGGAGGTTTGCTCGAGGTGTACAATATTACGACACGTTTAGATAAGGTAGACAAAGAAAAGCTATTCCCATTAGCTGATGGTACAAGGACTAGGGGACACAGATATAAGGTTTTGGGCAAGAGATGCAGAGGGATGTGAGGAAGAACGTGAGTGACAATGACCTGGAACTCGCTGCCCAAGAGGATGGTGGAAGCGGAGAAAATGAATGATTTCAAAGGGAAATTGGATGGGACCTGAGTGAAATATACTTACAGGGCAGGGCTATGGGGATAGAGCAGGGGAATGGGATTGATTGGATTGTTCTACAGAGAGCCAGCATGGACTCGATGAGCTGAATGGCCTCCGTCTGTGCCCTTCTGACTCTATGACTCCATTTAGTCTGGCCCTTTAAATTGCAGTTGAGGAGGCTGTTCCCTAACTTAGCAAATTCCTCCTCATACACCTTCAAAAGACTTCAGCAGAATTTATGTCAATAGTTGAGACCTGCCCATTCAAGGCCTGATGAAAGCTCTAGTCCTTTACTTGAGTATGCTTATTGGAAGATTCAAAAGAAAATGCTTTTCTTCTGCTTGTTTGGGTCTCAGAGTGGGAGGGATCTCCTGTCAAGCAGCAAGGGCCCACGTCATGTTCCACAGATTTTGGCTGTAAGTGGGGATGAGTGCAAATTGTTGCCCCAGGATTTGACCCAGGCCAGGCCTGGAGAGGCCGTGGGTTCTGCATTGACCCATTTACACTGGAGCATAACCCCTGGAATTTTTACGCCTTCTTCTTTGTTTTCCTGACCTGTCCTGGAAAGCAGAAATATTCTGAGACTGACATGACTAGTAGGGAGTCACTGGAAGGAGAGAACTGTCTGTTTTAAGAAGACAAGGAGGGTCTTTGGTGCAGTTTTGCAATAGGTGTCAAACTAAGAGCAGTGGTTGAGAAAGGAAGTATTGTTGTTTACTCAGAAGGTATTGGGAAACAGGTCAGAGCTCTGGGACATTACTCAAGACTTTTCACAATATCAGTGAAGCTTCTCCAAACAGGGTCAGGAATAAAATGCGGAAAGAGAAAAATGAGAGAAATTTCCTCTGAACAGATTACTTAATGGTTCATTGTGTACCACGCTGTCTATCTCTCAAGTGAGAAATAACTCTCTCGGGACAGGAATCCGAGCATTATTGCTTTAGCCTGTTTCAGAAAGCGATTCCAGCACCATTACCTAAAGTTTTGTTTCTTGCCAAAGGAAGATTCATCTCTTGTTCAAATCCTCATTGTTCTTTCAGCCAGGTTCAGCTTTACTGTCAATGGGTACCTCATCCAGCAGACTGACCTTGGGACTGCTCCAACCCTGAGCCACTATCCTTTCACAGGGAATGTCTTACTTTCCTCAAACATTCCATAAACTTTACCGAATGTCGTTGTGAAAGGGAATGTCTCTACATGTAATCACCTTTTTCTAGCAAAGAGTGATGTCATCACCTGGCATTCACACCACATAGCATCATAGAATGATAGAATGGTTACAGCACAGAAAGAGGCCATTCTGCCTGTCGTGTCTGTGCTGGCTCTCTGCAAGAGTAACTCACCTAGTCAAACTCCCCCACCATTTCCCTGTAGCCCTGCAAATTATTTCTCCTCAGATAATAATCCAGTTCTCTTCTGAAGGCCTTGATTGTACCTGACTCCACCACACTCTCAGGCAGAGCATTCCAGATCCCAACCACTCGCTACGTAAAAAAGATTTTCCTCATGTCGCCATTGCTTCTTTTTCCAATCACCTTACATCGGTGTCCTCTGGTTCTGGATCCTTCGGCCAATGGGAACAGTTTCTCCCTATCTACTCTGTCCAGACACCTCATCATTTTTACCACCTCTATCAAATCTCCTTTTAATCTTCTCTTCTCCAAGGAGAACAGCCCCAGCTTCTCTATCCACATAACTGAAGTTCCTCACCCCTGGAAACTTTGTCATGAATCTTTTCTGCACCGTCGCTGATGCTTTCACATCTTTCCTAAAGTGCGCTGACCAGAACTGGACACAATACTCAAACTTCACTTCACATTTGTCTTTCAACACACCATTAACATATTGTTTGCCTTTGCTCCATGACCTTTTGGTCAGCTATGTGGCCTGGTCCAATCTGCACCTTCTCCTTTGTTATCTCTTGCCCCACCCCCACCTCACTTGCTTATAACCTGTGACTTTTCTAATATTTGTCAGTTCCGATGAAGGGTCACTGACCCGAAACGTTAACTCTGCTTCTCTTTCCACAGATGCTGCCAGACCTGCTGAGTGGTTCCAGC